>NC_049910.1:28862634-29180752 GCF_001411555.2 Juglans regia
TGGACCATGGGTTCGAACTTGTAACATATAGTTCGAACAACAATTGCCCTAACATCAAGCACGAGCAAACTTGCATGCTAAAGGAAATTTTTACGTTCAAACAGAAAAGACAAGTGTCGAACAGTTAAATCAAATATTTGGACCTCCCATCGTCCTTGCCTCCTCAATTTTATGAACATTTTCCTGTTGAGAGAGGGAGAGAGAGAGAGCTTCCTTGATTGACCTTTGGATAGCAAATAGAGAGGGCCGGAGAGAGAGAGACGTAGAGAGGGAGAGAGAGACATGAGAGAGAGACCATGCGATATAGAGAGAGTCGGTCGTTCAAGTGTTTGTTGGGCATTCTCCAAAGAACCATTGTGCAATAGATCTACAGGGAGGTAAAAGCTCCTTTCTCATTTTTTCCATTTATTGTTGGTTGTATGTTTGAACAATGACACAGTGGTTTGAACATCAATTCAAATGGTACTTTTGTCCATTCGAGCAAATTGTTAAAGGAGGTTTGAACATCAATTTGAATGGTACTTTTGTCCATTCGAACAAATTGTTAAAGGAGTCTACCATTTACATTGTTCGAACGTCAAAAAGTATTGATGCTATTTTAGTTGAACGATAGTCACCTTTGTTCGAACAGATGTGCCTTGAGCTAAAGTGAGTACATAAAGGTGGGATAATGGAAACATATGGTGTTTGAACAATTAAGAGGATGTTCGTACTATGTAACATTTATTTTTTAACGCATATAATTATATCAGATACCTGTTCGAATGTAACAACTTGTTGGACCATGGGTTCGAACTTGTAACATATAGTTCGAACAACAATTGCCCTAACATCAAGCACGAGCAAACTTGCATGCTAAAGGAAATTTTTATGTTCAAATGGAAAAGACAGGTGTCGAACACTTAAATCAAATATTTGGACCTCCCATCGCCCTTGCCTCCTCAATTTTATGAACATTTTCCTGTAGAGAGAGGGTGAGAGATTGAGCTTCCTTGATTGACCTTTGGATAGCAAATAGAGAGGGCCGGAGAGAGGCAGACGTAGAGAGGGAGAGAGAGACATGAGAGAGAGACCATGCGATATAGAGAGAGTCAGTCGTTCAATTGTTTGTTGGGCATTCTCCAAAGAACCATTGTGCAATAGATCTAGAGGGAGGTAAAAGCTCCTTTCTCATTTTTTCCATTTATTGTTGGTTTACTTTATGTGATATATGCTTGTAACACATTGTTGGGTTTACTTTATTTGATTTTTTAGAGTGAGAGTGAGATTTGTATGGGAAGGAGATGGATATGCAATGAGGGAGAGATTTCAGTGACCAACTAGAGAGTAAGGGGTGTGAGAGAGTGAGTTTACTAGCCTTCTAGAGAGCGTATGCCGTAGATGGCACAGAGGAATTCCATGCACTACTTACTGCTCAATTGGCCGATGAGGGTTCGAACCAATGGTGTTTTATGTTCCAAAGACCTTAGGTATTAGTGTTTGAATGCTTGGTGCGTGTTCAAATGCATCCCCGAGTTAGTGTTCGAACGCATTTCCGAGTTAGTGTTCAAATGGCAAGCATGTTGGGCTTTATAGTATATAATGATGCCACTATAAATTTCACTTGAGATTTATTATATTATTTTTTAGAATAGCCAAGTGTATAAAGAACAATAACTGTAGTATTTAGAATTCCACATCATATTGAAGTTAAAAAGAGAACATTAACTATAATTAGTTAGATAATTAAAAAACTAGTTATATCTCACATAATTAGAATAAAATTATAAAAATAAAAATGTGGATGCCACAATAATAGTATTAAAAATTAATATTTTATGATTATAATTAGAATACTATTTATAAATAATAAGATAAAAAATACTAGTTATAATTAGTCAAGGAAATATAAATGTTATAAAAATTATACTTAGACAATTGTCAACATAGAGTAATTACTAATACATCATACAAAAATGTCATCTCCCTAATTCTCTCATAATTTAGAATACTAGCTAGTTATAATTAGTTAATCAAATAAATGCTTGTTATACTTAGTCAAGGAAGTAACAACTAGTTATAAAAATTACAATTAGAATAAAAACAAAAGGAAATTGTTAGTACATGATAAAAAATATATATGCACCATAAACTACTATTTTGATCATTATAACCAAATTACTAGTTCTAATTAGTTAATAACATCAACATACTAGTTCTCATTACTCAAGCAAATAGAATACCAGTGATTAAAATTATACTTGGAATAAGATAAAAATAATAAAAATATTAGTCAATAATAAAAAAATCATAGTCAGTTAAGTGTTATGTAATATGGGTTTGAACTTGGACCTAACTCAACTGTTGTAAGTGATGGAGCTTTTGTCATTTTCAACACAATCTAAATTGTCTCTAGTCAATAACAACGATATCTAGGGAACGGA
The DNA here is from genome assembly GCF_001411555.2 of Juglans regia. NCBI lineage: Eukaryota > Viridiplantae > Streptophyta > Magnoliopsida > Fagales > Juglandaceae > Juglans > Juglans regia. The sequence continues at coordinate 28,865,058 of NC_049910.1, forward strand.
CTAACTAGACAGTCAGATTCATCGCTTTGCATGCATAATGATGTCAGATGAAAGTTTAGTTTTGTATGATTTCACTTATAACTCTTAAACAAAGATTCTCTTCCCTTCCGATTCACTTAAAGAATCAAACTAAAGAATTATTTGCCAAATATTCCCATCATGACCAAAGGTCAGAGAGACTATTTAGTGTAGTAAGAATGAAGCCAATCACTTCAAGATAATTTTTCGTTTATTTTTTGCAAGACTATAAACTTGTAATAAGTCTATTTTGACTTCCTGTCTTGCACAAGTTGTACCTAAGGATGATCTTCAAGAAATGTCTCGCTTTCATTGTTACTTCACAACACAGGTCTCAAACCTTGACAAGTGAAGTAACAATGAAAGCTATATATTTTCTTAGAATAATTCTCTGTTCATTCTCTGCAAGACTGGAATCTTGTATAAATTTATTATTATCCTTCCTATAACTTTACAAGACAGCCAACAATAAGTCTATACTGGTTTTCTATCTTGTAAATGTTCAAATGGAGAATTATCTTGAAGAAATGTGTGGATTTCAGTGTTACTTTACTACACATTCTCTCAAACCTCGACAAATGTGGTAACAATTAATGGACAGTATCTAAAGTTCGAGAAGTGGTGGCTTGACAATTTCGACATATGAATGTTTAGATATTTTTTAAACTACTCCTGTAGAAATAAAAATATCATTAAGAATAATGAAAATCCTATAGTATAGAACACAACTTTATTCGCAATACTAAGGAGCCAATATACTAGGTAATGCATTATTTCATTAGGGCCGAAAATAAAAACCATTAAACCAGTAAACCAACTCAAATCGGACTGGACTGGTGAAAAACTAGTTTGGTTCAGTATCGATTTCATTTTTTCAAAACCGATTCCAAACCAGTTTGGTTCTGGTTTTGGTTTTCTTTACACTAGACCAAACCAGACCGGATCGGTTTATATATTTATTACTTTTATTATATATAAATAACTTGTTATATGATTTATTTATATTATATATTTTTTAGTTATTTATTTATATTAAATATATATATTATATACTAAATGTCTAATTAATATAACAAGAAATTTTAAAATCTTAAATCTCATGTGTAATAATCTGATATCATAAAATTAATATAATGTTTTATATAACATAAAATAAAGATTTATCTTATAAATCTTATTATAACATTGACATAATATATAAATTTTAATTTTATAACATAAAATTAATATAACATAAAAATATTTTAATTTTAAATTTATGTAACCATCATATTATCACTAACATATAAATATGATTCTAATAAAAAATGCATGTATACTATAATTCTTATTTTTGTTGCATATCATTTTTATATTTAGACATTTATTTTTTTTAATTTATCAGTTTGCTGTTCCAAGCCTGACTTCCTAAGCACCCGACCTTGCTAGTTCATCGGGAAAGGTGGACTGAAATCGATAAAACCAAAAGTACTAGTTTCAAGAGTGAATCGGTCTGGTATCATTCTTTAATTCTAAAAAACAGTATATATCAATTTAGTTCTAAAATTCACCCAAAATTGAATTGGTTACACCCCTATATTATACTGTCAATCAAATATAGTATGAGTCTTGTCAACAAAATAAATAGATAAAGTTTGAAGATCCACCATGGATATGTGATTACAAATTCAGAGCGAAGAAAGGCTTCAACAGATGTAGATGATGATGTTCCAATAGTTTATGCCTCCCGTTCCATTTCAGACACTTTGTAATTTTTTTAATATTTTTGTGACATCCATCTTATGGTGGGACTTTAAGAAATAGTTTTGAAGAATGAGATGGAAATTACTAAACTTATTAAGACTTTTTGTAAGGCCCAGTTTTTCTTTTGTTTTTCTCTTTTTTTTGTTTGGCCCAGTTCTTGATCGAGGGCCCAGCCCATTTCCTTGGAGGTGTGCGAACGATGCCGTTTTGGGGGTAAGTATCTTCTTCCTCAGGTCCCCATTTCTTTCTCCCTCTCTTTCGCATTCGGTTTCATTTTCTGGTTTTCACCTGTGTCCCTCTCTCTCCCGTAACCCACTCCCCTTCCCGAGTTCGTCTCTTCTCTTCGATGGGTCTGTTTGTGAGTCTGAAATTCATGCCCTAATCTTCCTACACATTTTTCACTTCCGGTTTTTCACTCAAAATCGATTTCTCACTATGTTGCATCTCTCCATGTAGTAGATCACTGAGTTTCTCTCTCTCGCGTCCCTTTAGTTCTGCGGTTGGTGTTCTTTCTTCAGACTCGGCTCTTCTCTCCCTCTTGCACAGTGTTTCATCTTCAGGTATATCTCTATCTCTTCTCCCTAGTCAATGCCTTCCTCTTATTTTGTTTCTCTGTTCCATGCGTTTCCAGCTTTGAATTTTCCAGGCGGTGCCGTTGTGTTTTTCCCCACTCCGAGCTCCGTCATTAGACGCTCACTCTCTTCCATTTCTCTTTGTTTCTCTTCTGTCTGCGAAGTGGTTAATCTCCTTGCTGTGGTGTTGACGTTGAGCTCTGTTGAACGGGTAAGGAAACTGTGTGCCGTTTTACATTTTTTTTCATGGTGTAAATTAGTGGCTTTTAATTGTTTGACCGTTGGAAAAAATTCAACTGTTTATAATCGAATTTGAGGGCTTTGTAATCTGATGGTGTTTTGTTGTTGAAGAAGGATTATAAAGGGTGGCTTTTGGGTTTGGACGAGGTGGTGCGGGAGGAGTTTTCAAATTGTGTAACGTTGTTTTGGTTAAATTGTTGGGCTTGACGTGGTTGTGTGGGAGGTGTTTTGTAACTGTTCAAGGTTGTGTTGGATGTTCTGAGTTTTGAATTATTTGGGTTGGATGTGCAGTAAACCAAATGGATACTCGGAGTTGAATAGGTGCTTTTTTGTATGGTTCGGGTTTTTATACGACCGTTGAAGTGGAGGTTAAATTATTTGGAGTAATATTATGGTTGTTTTGGTTGAGTTGTAGGTGATTGCTTGGAGTTAGGGGCCTTTGAAGTGGGATTGATATTTTATTATTTATGTTTGACGTTGACTTTGGTGAGTGTTTAGGATAATATCAAAGATTAGTACATAGTACTTTGGGTTGAAATGCGGGCTGTCCAATTTTATTATTTGGTTGTCTTAGTGAGTTGTTTTTGTTATTATATGGTTTGGGATTGTGGATTTTTAATTATTAGATGGAAGTTATGCCAATTGTCATTTAATACTCGGTGTATATATTTTGTTTCTATCAATAGGTGACGAGGTTTTTAGAGACCGTATTTAAGGCATAGATAATACGCTACAGGTGTCAGGTAAGCGGGGTTCCTATGCTAGGCTTTACACAAATTATTGAGACTAAGGTTGATTTTATGAAAACTTTGCATATTTTGTGATGAATGAGAACTTGGGAAAAACAAAACCAACCTCGGTCGTTTATTTGCATACTCATGAAATTTGTGTGGAAAAGGAAAATTATTTTCTGACATGCATTGTGTAGACATGAGCTAAATTTTGTTATGATGTCTCTGAAATCTGAAAAAGAGCGATATTTGAGAATTCTAAAAAATTGTGTATTTATTTAGAAAGAGGCTCCGACTTTTGTTTTCAGTATAGAGAGAATGATCTAATTTTGTTTTGGCACTCTGTTTTATTTTGACATGGCATTTGAAAACCTTTGGCATGGTGTACTGATTTTGTATCTGACTCTATCTCTGCTCTACTCTGTTATGCTCTGCTCTATTTGGGTTGGTACCAACTTCTCTGTCTCTGAGTGTACCTACTTTGAAAATAAAGTGGTTTTATTGTGGTCTTTCCTGTGTGCACACTGGGGGCTTCGAAAAGAATAAGGGAAAGATTTCACCTCTATCTCTACCCGGTTTCGCCCTCGGGGATAGCACAACCCTACCACGAGGTTGAAACATGGTCTCTGCTCTGTAAGATGCTTGCTCAGTTTATGTTATGCCAAAATACTATGGGTTTTTACTTGTCTTAAAATCATCGCTCTGTTACTTCTGAAAATATGTTCTGTTCTGCATACTATACTTGGTAAATGCTCATGTTTGCACGCTAGCATATGTCCTCTGTTTATTGAGTTGTGGATAACTCACCCTCTATCATTATAATATTTTTTAGATGAAGTAGAGAGTCCAACTGAGGACCTAGATTAGATTGGTGAGCATGGTTAAGCTGAGGAGAGGATGTTAGAAGGAGTTCTTATGTCCTTTAATTTTAATGTCTCTTAGATTTAATTATGTCTTGGGTTTAGTAAGACTTATGAAATTATTAGTTTGATTTGTTATGACTGCTAGGAGATTGTGGACTCCTTAGTTTATTTTGCTGCGGTATTGACTTTGTGGAGTTTTCAATGTGGTTATTTAGAATATATGAGATTGAGTTTTGCTAATAAAGTGTTTGGAGTTTTATTTTAGTTGTGTTGGAAAAAATGTTCTTAGGTGACAGATAGTAATTCTCCAGGCCACCCGGGTTTGGCGTTACATTTGGTATCGAAGCCAGGTTTAAGGTTCTGCAAACTATAGTATGTAAGATTTCAGAGTATAGATAGTGTTTAAGAAATCATTTTCAGATCTTTTTTATGATAGTGAAGCGAACTATAGGATTGAATATTGTAGATGTGGGAAGTCTTAGAATTCGTAGGCTTTAGCAATGGTTTTGAGGTGTGGTATTTCATAGGTCTATGAACTAAGTTCATGTTGATTAAGGTTTAGCTTAATTACAGAGTCTTCTTAAATAGTTAGATGGGGTAAAGTAGTAGATTTTGGGAAATTGATTATTACTACAGTTATGTGTACTTCTTTCCTCTCTTTTATGGGTATTCTTATAATTTTGAAATATAATATATACGTTTTGTTTTTTTTACAAATACCACTAAATTTTTATGTTCATATAAACTCTATTTTTTTGAAGCGATTATTAAAAATTCAAGTTATTTTTGTCAGGATGCCACCTCGTTGTAGAGAACGAAGCATGTCGGATCTGAATGCAAACGAGAATGAGAGAGAAGCAAACCCGAGTGCTTCCGAAGTACTATGAGCAGCTGCACATCAATTAATTGATGACCTTGTGCAGAATCCGTCAGGTCGCTAGCGTAACTATAATGAAGGGGCTTGTACCGTGGAGCAATTCAATCGAATGCACCCTCCTTTATTTGATGGGAGAGGCGATCCAACGCTGGCAGAGGATTGGATTCAGGAAATGTAGGAGATTTTGTGGGTCCTAACCTGTACAGATGAGCAAAAGGTGGCGTACGCCACATTCAAGCTTACCGAGGAAGCGAAAAGGTGATGGATCTCTAAAGGAACTATCAGAGAAGCAGAGGGGACATAGATAGTCAGTTGGCTGCACTTCAAACAGATCTTTCTTGAGCGCTTCTTCCCTAGCTCGTTCCGTGAGGACAAGGCTATGGAATTTGCCACCTTGGTTCAGGGAATAATGACGATACATCAGTATGCAGCTAGGTTTATTGAGTTATCCTGTTTTGCTACTTATCTGATTCCCGATGAGGAAAAAAAGGCCTGCAAATTTGAGCAAGGACTGAATGAGAAATTGTATAAGCCTGTGGTGGGTTTTCAGATTCAGAATTTCTCAGAAATGGTGAATAAGGCCACATTTTTTGAAAGAACCCTCTAAAGAAGCGCTACATTACATGAACAAAGGAAAAAGACTACTCCTACTGGGTACCATTCTGGCATGGACCAGGGACCGTGGAAAAAGATGAGTGAAGGTAGTAGCTGGGGAAAAAGGCTAGTTCAGGGTAACCAGCAACCCTATTAGTGTAGGACATGCAATCAAGTGCACTCCGGGGATTGCAGAAAAGGGGCAGGATCGTGTTTTCATTGCAGCAAATCAGGACACTACATCAGCGACTGCCCAATGCAATTGGGTAGCAACAAGGCGACCATACTGCGCCTACATGAGTTTTTGCACTGACACCTGGAGAGGTTGAGGGTAGGAATGACGTGATCACTGGTATGACTCCTTTGTTTTGCTTTAAAGATTTTTATTTACTATTTCTTCTTTTGGTTGGTTTTGGTTGAGGCTTTGAATATTTTGGTTCATGGATGAGTTTGATTGTGATCACAGGCATTCTTTCTTTGTTTTCTAATAACGCTTTTGTGTTATTTGACTCGGGAGCGACACATTCTTTTGTTTCCACGGCTTACTCTAGATTTTGCACTTTAGAAATAGAAAGGTTGAAGCACAAGTTAGTGGTCGCAACCCCAACTAGAAATTTGGTAGTCTGTAGTGAGATTCTACCGAGTTGCCATCTATCTATAGAGGGAAGACTGATGCCAGCAGATCTAATAGTGTTCTACATGGTTGGGTTTGATGTGATTTTGGGTATGGATTAGCTGGCTTCCTACCATGCCAGTATTGATTGTTCTAAAAAAGAGGTGGTGTTCAGAACCCCTAAGGAAAGTGAATTTTGGTTCACAAGGTCGAAAGTGAGATTGATTCCACCCATCATTTCTACCATTCAGGTTGGAAAACTGTTGCGTGCTGGTTGTCAGGGGTTCCTAGCCTGTGTGGTAGAAGCACCAAAAGAGGAGTTGATGTTGGAATAGATAACTGTTGTGAGAGATTATCCAGAGGTCTTCCCTGAAGATTTGTCTGGACTTCCACCCAAGCGGGAGGTAGAGTTTGCTATTGAACTAGTCCCAGGCACGACAGCTCTTTTGAAAGCACCTGACCATATGGCACTGTCTGAATTAGTGGAACTCAAGGAACAGTTGCAAGATTTGCTGGATAAGGGTTTCATCAGGCCTAGTGTATCACCTTGGGGAGCAACAGCTCTCTTTGTGAAGAAGAAGGATGGATCGATGAGAATGTGTATCGATTACAGCGAACTTAATCGGGTGACCATAAAGAATAAGTACCCACTACCCCGTATAGAAGATTTGTTTGATCAGCTTCAGGGTGCTCAAGTATTTTCAAAGATTGATCTTCGATCGGGTTACCATCAATTCAAGATCAGAGCAGAAGGCGTGGCTAAGATGGCGTTCAGGACCCGATATGGCCATTATGAGTTTTTGGTCATGCCTTTTGGCCTGACTAACGCCCCAACAATATTCATGGACTTGATGAACAGGGTATTCCATGAGTTTTTGGATAAATTTGTGGTGGATTTTATTGATGATATACTGATATACTCCAAAAGCAAGACCAAGCATGAAGAACATTTGAAGTTGGTACTTGGGACACTCAGAGATAAGCAGTTGTTTGCTAAGTTGAAGAAGTGTGAATTTTGGCTTGATTCAATCATGTTTCTGGGACATGTAGTTTCGAAAGATGGCATTTCAGTGGACCCAGGAAAAGTGGAAGCAGTGATTAATTGGTCGGCACTGAAGAATGTTCAGGAGGTTAGAAGCTTCTTGGGATTGGCGGGTTATTACCGTCGATTCATTGATGGGTTTTCCAAGATAGCAGTTCCTCTCATTATACTCATCAGGAAAAATAATAAGTTTGAATGGACAGCAAAGTGTGAAGAAAGCTTCCAGGAGTTGAAACAGAGATTAGTGACAACTCCAGTGTTAACAGTCCCCACAGCTAGAGGTGGTTTTGTTGTCTATAGCGATGCATCTAGGCTTGGATTGGGGTGTGTACTGATGCAACATGGGAAGGTTATAGCTTACGCCTCACGCCAATTGAAAGTGTATGAGCAGAATTATCCCACACATGATCTGGAACTCGCGGCAGTCATTTTTGCACTCAAGCTTTGGAGACATTACTTGTATGGGGAAAAGTTCGAAATTTATATGGATCACAAGAGTTTGAAATATTTCTTTACCCAAAAAGAATTAAATATGAGGCAAAGGAGATAGCTTAAGTTGATCAAGGATTATAATTACACCATTAATTATCACCCAGACAAAGCTAATGTTGTAGCTTACGCTCTAAGTAGGAAGTCAATGGGACCGACAGTTGCAGCCATTACCACTCAGCATAGGTTGTTAATGGACTTAGAAAGAGCCGATATTGAAGTCATTGCTAGTGATACAAATGCTTTTATGGCCAGTTTCGTAGTTGAACCTGCCTTGATAGATAGAATCAAAGCTGCTCAGAAAGTGGACTCAGGGTTGGTGAAACTAGTGGAAGAAGTCGGGAACGGGGACAAACCAGATTTTTGCATTTCCGAGGATGGAGTTTTGAGGTTTAGAGGTAGAGTATGCATAGTTGCTGATGATGAACTAAAAAGGGTAATTCTTGAAGAGGCACACCGTTCTTTGTACACTGTTCACCCAGGGAGTACCATGATGTATCGGGACTTGAGAGAGTCTTTTTGGTGGAATGGCATGAAAAGAGAAATTGCTAAATTTGTAGAATAATGCCTAACTTGCCAGCAAGTGAAGGCGGAGCATCAGAGACCTGCAGGGTTATTACAGCCACTCCAGATTCCAGAGTGGAAATGGGAGCATATCTCCATGGACTTCGTGATAGGTCTACCAAGGACCTTAAGCGGACAAGATGCTATATGGGTGATCGTGGATCGCTTAACGAAGACTGCCCGTTTTGTGCCCATTAAAGTTTCTTATAAATTGGAGAAATTAGCTGAGCTGTATGTGCGGGAGATAGTGAGGTTGCATGGAGTACCGGTATCCATTGTGTCGGATAGAGATCCCTGTTTTACTTCTAAGTTGGCGAAGTTTACAAGAGGCAATGGGTACTAAGTTAAGTTTCAGTACTGCTATTCACCCTCAGACAGATGGACAGTCAGAAAGGACTATTCAGATTTTAGAAGACATGTTGAGGGTGTGTGTGATGGATTTTAAGCGAACTTGGATGAGACATATACCTTTGGTTGAGTTCGCTTATAATAATAGTTTCCAGACTAGCATTGGGATGGCACCCTATGAGATTTTGTATGGCAGAAGGTGTAGATCTCCATTGAATTGGGATGAAGTAGGTGAAAGGAAACTTATAGGGCCAAAGATTATTCAGCAGACCACAGAGAAGATAGATACCATTCGGGCTAGAATGAAAGCAGCTCAAAGCCGACAAAAGAGTTATGCAGATAAACGCCGTTGCCAGTTAGTTTGAGGTTGGAGATAAGGTATTTTTGAGGATTGCACCGATGAAAGGAGTTATGAGATTCAAAAAGAAGGGTAAGTTGAGCGCTAGATATATTGGACTATTTGAGATTCTTGATCAAATTGGACCAGTGGCGTACAGGGTGGCTCTACCACCGGCACTCTCAGGAGTGCATAACGTGTTCCATGTGTCTATGTTGAGAAAGTACACCCACGACCCCACCCACATTATAGATCATGAACCCCTTCAGATTCAAGAGGTATGACCTACTTCTTTGGTTAAAGTATTGTGGAATAATCATGTTATCAATGAAGCATCTTGGGAATTCGAGGATGAGATGCGAATTAAGTATCCTCACTTGTTCGAAGGGAATTCTTATAGCTTGTAGCAAATTCTGAGGACAGAATCTTTGTAAGGGGAGGAGGATGTAAGGCCCAATTTTTCTTTTGTTTTTCTCTTTTTTTTGTCTGGCCCGGTTCTTGATCGAGGGCCCAGCCCTTTTCCTTGGAGGTGTGCGAACGACGCCATTTTGGGGGTAAGTATCTTCTTCCTCAGCTCCCCGTTTCTTTCTCCCTCTCTTTCGCATTCGGTTTCATTTTTTGGTTTTCACCCGTGTCCCTCTCTCTCCCGTAACCCACTCCCCTTCCCAAGTTCCTCTCTTCTCTTCGATGGGTCTGTTTGTGAGTCCGAAATTCATGCCCTAATTTTCCTACACATTTTTCACTTTCGGTTTTTCCCTCAAAATCGGTTTCTCACTATGTCGCATCTCTCCATGCAGCAGATCACTGAGTTTCTCTCTCTCGCGTCCCTCTAGTTCTGCAGTTGGTGTTCTCTCTTCAAACTCGGCTCTTCTGTCCCTCTTGCGCAGTGTTTCGTCTTCAGATATATCTCTCTCTCTTCTCTCTAGTCGACGCCTTCCTCTTATTTTGTTTCTCTATTTCATGCGTTTTCGGCTTTGAATTTTCCAGGTGGTGCCGCTGTGTTTTTCCCCACTCCGAGCTCCCTCATTAGACGCTCACTCTCTTCCATTTCTCTTTGTTTCTCTTCCGTCTGCGAAGTGGTTAATCTCTTTGCTGTGGTGTTGACGTTGAGCTCTGTTGAACGGGTAAGGAAACCGTGTGCCGTTTTACATTGTTTTTCATGGTGTAAATTAGTGGCTTTTAATTGTTTGATCGTTGGAAAAACTTCTACTGTTTACAATCGAATTTAAGGGCTTTGTAATCTGATGGTGTTTTGTTGTTGAAGAAGGATTATAAAGGGTGGCTTTTGGGTTTTGACGAGGTGGTGCGGGAGGAGTTTTGAAATTGTGTAACGTTGTTTTGGTTAAATTGTTGGGCTTGACGTGGTTGTGTGGGAGGTGTTTTGTAACTGTTCAAGGTTGTGTTGGATGTTCTGAGTTTTGAATTATTTGGGTTGGATGTGCATTAAACCAAATGGATACTCGGAGTTGAATAGGTGCTTTTTTGTATGGTTCGGGTTTTTATACGACCGTTGAAGAGGAGGTTAAATTATTTGGAGTAATATTATGGTTGTTTTGGTTGAGTTGTAGGTGATTGCTTGGAGTTAGGGGCCTTTGAAGTGGGATTGATATTTTATTATTTGTGTTTGACGTTGACTTTGGTGAGTGTTTAGGATAATATCAAAGATTAGTACATAGTACTTTGGGTTGAAATGCGGGCTGTCCAATTTTATTATTTGGTTGTCTTAGTGAGTTGTTTTTGTTATTATATAGTTTGGGATTGTGGATTTTCAATTATTAGATGGAAGTTATGCCAATTGTCATTTAATACTCGGTGTATATATTTAGTTTCTATCAATAGGTGACGAGGTTTTTAGAGACCATATTCAAGGCATAGATAATACGCTACAGGTGCCAGGTAAGTGGGGTTCCTATGCTAGGCTTTACACGAATTATTGGGACTGAGGTTGATTTGATGAAAACTTTACATATTTTGTGATGAAATGAGAACTTGGGAAAAACCAACTTCAGTCGCTTATTTACAGTACTCTTGAAATCTATGCGAAAAAGGAAAAAATATTTTCTGAAAAAGAGCGATATTTGAGGATTCTGAAAAATTGTGCATTTATTTAGAAAGAGGCTCCGACTTTTGTTTTCAGTATAGAGAGAATGATCTAATTATGTTTTGGCACTCTGTTTTATTTTGATATGGCATTTGAAAACCTTTGGCATGGTGTACTGATTTTGTATCTGACTCTGTCTCTGCTCTATTATGCTCTGCTCTGTTTGGGTTGGTACCAACTTCTCTATCTCTGAGTGCACCCACTTTGGAAACAAAGTGGTTTTATTGTGGTCTTTCCTGTGTGCACACTCAGGGCTCCGAGAAGAATAAGGGAAAGATTTCACCTGTCTCTGTCCGGTTTGGCCACCGGGGAGAGCACAACCCTACCACGGGGGTGAAACATGGTCTCTGCTCTGTAAGATGCTCTGTTTTGATTTGATGATGATGCTCAATTTATGTTATGCCAAAGTACTATAGTTTTTACTTGTCTTAAAATCATCGCTCTGTTACTTTTGAAAATATGTTATGTTCTACATGATAACTTTGGAAAATATTTTGTTCTGCATGCTATACTTGGTAAATGCTCATATTTGCATGCTAGCATATGTCCTCTGCTTACTGAGTTGTGGATAACTCATCACCTATCATTATAATATTTTTCAGATGATGTGGAGAGTCCAACTGAGGACCTAGATTAGATTGGTGAGCATGGTTAAGCTGAGGAGAGGATGTTAGAAGAAGGATTTCTGATGTCCTTTAATTTTAATGTCTCTTAGATTTAATTTTGCCTTGGGTTTAGTAGGACTTATGAAATTATTAGTTTGATTTGTTATGACTACCGGGAGATTGTGGACTCCTTAGTTTATTTTGCTGCGGTAATGACTTTGTGGAGTTTTCAATGTGGTTATTTAGAATACATGAGATTGAGTTTTGCTAATAAAGTGTTTGAAGTTTTATTTTAGTTGTGTTGGAAAACATGTTCTTAGGTGACAGATAGTAATTCTCCAGGCCACCCGGGTTTGGGGCGTTACACTTTTCATTTTCTTTCTAGGATATAAAATTTGAAACCTGCTTTGTAAATTAAAATAAAGTGTGTAGCAGAATTCATTTAACTGAATTACAAAGTCATTTTAGACAATGTGATTTCATACATTTATTAGAAGCTGCCTAGGCTACTGCCAACATTTTCTTGGGCCATGTCTATGTAGATGTTTCGTCCTCATTTCATTTATGGTGGGACACACATAAAAATAAAATGAGTCGAATACTCAATAAACATTACTTCATACTGTAAAAATATACTATCATAAGTTTTCATTCATGCATTTTTCATTCATCTACATATATTACATAAAACATTTTATTTCTTTGAAAACATTACAAGGTGTGGTTTCTCTTTAAACATATTTTCATTTCCCTTTAAACATATTTTCATTCCTCATAAAACGTTTCTCGTCTTGTACATTCATTCATAAAGAATTAAAACGTTTCATACATCCAATTACTCTTATTACTTTTCCTCTAGCCGGTACACACCATTATATCCCATGCGTTGGAGTTAGGGGTCTTTTGGACCCGATTCCTCCGTGGTCGTGGGTTTGAATCCCTTAGTCGGGGGATAGCATTAGGTGCACTACTAATACTACTTACCCAACATTCCAATCTGTCCCTCCTTTGGTACCATCATTCATTCAGTCATGACCGTTACATAGCTTCATACATTATAACATTGATTCATTTTCTTTCCTTTCATTCATTCCTTTCAGTCCTTTCCTTTTCATTCCTTCCATTCATCAGTCCATTTCATTTCATAAAACATCATTTCATAACATATAATGTAAACATCATCATTTCATTTTATGGAACATAAAGACCATAAGTACCACCTCTAACATTCATTCACATGCATATAACTATTTTTGGGATACATAAAAAAGGGCTGCCAAAGAAGGACATTACATACATATACTTTTAAACATTAGTACCTTAGCATACTTTCATAAAACATCGATTCATTTCTACGAAAATATTTTCCTTTTCTTTCATTGCACAAAGAGAACATTTTATTTATAAAAGCATTTCATTTTAGATTTCTAAAGAAAAACATTTCATTTTCATTTTCATAAAATTTAGAAAACTCTAGAAGAGTATGAACATAATACTTACTTGGGCTCCATACTATTTTCATTTCATACAGTCCATTCTTGTGCATGCCAAATGGCAACCTACATGCATACATAACCTTAATGTCATATTCATTCCATTTACATAATAACATTAAACTTGGAACTTGCATAATACAACTATTCCTAACTCTTAGTGCATTCTCTTCCACATGGCCTTAACCTCCAATTGGTTCTTTACTTAAACTTTCTCCACTTAGACTAGTTCATTGTTCAAATAATCTCCATCAACTATTTACTCATATATTACTTCATGACCTTCCTAATTGTACAAACTTATGGCTATAGGTATTCATAATATCCATTTCATTTCACTCATACAAGTCATCATTCAATCCTTGAAGCATAACTATTTTCATAAATCCTAAGTCTAGACTATGAACCTAAAAGCCTAACTTCATTTCTAACTAATAAAGTGAGCTCCTATGCTTCACTTAATCTCTAAAGCATCACTCAACAAACCTACAACTTAATCCCGTTTCACCACGAAAGCCAAAATGCAAACTACAATATGATACAATTCCTCAAACAATACTCTTCCTCCATTCACTTCCTCTCATACACACCTATAACACAATCCGAAATCAGTGTACATATACAATCCACCAACACACATGTACCATACACCTTTATCACCTAAGATCAACATGCAATCCATTTAAGTATCCACTTGTTCTTACAAGCCCCATTCATACATTCAAGGTATAAAAGCTGTCCAATATGTGTAACCAATCAAATTACACATCTACCCTACCCTCTTAATCACCTAAGATTAACAAACAATTCATTTAAAGCACTCATTGGTTTTTACAAGCTTCACCCACATATAGCATACATAATAAATAAATTTCTATCCAACCCTCCCTTTAAATCAATTTAAGCTCACTACACAGTCCATTGGCGTCATACATAGCACGACAATACACCGAGACAACACATAATATAAATCTATCCAAAAGCATACCATCCACACCTTGCAATCCAAACCAACACATCCAATACATGAAATATACCCATACAATTTGTACACCTATACCACACATTCACAAAGCTTTACAAGCTTCATACACATACCACACATTTAATACAAGCTTCTTTAGTCAACCTAATACATCACTCTTTATAATTTATCATAGTCAACACATTAAGTATACAAAATCTGTCCAATTAAAAACCAACCTCATTATCATGCTTTTTAAACTTCACTACAACTTCATCATTTAATCCCAACACTTCAAGACATGCCACCTCAATCCAACTTCATACATTAACATCAAACATCTCAATACAATGCATTTAGATAGCATAATCCACAATCAAGCATAACCATACAATTACAAACCACTCTCATACTCAACATCCAATGCAAGTGAACTGAAATGTTAAATATTAAATTTGTCCATACATTCAACCGACACAAAGATACACATACTCCATCCATCTATCACTTGAGCTCAACACAAATCCATCACATAACCAAATAGTCATATAAACTTCACATTACATTCAATGTGCATGAAATCAATCGACCCAACCTTCACAAACACTTTACTCAATTTAGAAGCATCTTGGTAACACATATACATTCCTAAACTACCATCCAATACAAAGACACAGTCCATAACAAGCTCCCAATCAAATACATCACTTCCTCATAGTTTATTGAAACCAACATGTTCAGTATATAAAATCTTTATTTACCATTCATTCACCAACTCAAACAAAATCGCTAAACTGTGCAAGCTTCATTCATACAATACATTCAGTTTATAAAATATTTTCCAACCACTAATACCAACATACAAATGATCATTCAAGCTTCCTACACCGACAACATTCCCAACACTTCACATGGCATCCATTTCACAAACTACAGAACCATCCCTTCACTTCACATAGCACGACACATCACAATTACACATTCATCACATATTCTCAATCATCACAATCAATACAATCAATATATATATATATATATATAAATATAATTATGCCCATACCATCAATTTCTTCCACATATAAACTCAATATACAACAACCTACCAATATACAAAACTTTGCTAACTCAACTGCAAACTTCCTTTGTCCATGAAATCAACACCATATCATGCAACTACACACACATATAATTAAACCCATTATCCATTTAAACTCAACATACAACAAAAAAACACCAAAAACACATACTAAATCCATGGTCCGTTCAAACTCCACACTCAACAAACCCACACAACCCCCTACTTCATAATCTCCATGCTTCACCTACAACTCCATTTCAATCCCAACCACATCTCACTTCTTCCAAGTCTACCATAATCAACACGATCAATATATATATAGAAAATCTGTCCAATTAACACAACACCATTTCAACTTCACAAACATAATATTTCACGATATAAGGAGATAGGAATCATACCACAAATTAGGGGCTGAAGTTGGTGCTTGCCGCTTAAGGCTGTACCAAAATAGATGGGCTATGTGACTCGAGTGGTTGAGCATGGAGGTTTGATGTTCTATTTTCGGTGTAGGGGCAGTGATGGTGGCTCTAAGTTTGGCTTAAAGTGGTGGATGGCACTATTGGTAGGGTGGTTCATAGTTGAGTATGGGTGAGCTTCAGCTTTTGGGTGGAAAACGACAGTGGAGACTTGTTGTAACAATGGGACCGCTATATTGAAATGTAGGGGAGCCCATGGTGGTTTGTGGCTAGGTTTCGTGGTGGTGGCTGGTCGAGGACAGTGAAGAGAGAGAGACATAGTTGGCCTTGTAGTGTGGTTGTGTAGTAATGAGGGAGGCAGAGGAGGGTATTGGGCTAGGCATGGAGGAGTTAGGTTGTTGGCATGAGGGAGGAGTTGAGAAAGATTTTGATGAGGGGAGAAACATAGATGATTGGGCTTGCGACAACGAACGGTGGCAAAGAGGGGAGAACCTAAGAAACAAAGAGGGAGCAACGTGCGGATGGGTGTGGGTTGTTAGACGTGCAGTGGCACCACGACGGGAAGTAGTGGCCCACGGTGATGCTTTATTGAGATGTTGGCTGAGCTACGGTGGTGAGCGGTGGATGGTAACAAAACAGAGGGATCGAGAGGAAAATGTAGGGAGAGAGAGAGGATTTGAGCATCAGGGTGAGAGGGAGGAGAGGTTATCACTGACGAGGCGCGACGGTGGCTGGGACGACATTGCTGGCTTGTTGGGGGGCGACAAGAAAATAAGAAGAGGAAGAAAAGGGAAATTAGAGGGTTTTGTTTAGAAAACTACCTAGCCCTACAACTTGGAGTTCCTACCTTTAATCCAAGAATAGAGATTAAATGTTATGAAAATGAAAATAACTAAACAAAAGTAGAGAAATGAAAACAAAATGGAATGAGACTATATTTAAAAGTCAACTTTGTTTTATTGATCGAAAAAAATAAAATGATGAGTTTTAGTAAATATTTTTAAGAGAAATAAATCCATCAAAATAAATAGAGTTTTTAACATAATTTAAATGATGAATATTAAATACTATTTCTAAGAAAATAAAATCTTTTAAATAAAGATGATTTTCTAAAACTATATTATTTTCGAGAATCCAAACATTAAAGAGGAAGACTTAAAAACTTAAGTTTGGTCCAACAACACTAAAAATATCCCATTTAAATAATTCTGGACTTTTAAAATATTTGGTTTGATATAATAATCATCTGCAAAATTAAAAATCAGAATTCGAGATTAAAGACATTTAGGCGAGGCTCATGACCAACCCGAGAGAAAAAGGAGTGGTTCGTCACAATTTTGTACTATGACCCTAACTTAGAAGGGCCTTAGAGTTTTATTAGTCTCATAGCATTTTCATATCCAATTATTGGATTATATATTATATTTGAATTTCACGTTCACTATCTACTGTTGAAACATGACTTCATTTGTACGAATGCGTACGACATTTTATGTTCAGAACAACTTAGTTGCTATTTGAACTGTATAACATTAACATAGGATGTTTGAATGGTTACGATATTACTGTGAACTACAAGTCTTCATCCCATTCGAATGCGTTCCTTTTTTTATTTGTACGAACCCACTTTTATTCGAACGTAAATATTTCAACCGAAATAATGTTCAAATCATAACATAAATTGTTTGAACCACATAAGGTTCAATATTTGAAAGGATCAAATCCATCTTCGAATGCTCATCCAAACGGGTATAACAAAGCATTTGAATGCTAATCACTCATATTTGAACAGCATAGCATTACTCAATTATGCTCGAACGAAAAGGCAATACATCCGAACCATTTACGATCACATCGTTCTAACGATTATAACTCTTATTCGAACTTCGTTTGAATTAGGACTTTTCTTTTTTGAAGAATTCAAGTTACCATTTGAACTGTATTGCACACCATCGAACCATATACGGTCTCGACATTTGAACAGAAGTCAATCTTTTTTGAATAGGCTTGTCTTCAATATTCAAACAACCTCGCATCCCTTTCAACCCATTCCAGCGTGACTAAAGTGTTTGAATACTAGCCGCATATCGTAACAGTTTGAACAATATTCTATATATGTTCGAATGAAAGTTGGTTATTCGAATGTTTTTTAGGGACGAAATGACTTCATCCCAAAATTTTTTTCCGTTAAAACGAACTTAGAATGGGTCTGAGAAATTTTATCCCAAAAGATATTTTTCGGGACGATTTTTTCTCGCCCCAGATTGTCTTTTGGGATAGACCTCTTAGGACGAATTTTCATCCCTAATTGTCTTCAGGGACAAAATCCCACTCTTTTGGGACCAAAATTTTCAACACAAAAGAGGGTTTATTTGATTTATGTTGTAGTGAATACATTGGAGATCATTGGAGGCAGTACTTAGGATGAAGATTGGACAGCATCATGAAGAAGACACTACAACAGAATGTGTATTTTGTGACAGATGAAACTGTCACAAAAAAATGGCAAACCGTCACTAAACATATTTGGTGACGGTTTGAAACCGTCACCATGACCGTCACGTAAAGTGCGTCACAGAAAACATTTGGTGACGGTTTACTGTTCAACCGTCACAAAAAATATTTTTAGTGACGGTTGGAAGTGTTCCGTTCGGTAGAACGTTCGAACGTTCCTTTTTTTGTGACGGTTATGAACTGTCACAGAAAATCACGTTCGGACGTAAAATTAAACGTTCGAACGTTATACCCGACCCGATTGGCGTTCGAATGAGAGAAGTTGACGTTTGTTGTATATCGTTTGAACGTATCATATTTACGTTCGCATGTTAATGCGTCCGAACGTTAATTACAATAAACGTTCGAATATTTGTTCAAACGTAAACGTATATGTTCAAACGTAGCGCGTTTAATGTTCGGACGTTATTTCGAATGTAAACGAAGGAGCGTCCGAATGCAAGTTCTTTGTTCGAACGTTAGTCGGTTTAACGTTCGAACGTTTGTTACAGTGTGAACCAACGTTCGAACGATTTTTATTTATATTCGAACGTACAGATCAGAAATACTAATTTCATAAAATTTAAAAACAAAATACCAATAGTATCATATTACATACCCAATTAACAAGTAACAATGTCTTATAAAAGTACAAAATTAGATATTAAAACTAGTCAGAAATATTGATAAAATTTATTTCTTCTTTTTCCCTCGCCCACGGGGATTCTGTTGCAACGACATAACACGCTCCATTTGCACCATCATCTCTCGTTGCACTTGCTCTTGCACTTCACTGCGTATTCTTTCCTCCTGGTCTCTCTGTTGGTCCTGCAAACGCGTCTCTAAATGAGACTGTCGTTCTAAGAGAGACTCTAACTCTTGCTGTCTCGACCTCATATACTCATTCTCACGCCGTGCAGCTTCTAAATCTGCTGTAAGATTATTAATTTGTGAAGCCGATGAGGTTGAGGAGGATGAACATTTATGCTTGATAGATCGTCCCAAACCTCTTGCCATACTAGACTGCGGCCCGAGCACTTGGGTGAATATGTCTATGTCACTAGGAGAGGATTCCGCAGAAGTCGACTGCATCTCCAACATTTTGTTCTGCAATTTAAAAGGTAATGATCGTAAATAATTAGTAACGTATTAAAAGAAATAGAAATAAGAAATAAACTATTAAAATGTTCTATAAAAAATTTATTTAACAAAATTAACACTGCTTACATAATTATCTGCAGCGACAGGATCCATCCACTCACTATGCTCATTAGTGTGAGCAGCAGCATAGACATGAATGAGGGAAAAGTTTTCAGGATCATCACGTTTCTAACAAAGCGACAATATTAGCAATTTTAAAAAGATAATGTTAGTACTTATCAGAAAGAATATCAGGAAAATAAATGAATTCTATAATTTTTTAATTACCATTTTTTCAGCAAGACGGTGGAATGACCTTGAACCGGCACGATGGTGGACAGTCAGAACGGATCTATTCTGTGCATTTGTAGAACTCAAGTGCTACAAAATATATTAAAAATGTTAATTGTAATATGTATACATATAATGTATAAAACGAATATGAATGTAAATAATTAAAAGATATAAATGTAAAATACCTGATAATCTGGAGATGCGAAAAGATCACAACACTTTCTCCAATCATCTAACTTCATCTGCTGAAAAGGAGACTGCGCAGCCTCTTCCAACGTCTCAAACTTCTTGAAGTGGTCATGACATCGTCCTTTGTGACGTCGGAATAGTGTAGCCATCAACTCATTCACGGTTCTCAAATCCTCGCTACGGCCAAAGTCGAGGTCGAATTCATCCTAACAAGGGAATCAGGTAAAAAATATAATATATTAATCTAAGTGAAAAAAATGTACTGAAAAGTAAACTCACCAGCACACGACTTCGAATGTGCTCCTTAATCTCATTCGGAACATCTCGCCATGAGCGCACATAAAATGGAGCATAAGCTCGAACTACTGTGCCAATATAGGAGGAAAGCGCTGCTGCACTATCATCCACTCCTCCAGTGGAATTATCAGGAATTGTGACCTTCAGTTTACCGTGCCTTCTATTTTTTTCAAGAGAGATTCCACGTGTATAGCCACGACCGCGACGTGCAGATGCATCAACTACATGATAATAATAGATATACTATAATTATAATTATATAGTTATTGAGAAAAAATTATTAACTATATATATAATTATCAACGACAATATTTCCTTACTGGTAGGTGTCGACTGGCTGTTGTTCTCTTCTGTGTTAGCTTGATCTTCAGGAACGGATTCCTCGAGTGGGGAGTCCTCAATGGATTCAGGACTTGGACTTGGCGGAGGCACATTTCTTCGTTGTCGTTTTGGCGGCATTCTTTAAAATAATTAATTATATCAAAGAAAATTAATTAGAAGAAATTATGAAAATTTAAGATATTTTATAGTCACCTATATAAATAAAATATTTAGTACTTTTACTCTTCAGATGAATTTTCCATAGTTGTTTTAGAATCTCCATCAATAACATCTTCATCATCATTATCCACCTCCTGCCCGGATTCTGATTCGTATTCATCTTCTGACTTGTCTTCTTCATCTTCCTCCAAACTGACTTGAATTGAATGATCATTTAATACAGACGGGTCGAGATGTACGGGTGGGACATCATCTCTACACAAGGGGAGCAACTCGAGTGCACCGAGGTCAACAAACAAGTTAATACCCTCTCCATCTTCCTGGTATGCCTCAACAATCGGATTGTCATCTTCATCTCCACTATTCTCGTAATCTGCACTCGTTCCTGCTTCATATATATTTCGAGGAACAAATTTTTGTACAACTCGCCAAGTTATCTCCCACTATCTTCATCAGCACTTTTCATTGGATCAATCAAGTAATAGACTTGGGTAGCTTGACAAGCCAATACGAATGGATCATCTTCGTACCATTTAGATGCAGTATTGACACTCGTAAAGTGATTATCCCTATGTATCGAAACCCGACCACCGCCTAGATCCCACCAATCACATTTGAAGACATATGTTACAGACCCACCCAGATATTTCAATCCGATAATATCACGTATGACACCATAATAGTCAATATCATCTGTTCCATGACTCCCCTCGACCAACACACCACAGTTTTGAGTCTTTCTATTACGTTCACGGTCCAAAGTATGGAATCTATAACCTCGAACCGTGCATGCAGTATATCGAAGTGCTCTATTTGAGGGACCACGGGCCAATGCATACAATTCAGAAGAAATTGATCCGGGATCACGAGCACGTTGTTCCAAAATCTAAAAATTGAAATAGTATATATTTATTATTTTATTATCCAGAGTTAAAAATTTCACAATATAACATATATATAATTTTAGTTCATACACGTTCTTCAAACCATCCGGGAAATTCTTCCTCGTGTCTTGCCTCTATATTTTCTACGCCTTCCGTTCTAAGTTTGTCCATGTGGTCACTGTTATAACATGTTGCAAAAGAAGTATATTTTGAGCACAACAATTCTAATTAATTTAAAGAAAACTATAATTATTCAAATAAATTAAATGACATACCTAAGATAATCATCAATCTCTCGGCAGTTATTTAGCACATACCACCGAACCTTACCCAACTCTCCATCAATTAAATCGTAACCTGTTTGTGCACCCAAGGGTCGTACATTCTGGGAAAACACTGATAGCTCACGAGGAGGCGGAGTAGCAAGATCAGCATTTCGCTCTTGACGACTAAATCGTGTCTCAACACCACGAAGATATAGAGAGCAAAATGTTAACCATTCATCGTGTATATAAGCCTCTGCTATTGAACCCTCAGCTTTGGCTTTATTCCCAACAGTGCGCTTCAATCGACCCAAATATCTTTCAACTGGATACATCCAACGGAACTGCACCGGTCCACCCAGAAGTACCTCTCGCGGTAAATGTATTGCTAAATGGACCATGACATCAAAAAATGATGGTGGAAAGATCTGCTCGAATTTACATAGTATAGTAGCAATGTCTTCTTCCAATTTCGACAACACATCTCGATTTACTACCCGAGCGCACAAATCCTTGAAAAACATACATAGTTCAGATATGGCGACACGTACATTAGATGTCAGCTTCCCACGAATTCCCACAGGTAATAACTTCTGCAAAAATACGTGACAATCATGACTTTTCAATCCATTGATTTTCCAATCATCAGGACTCACGCATCTACCAATATTTGAAGCATAACCATCTGGCAACTTCACACCTTGCAACCATTTACAGAAATCAATCCTCTCCTCCCTCGTCATCGTAAAACATGCATGCGGCATGACCACCCTGTTGCCTTCCACCCGCAAATGCAGATTATGTTTAATTCTCATTCTCTCAAGATCTTTCCTCGTCTTGATCGTGTCTTTCGTCTTTTTGTTAATACTCATCAATGTACCCAGTATATTATCACAAATATTCTTCTCTATGTGCATTACATCCAAACTATGTCGCAACTTACATGACGACCAATACGGCAAATAAAAAAAAATACTACGTTTTGTCCAATTCAATTCTGATACAGCTCGTTTTCTCTTATTCTTTCCCCGACCTTTGCCAAAATTGTTCGCTCTAACATGTTGCAGTTGTTCCACTATCTCTTCTCCAGACAACTCTTTTGGTGCGATCCTATCCTCTACTCTCCCATCAAACCACGACTATCAGCAGAGGCCCGTGCAAAATCAATGAAAGTTCTTACTCCACATGCATAGGGTACGTAATCCTTTCCAAGTCTATCGTCCAGACGCATCCAATTTTTGTCCATTTCTAAAAACATCCAGATATTAATAACACGTACATTGAAAATTCACATGCATGTCTTGCCTCCAATTCTCATTACTTTTTTGATAAGGTAGTTGGTCCTATCCCATTCGAGATTATATTCTCCATATTACACAAATCTCGTCACTCTACTAATTTCCACGTTAGTAGAAATTCCGGCAGCACCTCCCCATAATTCTCCAAGTATACATGTTCAAATATCGGGATTGTGACCCTACGAACAGTATACCCAAAGAACAATAGAAGAAGATACCGAAACTTCATATTAAACGTGGAAAGTAGCGAGTAACAAAAATGTGTAATACATATAATATAATCTCAAACTGTCCACACTGGACAATTCAGGAATCAGTGGACACATAAATGTACACTGATTCCCAAACGGGTCTAAGGGTATTTATGCAATGTCACACGCATCTAGCAAAAAATCATACAACAATATCTCCATGTTGTTTAAATTAACAATGTCACCTTCAAGTAATGTTATATTGTTAAACTAAAGAGGGATGGAAGATTATGTGACCCTACGTTTCGTGTCTTGTACACAACGAGGGAGAATAATCTTGAAGAAATGTTTAAATTTTAGTCTAATTACTTAACCGTCACAAACTGTCGACCTTGACAACTCTCAAGGCCGAAGAGACTATGACAGTCAAGCAATTAAATTGAAATTTCAACATTTCTTCAAGATTATATTCCCTCGTTGTGTACAAGATCATTATTCTTAAAGTATAATTTTAATTGTTATACTTAATTTCAAAGGTTATACTATAATTTTAATTATTATAATTCTTAAAGAGTTACTTTTATGCTTGTTATTACTTATATATTAATTATTATTATAAATATTTAATTATCATACTTAAATTTCAATGGTTATACAATAATTTTAATTATTATAATTCTTAAAGAGTTACTTTTATTTGTTATTACTTAAAATTAAATATTATTATAAATATTTAATTATCATACTTAAATTTCAATGGTTATACAATAATTTTAATTATTATAATTCTTAAAGAGTTACTTTTATGCTTGTTATTACTTAATTTCAAATATTATTATAAATATTTAATTATCATACTTAAATTTCAATGGTTATACAATAATTTTAATTATTATAATTCTTAAAGAGTTACTTTTATGCTTGTTATTACTTATATATTAATTATTATTATAAATATTTAATTATCATACTTAAATTTCAATGGTTATACAATAATTTTAATTATTATAATTCTTAAAGAGTTACTTTTATTTGTTATTACTTAAAATTAAATATTATTATAAATATTTAATTATCATACTTAAATTTCAATGGTTATACAATAATTTTAATTATTATAATTCTTAAAGAGTTACTTTTATGATTGTTATTACTTAATTTCAAATATTATTATAAATATTTAATTATCATACTTAAATTTCAATGGTTATACAATAATTTTAATTATTATAATTCTTAAAGAGTTACTTTTATTTGTTATTACTTAAAATTAAATATTATTATAAATATTTAATTATCATACTTAAATTTCAATGGTTATACAATAATTTTAATTATTATAATTCTTAAAGAGTTACTTTTATGCTTGTTATTACTTAATTTCAAATATTATTATAAATATTTAATTATCATACTTAAATTTCAATGGTTATACAATAATTTTAATTATTATAATTCTTAAAATACTTTTATTTGTTATTACTTAAAATTAAATATTATTATAAATATTTAATTATCATACTTAAATTTCAATGGTTATACAATAATTTTAATTATTATAATTCTTAAAGAGTTACTTTTATGCTTGTTATTACTTAATTTCAAATATTATTATAAATATTTAATTATCATACTTAAATTTCAATGGTTATACAATAATTTTAATTATTATAATTCTTAAAGAGTTACTTTTATGCTTGTTATTACTTAATGTCAAATATTATTATCACAATTTTTCAAATCCATATCACAACATATTCACAATAACTCACAATATATTCACAAAATAACATGCCACATGTATTAACATATTTCAAAACTTGAGTAAGCAATAAACATGTATTAACAAAGCCTAATGACAATATATTTCTAATAATAAACACAATATTTCAAATTTATATCACAATATATTTAAAATAACTCACAAATTATTTACAAACTATACAAACAATAATCACAATATGATAAAAAGAGTTACTTTAAAATAACATGCCACATGTATTAACAAAGCTTAAGGACAATATATTTGTAACAATGTAAACATATTCATTCATATCATTCACAAATAATAATTTAAATATTTCAAGTCCATATCACAATAACTCACAATATATTCACAAAATAACATGCCACATGTATTAATATATTTCTAAACTTGATAAAGAGATAAACATGTAGGGAAACAAAGCCTAATGACAATATATTTTTAATAATAAATACAATATTTCAAATTTATATCACAATATATTTAGAATAACTCACAAACTATTTACAAACTATACAAACAATAATCACAATATGATAAAGAGTAAGCATCAAATCACAACAGCATATTGATAAAGTTTAGAAATATACCTAGCACTCACAATATCCTCTTACAAATCAAAATCTTCAAACTTCCCAAAACAAGCAATCCTTCAAAAAAATACAACACAAACTTATTAGAAATATTCTATAACAAAAACACATTCTATAAATATCATAAAATTTAAATAAAGACAAGAAATAAAAATATTATCTTACCAAAACTCAACTCTCTCTCACTCTCTAACTCAACTCTCTCTCACTCTAACTCTCTCTCTCTCTCTCTCTCTCGTCGAAATCTCTCTCTCTCTCTCTCTCTCTCTCTCTCTCTCTCTCTCTCTCTGTTGCGCACACGAGAGAAGAAGAAATAATGGGCATCCTCCCGTGCGCGTACTGATTAAGTTCTAAAACTATTAGTTTAAACGTTCGAACGTTTAATTTTTACGTCCGAACGTTAATTCTAAAATTATTCCCGCCCAGAACGTTCGGACGTTTAAAATACACGTTCGAACGTACCCTTCTTATGATATAACATGAAATCTAGCGGGAAAGTTCCCGCACTTTCCTCATATATGTTCGAATGTATCACAATTTTTCGTTCGAACGTTCATAGATTTATAGATAAACGTTCGAACATACTACTTAAACGTCCGAACGTACATTTCATGAAAGTGTTACCATATTTGAGCGGGAAATCTCCCGCACTAATTTAACTAACGTTCAAACGTTGACGGATTTGATGTTCGAACGTATAGTATAAACGTCCTTACGTCTGAATAATCACACAGATACCTTAATCGAGCGGGAAAATTCCCGCCTCTTAGTTTAACGTTCGAACGTTAACTTCAAACGTTCGAACGTAAGATTCCTACTATACTTAACTTATAGTATAATATATATACTACATTGTATAGTATTTTGTGCATAATATAATTTATATATTATGCACAAAATATGTGTTTTTCTAAATTACTATATATGTGTTTTTCTATATATTAATTATTTAAATTTTATACAACTATATCTTATATAATTAGTTAAACTCAATAATATACTAGTTAAATAATATATTTATACTATAATATATAGACTAAATTTACTAATAATAGTTTAGTATATGACTATATGTAAATATCATACTACTAAAAATTTACAATATTACTACCATGTTGTTCTAAATTACTAATGTATAAATATAATAGCATGTAATACTAATGTATATATAATATACTATAAACACTAAGATGCATAATAACATCAACATGTAATATTGTAATACATATACTAATGGATAAACACTAATCTATAAATTTATAATAACATATAATACTAATGTATAATAACTAAAGTATTATTCATATCAATTTTATATAACAATATCTTGTATTAATTATATTTTTTGACCTAATAAATTCTCAATATATTCATTTTGATAAATATATTAGTAATTCTAATATACATTAGTATAATAATTAGATTTATGGCCTAATACTAATACTATTAGTAAACCACTTTAAGCCTATATATAAATTACTATATAAAGCACTATAGTAGTAATTACTAATACTATATTACTATGTGATACTATTAACTATAGTGATATATTAGTATTAGACATTAGTATACTAATACTATCAGTGATATAGCTAGTGTAATATAATAATATTTATACTAATACTATTATATGGTTATACTAAATTAAAATCACTATAGCAAATATTAATATATAGTTATGCTAATCGCTATAACTAATACTAATACTAATATAGACTATAGTTATAACTTATAGTATTATAACTTATACTAATATATTATATAGTTATACTAAATCACTATAATTAATACTAATATAGTTATACTAATCACTATAATAGTGATATAGTATTAATATCACTATTAGTATAATACTATAATATATAGTATTAATAATAACTAATACTAATATAATTATTAGTATAACTAATATTTATATATATTAATATATATATATCAAGTATAAGAGATTAGAGATTTAATATATATATATATCAAGTATATTAGTTTATTATTAATATTTCGGTGCTTTTTTTTAATATTCATATATAATAATATATATCATATATTTTTTTTTATAAATTTTCATATATATATAATATATAAAATAGATTTATATTAGTTAGTATACTACTATACAATACGGCGTCGTTTCTATTACAAGAGGACTTTCTTTTTAATTTTTGAATGCATGTTATTATGTTACTTGTTTTATTTAGTTGTATTTTTTGTTATAATCAAAAGTTTAATTAATTTAGATTGTAATGTTGAGAAAATTGAAATTTAAAAGCTCACAATTTTTTTTAAAAAAAAAAAGTGGGTCAAATATGAAGTTAAAAAAGATAAAAAAAATAATAAAAAAATCCGACACCGCTCCGACAAGTCGGAGTCGAAGTCGGAGCGGATTTTATATGTTTCGGAGTCGGAGTCGGAGTCGGAGGTTGGGCCCTCCGACTCCGAAAGTGTCGGTGCTCAGCCCTAACAACATGTATAAACATATTGCTAAACTTTATAAATATAAGAAGCACTCACAAAAAAACCAATAATCTAATTGTCAATAATATTATATAACATCCTAATATACAACTTAAACATTTATAATATAATATATTATATTGACAAACGTTCGAACATAATAATAAGTACGTTCGAACGTTCTATGTATATAAGGCCAAAACCGAACGTCGAAACGCATTTCCCTGCCCGTATCCATCGTCTTCTCCGTTATTTGCCGCCACGCCGCCGTCACCGCCGCCGTCAACTCCGCCACAACCGTCACTAAAAGGTAGGCATTCATCTTTTATGCAAATAACATGTATTTTATTGAAATTTAGATTGACATTTGGATTGAGTTTGGTTTAAAACCGGATAAATATTACCGGATTTTCAACTTCATTTTCCGGCCACCACGACCAGTCATTGGCCGAATAGTCACCGTAGAAATGTTTCTTGAAGTGTATACTTCATTTACATGGTGACATTGCGGCATTTAGACCCTTGTAGAGAAATTTTCGAGATTTCAATAATGGCTGAGTCGACTCAGCCATTCTGCGTCAAAACGTTCGAACGTTTCACCAAGACATTCGAACGTACGACGTTTAAATTACCGAGCCGTTACAGCTTCCATGTTCGAACGTTAATCGTCTTACATTCGGGCGTGAATATTATTAAACGACATATGTTCGAACGTTAATATTTACTTTCGCACGTAAATCACATACGGTCGGACGTTTAATTATAACATCCGAACGTAGTGATTTTCTACATTATTCATGCTTCGACGTTCGGACGTTCATATTTACGTTCACACGTAAAACAAATACGTTCAAACTTAAATTCGAACGTATTTGTTTACTGCTTATGTTCGAACGTACATCTGTACATTCGAACGTATTTGTTTTACGTTTGAACGTAAATTTATTTACATTGTTTTACGTGCGAACGTATAAATTAACTTCCGAACGTTTTTATCTTTAACGTTCGAACGTTAAAGATAAAACGTTCGAACGTTAATTCAGAGCATCTTAAAATTAATACAAAAAAATGCATTATTGTAAATAATTTTTTTTTCCTTTTCTATTTTCAAGATATGGCTCTTCCACTGCATACACGAAAACGAGGGAGGGAAGAAGCCACGTCGGACACTGCCCGTATCGGAGCTCGTACTGTTATGGTAGAGAGAGAGGTCTTAATTAATGAGTTCGACGAACTCTGTTGGCAGCAGACGAACCTAAGAGATGTTTTCCTCAGTAGAGGCTGGGGAAATATCTGCACATTGAGGGGGAAGGTATACCCCTCAATGGTTCAAGAATTCTATATAGGGATGTGTGACATGCCTCCGGATGCATCCTCTCACACCGTGACTGTACGCGGTGTTTCCATTGAGGTATCGGCAGATGTCATCGGCGAGCACCTCGGGATTCATCGAGGAGTTGAGACATTTACACACTCAACACCCCGTGAGGATGTAGGCACTTCTACATCATCTACTGGCCGGGGATGTGAGCCAGCATCAGCCAGAGATGCAGGCCAGTCAGAGGCTGAGGATACTGGCGTCGACGCTCGGGATGATGACCGAGACGAGGATTTCTACATCCTCACCGGGAGGGATCGCATGCAGATCGAGCGGAAGAACGCCTTCAACCAGAACCATCTGCTGCAACAAATGTTGCACCTCATAAAACCACATTTAGTCGGCTTCGGGTACAATTTTTTATACGAGTGGCACGTGGAGATCCTATAGATTTGCCACTACACATTTTTGAGAGGATCCGTTACGAGGCGAGCATCGTCTCCACGGATAATCTCCCATATGGTGTCCTCATCAGCCGACTATTACTTGCACGGGGAGTGCCGACCCAGCCAGAGGAGCGGGTCAAAGATCAGATGAGCTCCCTCAACATGACCACGCATCGGCGTAGCATTGGACAGGCGAGGGGACGTCAGCCACCCCCTGTAGAGGACCTAGTTCCTCCGACGCAGCCTGAGCCAGGTCATGTCGGGAGTAGTAGTCAGCATACGCCGAGTACATCTGCAGGAGATGTGCGGCCTGCTTGGGTTGATGCGGTCATCTCACAGCTGACTGCGCATATTGATCAGAAGATCGATCGATCGCTCGAGGCTATATCGGCGTCTGTTGCCGAACTCACCCATCGTGTAACTATCCTCAACGACAAGGTTGATACCTTGACTGAGGAAGTACGGAGTTCGACTTTTGCGGATAACGTTATCATCTGACTGTTGTTTACTACGTTCTATCAATTTTTGTATTTTATTTTTAATATTTGTAACGAAAAATATTATGGAATATTTTTATCGTTTTTTCATTTCAATTTTTAATCTTCTTTGATGTTATAATTTTCAACTTTAATACTAAATCACTGCATTTCAAATATATATAAATCAATAATATATATTTATATATTACAAAGTGTGTATATATAAATATATACAATTCAATTTTTTAGACTTGTTCACAAATTATGCACAATAAAAATCACATAATTTTTAAATTAAAGTCATTTAATTTAAATTTACAATGAACGTTCGAATGTTATTACTTAACGTTCGAACATTGGTGCAAACATTTTACGTTCGAACGTAAAATTAATAACATTCGAACGGTTGTGCCAAAACATTTTACGTTCCAACGTAAACAGACATAACGTTCGAACGTATATGTGACGTTCGAACGCATATTTCTCATACGTTCGAATGTAAAAAAATCTCATTCTATCTTTAGTGACGGTTTCCAAAAACTGTCACAGAAAATGCCTTTTAGTGACGGTCTAGGGACTGTCACAATTTCTCAACCGTCACTAAAAAGCAATTGTGTTGTAGTGAGATGATCCTGGCCGGACTTTGACCTTTTGGTCTTTATTTATTCAAATGATTTATGTCATTTTTTTTTAAAAAAAAAATAGTCTTTTAAAAAGTCAGGTGGTTTAGGCGCTGTAGTAGAGGTCGGCGACAAGTGCGCAAGCAAGGGCGAGTTTAATTAAATAATGGTTCAAGAAAATTTTTGAAAAGCTTCACCCTTGATAGCTATAAGCTGTACCTAGTACTCTTTTCTTGTCACTTTATAATTCCGATTATCATAGCTATAAATAGGCCACGCTCTTGCACAAATTACACAAGCTGTGTCTCTTTCTTCTTCCCCAAACCTGTGTCTCCATCGTTATAACCTTGTTGGTAATAAAAAGAAAATGGAGCAATCCAATTGTGGTGTGAGCCTAAGCGAGTTGACCATGTCCGACGACCAGATCCTGAATCAAATTCGTGAAACCCATGTTCCTGTTCCTAACCAAAATATTCCTAGCTCTGATCTTTTCGATGCCATTAAAAGTTCTCTTTACCTTGCAACCCAAATTGTTGACAACGCTTTGCTGGTATGTATATGTGTCGTGTGTGTATGTATATGTTAATCCTAGGTACTGTTCATATCATTTCTAAGATTTATGTCTTCGATTATTTTTTCCTTTAAATTCCATTCTATCTTCTACTCCAAAGATAGGACCCGTTAACATACTATAACATTGGAAAAGAGATGACCACTAAGATTTAAGATATGTGAACGAATTAGGGGATACAAGCAGCGACTTTATCGCTTTCTGTTCTTTTCTATAGATCTAATAATTACTTGACTTTCAATAGGGTGCTGGAGGACTGGAGAACCTGGAGGTACCGGCTGTCTCGACCAGCGGTGACCTCAGCCTACTTCCAGGCATACTCGACCAACTTTCCACTGTGGTAATTACAACAACTACCATAAAAAAAAATATATATCTTTGATCATTAATGCATCATCATATATATAATTATAGTAGTATTAGAATTTTTCCATAATAAGAAACATGTAATGTCAGCTGAGACGCAGCGCTCCGTGTGGGGAAACTGAACTCAAAAACACGTCAATGTCCATACTTCGTAATGAGCTCTCAAGCTTTTCATGGACTGAAAAAGCAGTGCTGATACTAACTGCTTTTGCTGTGGACTATGGAGATTTTTGGGCCCTTGTAAAGTTACAGTCGTTCGACAGTCTTGTGGAATTAGTGGGAGTCACAAAACGTGAACCTACGACTATAAACTGCCCAGACCTTATAAAATGCGAGAAAGAGATTGGTGATATTAGTTATTTGATCAAGGACACGTTGGAAGCAATCAAATGCATTATTGAGTTCGAAAGGCAATCTAACTGGGCTGATACCAGGGGAATCAAAACTACATTGTTAACCACTGTCACGGACAGTATCCCATTGCATGTCTACTGGGTAATCGTAACTGTTGTTGCTTGCACGACTCAGATGTTTTGTCTCAGTAACGATACGTAAGTTCTTGTCCTAAGTCATCACTTGTTCTCATGTATATTCTCAAATCCTTTTGATATATAGTAGCTAGGAATATTTAATCACTGTCATGATGTACGTTACAGTACTTATAAGATATGTTTTTAGATGATGATCTCCATACGGGGAGGAAAAATATGATGTTTTTCGTTTTCAAGCTTATACAAACGACCATGGTTAATTAGTCGCCTGATTCCAGGGTCAAGACAATGGATCTATCGCCCTTGATTGAGAAGATGAGCACCAACCTCGACTTACTAAAGAAGAATGTACACGATTGCGGTCAACAAATAGGTCAGGCAATAGGACATGCAATTTGGTTCTCAAGGAAATACTACCTTGAATCTATTATTAAACATCTATCTGTCTGGCAATTACCTATATATTTTTAATTTGTAGCTGTCTATATTGTTTATGGCCGTAATTAACAACGTTATGTCTATATATGACCCTTGCTGATTTTGTGATTAATAAACAAATGATAATGCTTTAGTTATAAAACAATTTCACAAAAGTAAACTAAAAAACTGACATTATTTGATGTGGTACGCCCGAATATAAAGTTATGATCAATTATATTGTAAAATATATAACATATTACAATAAATCACATCAATTTATGAATTTATTACTAATTTTGTAATTTTTTTTTGTGATTGTAACACTTCTTTTCGTAATGTTTCTTAGGAGTGCTAAAATTAGTTTGTTTTTATTCTAAATGGTCGTCATTCTCATCGCAAATAATCTGTCACAAATACTCAATTTTTTTTTTATAGTGAAACCTATGCGGCAAAGGATTTTGGCGGTTAAAGCTACAGGACCAGGCGTGGTAAAGTTTTTCTGTTTTTCTTTCCCCAATCTCTAACTGCATCTATATATAAAAATAAATCAAAAGGAATATATATGGTGAGGTGCCTTGGCAGATCGACCTATTGATATACACACACATCATGATTCTAATGTTTATCATGCATAATGTATATTGCATTTTATTTGAAGCAATAATAATATTCATATACTGCATTATTCAAATAAAATCTGATAATTTGTTACCTTGTACATATAGTATGTGAGCGAGGATTACACTTTCTTATATGGATCCACCAACAACGGATGGAAGGACCAATTTCTTGGTTATGTAACTAATATCATTCGCGATTTGGCCGTAAACCACCCAAAAATAAGCATCAGAAAACAGGATGTATTGAAGTTAAACAGTGGGAAGCTGAAAGTTCGTGCTAAAGAGTTGCAGGCTCGCTTCAAAAGTGATCGGGGTTATGTTGAGCTCTACAAAGATTCTCGAATCATAGTAGGTGATTACGGGACGACTATTGTTAAGGTCTTGGAGAAATTTGATGACTGGAAAGGGTCCTTGAATCAGTTCGGCTTTGGTGATTGTTTCAAGGATTACTATGATAATTAAGAGAATTTAACCTTACTTATTGTTGCATGGAAAGATTTCCGTGGTGATCCTTATGAACTCGTGTTTGGCTGTCCTTGTCTCGTAGAGGCAGTACTACTGTGTAACAATTAATGTCGCTAGTCTTACTTATTTCGAAGTTTCATATGCAATATTTGCAATTGAAGGGCACCTTGATTACGCTGGTAATTTGCTGCCAATACTTTTCTTTCCGTTTCTTTTATGAAGAAGACGGTAGGCCAATTTTATTAATCTGATGGGCGATAACACAATTTGTTACGATTAAAAAAACTTGGGAATTACCTAACTTGATCCCAAAACCCAAGATCGGTACATGATTGGTAGAACTACTTAAAGAATAAAGACTAAACTTCTATGCAACTTCAAAAAAATAAAAAACACTGTAAAATTTAGCACGAATTCATACAATGCTTGTGATTCTGTGAAAAAATTTGAAAGGATATGAAGTAAAATTTTGAGTTACCGGCCGGCATCACCTTACCTTACCAAAAAATCAACTTCAAAACTCCATTTCCGATAGATATAATTCTATGATGTAATCTGCATCAATTAATTGGTAGCAATAGAGTTAAAAGTCATAAGAGCCCGTACGTACAGTTAAAAACTTCATTTAATTGCCTTCAAGGACCTGTTGATCAATAGATGAGAAATTCATAAAGGAGTCATTAATGAAGCAGCTAGCAAGCCCACTTTATCTTTTTGTTTGCATGAATTACTGATCACCAAATTAAAGTATCTTTCCAATCAACCGCGAGCATGAAGGCCCGTTAATTAATTTAATCGCATGGATAACCGGATCCGTTATGATCTACTTCTATCTACTTCTATCCAAGTGCGAATAGCACAATCCTTGTAAAATAGAGGATAACGGTTATCAACCTGGCGGGGCTGGTATCCGCTACCTGCATTTTATCTTTTAAAAGAAGAAAAACTCTATTTGCAACTTGCTGGGGAACCCCCGCGTAACCGGGTGGATAAAAAATTTTATTTTTTCTACCTTCTTCAATTTGTTCCCTCTCTCTCACTCAATCAAATTTTTTCCATTCTGCTACAGGGTCTAGGAGCATCATGGTGGGTGAGCTTGCCTCTTTCTCTCTATCAATTTTTTGGTGAGCTTGACGGCAACTGGATTGCTTTTGAAAGAAAATTTTGAGGGAGGCCACGCGACTTGGGCATACGAGGTTGGCTTACAATCCATGGTCTGCCCCATCATAGTTGAGGATCTAAATCCACCTCGTCAGATGTTTGTGGAGGTAGTGACTATCAGAGTCACATTTTACTACTGAAAACCAAGCTATATTGTACTGCATTTCAAGGGATATTTATACATAGTTTGTACAAGAGTCTGGAAGTATAAAACAATTATACAACTTGAGAGAATGACTAACAGAAAAGCCTACGGTTTCCCTAAGGTTTCTTTTGCAGTGCCTTTGATGAGGTGTCAATATTTTCTATGTTAATACGCCCCCTCGAGTCCAAGGGAGTGTCAACAACATTGAGACTCGTTCTTAGTTGAA
The DNA here is from genome assembly GCF_001411555.2 of Juglans regia. Lineage (NCBI taxonomy): Eukaryota > Viridiplantae > Streptophyta > Magnoliopsida > Fagales > Juglandaceae > Juglans > Juglans regia. The sequence continues at coordinate 28,900,439 of NC_049910.1, forward strand.
AAAATATGTCAACTACAAGTGGCTTTGTAAAGATGTCTTCAATCTAATCCATTGAACTGATGAAAGAAATATTTAATGTCTTTGCTTTGTTCTATCTCTAACAAAATGGAAGTCAATATCCATATGCTTTGTTCTAGAGTGATAGACTGGATTGGTAGCCAAGTAAGTGGCTCCAATATTATCACACCAGATTGTGGGAGCTTGATTCAAAGGGAGTTCAAGTTCTGAAATGAGTGTCTAAAGCCAGATTAACTCTGCTGTCGAGGAAGCTACAGCTTTGTATTCTGCTTCTGTGTTCGATCTTGCAACAGTATGATGTTTCTTGGAACTCCAAGAAATTAGATGCTTGCCCAAGTAGACACAAAGGCCACCCGTTGATCTTCTATCATCTGGGCAGCCAGCCCAGTCCGCATCCGAATATGCTTGAAGTTTGAATGAGGATTGTGAGGAGAAAAATAGACCATGGTTTATAGTGTGTTTCAAGTCACACAATATTCTCTTTACTGCAGTCCAATTGTAACACTCCGTATTTTTTTTTAGTGTATTTTTTTTAATTGAAAGATTATTTGTTATTAATTTAAAATTTGATTATCTTGTTTTAAATTTTCAGATTTTATTGGGTTTACTTTTTTATGATTTTTTAATTTGTGAAAATTAAATTTGACATGTTTCCTTAATATTAATAATTGTTATGCATTTAAATTTCTCTTAATTTAAATTAGTTTGTGTGTTTCAAAATTATTGTATTGTTGGATTTAATTATTTTATTTTACTTAGTCACTGTGTTTAAATTTATTTTATTTAAAACTGTTGTGTTGAAATAGTCACAAAATCAAGACTTGGCCAAAACTTAACTAGTAAAATCAATTGGGCCAAAATTGAAAAAGTGACCTATTGGGGTAAGGGTCAAACAGAACAGATCGGACTGGACTAATTGGCAATGATCCGATCGAAGATGGAAAATTCTAGATCGATCAGACTGAACCGAATACACCCGAGTACTACTGCTTGAACTGGTACTCTTATCTGAGGGGTGTATTTTATTTTGTTTTCTCCTTCTCTCCGTCTCGTAGTTGAAAGAAAAAATTTCAATGCAGCACATGCAGCATTGACCAGCATCGTAAACGATAAAAGGACGCAGAGGATGAAAACAAAAAATTAAAAAAAAAAAATTACAAGTAGTGGCACCCATGGAGCATCGAGTACCACCCTATTTCGCCCACGTGGTGGAAAGGCTCTGAGCATGGTCGGGTGTGGGATGCGTAGAGTGGTGTACCCGAGACCATCTGAATACGCACGCTGCTAATGTGTCGTGTGTGTGGATGTAAAGTGGATTCCGTGTGAGAAGCTTATTCCGAAGAAAAATGATAAATACACTTGAATTGAGTGGATGTGTGTGGAAGTTGCGTTCGGATATTCGGTCAAGTTCAGTTGAATTGAGTTTTTTTTTTTTTTTTTTTTTGAATAATAATGAGTTGAACAGTAGAGATATTTATGTAATATCTATTTAAATTGAGTTTAAAATATGTTTAAATGTTAATGTGAGTTTAATATTTTTTATAGAAAATTGAAAAAAATTTTGGGTCTAATATATAAAAATGTTTTAAGTTAAAAAAATTGTGGATCCTATGTGTAAAAAGATTTTGAATTGTAATAAATTTAATAATTTGATAATTAAGTGTTTAAATGTTAGATTCAGTTTAAATGTTAAATTACACTTTATATAATAATATTTTAAAAAAAATTATAAATTCATTTAAAAATACTTTCTCAATAATTAAATACAAAAATATAATAAAGGAAAATAAAATATCAATATGTAACTTTTTGTAGTGCTGCATCTTATTCTAAATACACATGCACCCGACATGTTGCATGAGAGATATTTCTATTTTATTTCATCTCATTTCATCTTATTCCAGTATCAAAATATAAAAAATATAAAAACTTTTTAATTTTAAATTTTTAACTTTTTTATCTAATAATTATCTAATTATTACAACTTTTTCAAACTTTTAAATATCTGATTACTATTAACAAATCATCTCAATTCATTTAATCTCAACTCACTGTCTAAATAATTTTTAATGAAAATTGTTAAAGCCACCGAGAGATAATTCCAAAGTTTTTTATAGAAAAGTATAAAATATATTTTTTATTTCTTCTATTTTTTAAACACTTTTTAAAATTATTTTAAACATTTAAAAACTCTTTGTTAATAATTAATTAAAGAAAAAAGATATTGATAGTTCTTGAGTGGACGCATCATTTCCCTTTTCCGAATTAATATAGTTTAGAATAAGTCACGCTTCAGAATCCTAGAGAGAGAGAAGCTTTGAGCGCTACTGTTTGAAGCCTTGAACCGAGCTGGTACTCTGATCTATGGGGTGTATTTTATTTTGTTTTGAAAAACGCTATTTTGTCTATTGAATTTATCTTTATATTTTGATACTTCATATATTTTAATTTTTTTTACTGAATAATTAAGAAACTGACTATTATTGTATTGATATTTATTTTATATTTTTTAAAAATATTTTAAAATGGTAAAAACTGATAAATAATAAAATTTGTGACTTGAATGGCTGCTAGTGTGCTACTGCGCTCGTTTGTTTTTTTTTTTTGAAAAATGATTTACACACAATATTTATATAATGCATTGTACAATAATATTTTAAATAAGAGGTATTTTTATAAAATGTCTTATAAAAATAATATAATTTTTATAAAAATAATATAATTTTATAAAAATACCCTCCTTTTATAATATTATTATAGAATGCATTGTATAATTTGTCGTGGATATATCATTACCCTTTTCTCCTTCTCTCCGTCTTGAACTCTGTAGTTCCAATAAAAAATGTAAGAGCAACACATGCAGCATTGACCAGCATCGTATGCGATAAAAGGAGCCAGAGGAAGAAACCAAAAGGTTCAAAATAACAAATTACAAGTTGGGGGCAGTAATGTAGCATCGAGCACCACAACTTATAATATTTTTTAACTTTTAATATTAAATATTAATATTATGTTTTTATTTTATTTTATTATTTTAATTAGATCTCATTTTCGTCGTATTAAACCAGATGACACGACACAAATCAAACATTTATGATTATGTAAAGCTCTTATATTTTTGTAACGCTTTAATAAAAAGTCTAAATTATATTATTTATATTTTAAAATAATTAATCAATAAAATTATTTATTATATTTTATTTAAAATTTTGATTAAATTATAATGATGAGATGAGATTGAATGAGTTAAGATAATTTCACTATTCAAATCAAGTCAAAGAGTAATACTAGATATAATTATAATTTATACAAACGACGCAAACTAATTTTAAAAAATAGTGAATTCATCATTAAAAACTTATTTTTATTTTTTTATATAAATTTCATATTTACACTTATTTTTTTAAAAAAGAAAACGGTGCGGCACCTATGATAGCAAATATTCTTCTACATAATCAAATGTCTTCCTTCTTTAATTTCTCTTGAATTTTTGCTTCTCAGACTCAACAGTCTCCATCAATGATGTGTTGAACTTGGTTGCTGTTTTTAATGGCATCATCGACGATAATGACGTCTGAGTTTCTAGTTTTGAGCATTCTTTATTCAAATGGCACTTTAATTTTTTTTTTTTTGAATCAACAACATCAGACTTGTATTCATTCATCTTCAACTGTTACAACTTTATCCTTTTGAACATAGTATTGTATGCCTATAGGTCCTTCTTCTATCCAAATAGTTTCCTCATTTACAAGTAAAGAAGATTTAGCTAGAAAGTGAGCTACACTATTACATTCCCTATAAGTATGTGTTACTGACCAGTTTGATCTATTCTTCAAAATCCCTCTAATGTCTTCCACTAATTGACCATGCCATTCCCAGCTAGCTCCAGTTTCATTCACTGCTTTAATCACACTCAGGGCATCCCCTTCAAAGACCACTTTCGAAAGGTTCAGATCTGCACACAGTTGCATTGCACGCCAAAGGGCCTGAAACTCAGCAACTAGAGGGGAGGTTACTATCCTCTTCTGAGCACACAGTGAGACCAAAAGCTCTCCATGCTCATCTCTCATCACTGCACCAATCCCCATCCTTCCTTCATTAACTTTTAGAGCAGCATCCCAATTAACCTTCACTTGGCCTTCTGTTGGAGCCTGCCATCTGCACAACTCTCTTGTCTGAGGTCTCTCTCTCTGGCTCTTGTGTTTAACTTGTTGAGCTTCCTGAAACTGAAGCAGAAGATCAGTGGCTTGCCTAAAAATCACATCAGGCCCTTCAAATTTATTTTCAAAAACAAAACTATTTCTCCTCGACCAAATCCTTCTCAGAACTACAGCCATTAACTCCAACTCTTCTCTTTCCAATTTATAAGACCACTCTGCCCATAGCTCTTGTATATCCTTCTCAGTAGATGCCCATTTCTGCACAGGACTACGATTTTCTGCCCAAACATCCATCGCTCCACCACAGCTCCAAAGGGCATGAGAAACTGTTTCCTTTTGCAGTTTACAGATTGGACAATAGTAATCTTTAACAATCATCCTGCAAAACAAGTTGAATTTTGTAGGAAGACAGTTATTTAATGCTTTCCAAAGAAACATTTTAACAACACCAGGTACATTTAACTGCCACAGCTTCTTCCATATCTTTGTACCAGCTTTCGATACCTCCCCCTTTTCTCTATTTTTCCTGCACAACTCCAGATGATAAGCACTCTTGACATCAAACTGACCATTCTTAGTATAAGCCCAGATTAATTTATCAGGAAGACCTGATGAACTAATAGGTAAGCTACAGACCAGAGCTGCCTCTTCTTCATTAAAAATTCCTTTAACCAAATCAGTTTTCCAAGTCTTAGTAACCCCATCAATAAGTTCTTTGACCTTTGCTTCATCTGCTAGAACAGTTCTGGGTGTTTGAATTCTGAAAGTAGACTGTTTTGGTATCCATTTATCTCTCCAGATGTTTATGCTCTCCCCATCACCTACTCTCCACACCAACCCTTCCTTTAACAAATCCAAAGAACCCCATAAACTCCTCCAAATAGCTGATGGCCTAAACCCCAACTTGGAAGCCAAAATGGCAGAATGCCTAAAGTATTTTTCCTTCAGGATCTTTGCAGCCAAGGATTGAGAATTTGTCAACATTCTCCAACATTGCTTTGCTAATAAAGCTTTGTTGAAGCTTACAAGCTCCCTAAAACCCAAACCTCCACTAGCTTTTGCAACCCCCAATTTTGCCCAGCTCCTCCATTGAATTTTATTCTCATCCTTTTTGAAGCTCCACCAGAATTTAGCCATTAGAGCAGCTATTTCCTGGCATAATTTCTTTGGAAGCTGGAAAACAGTCATATGATACGTTGGGATGGCTTGAATTACAACCTTCAACAGCACCTCCTTACCCGAGGGTGAAAGAAATTGATTTTTCCAATTACTTATCTTCTTCCACACTCGGTCCTTAATAGCTCTAAAAGAGTTATATTTTGATCTACCAACCATGCTTGGCAAACCTAAGTATTTCTCACAACTATTCTGCTGTCTTGCTCCCATTTCTTTCAACATTTTTCCTCTCATAGACATATGGACTTTGGGACTGAAGAATATTGTAGTCTTATGCTTGTTCAGACTCTGACCTGAAGCAGCTTCATAAAGCTCAAGAATGTCATTAATCTTCCTCCATTCTGCCCAACTTGCCTTCCCAAAAATAATGCAATCATCTGCAAAAAGTAAGTGAGTGACCCTTGATCCTCCTCTAGCAACTGACACCCCTCTCAGATCTGATCTTCTTTCAGCATTATCAAGCATTGCACTTAAACCTTCAGCACACAAAAGGAAGAGATAAGGAGATAAGGGATCTCCTTGTCTCAGTCCCCTTGTAGGGAGGATAGTATCTCCTGGTCTACCATTTGTTAAGACAGCATAAGTCACCGAGGATATACACTCCATTATCAAAGCAGTCCACCTATCCCCAAAACCCAGCTTCTTCATTACTGCTTCAAGATAAGACCATTCTACTCTATCATACGCCTTTGAGATATCCAACTTTAAAGCCATGCTGCCCTCCTTACTCCTCTGCCTTGTTTGCATAGAGTGTAACACTTCATAGGCTGCTACGATATTGTCAGAAATCAACCTCCCAGGGATAAAGGCACTCTGATTTTTTGTAATGATAACATCCATAATTTTCTTCAATCTATTGGCAAGAGTTTTTGCAGCAAGCTTATACACTACATTGCATAAACTTATTGGTCTAAACTCATTAACATTTTTGGGATCACTCACTTTTGGAATTAAAACTATATAGGTATGGTTTAATGTAGAGTCCATCCTTTCACCATTGAGAAAATTCAGCACTGCCCCACACACATCATCACCCACAATATGCCAAAAAGATTGAAAGAAACATGCCCCAAAACCATCTGGTCCTGGGGATTTTAATGGTCCCATCATCTTCAGTGCCTCCTCAACTTCCTCCCTCCTAAAAACCTTCTCCAGAGATTCATTCATTTCATCAGTTACCCTTGTCTCTACTGCTTCCAAACACTTTTCAATCATATCAATTCTCGGACTAGCAGTTTTATACACCTCATCAAAGTGGTCTTTAAAGGCTTCTGCAACTCCAACTTGTTCTAGTCTCAAGGTTCCTTTTCTGTCAACTATTGAAGATATTTTACTTCTTTTCTTCCTTTGATTTGCACACTCGTGAAAGAACCTTGTATTTCTATCACCAAGGTTGTACCAGTTTCTCTTAGCCCTTTGTTTCCACATAATATCCTCCTGGTCCATCAACTCTCCCACTTGCTTTTGTAAGCTTTTCAGCTCCTCTACATTGTGAGGCCCCATCTCTTCTTGCACTTCCTTGATCCTTCTAGTGATCTGTTCAATCTCTTTTGCTCTCCTTTTATCTTTGCTATTGTAACATTTCATCAGAGTCCTACTACAATGCTTCAATCGATCTTGCATTCTGCTCCCATGGTCATTTATCTGCTGTCCTCTATTCCATTCTGTTTTTATTTTGTCCTCACAGTCCTCCTCTTTAATCCAATTGGCCTCGAATCTGAATAAAACCTGCCATCTTCTTTGCATTTTGACAGCCCCTTCTAAAGACATCAGAATAGGCAAATGGTCTGAAGTTCTTACTGGCAATCCTTCCACTCTTACTCCTCGGAACAACTCCTTCCACTTATTGTTTGCCAAACCTCTATCTAACCTCTCTTTTGTAAAGGAGAAGTCAGCATGCCTATTACTCCATGTAAAGAAACCACTACAGCAGCCTAAATCAAACAATTGATTATCTTCTAACACTTCTCTAAATTGACTCAATTGTGATTCAGGTCTTGGCCTTCCTCCCACCTTCTCATTTTGGAACAGAATCTCATTAAAATCCCCTATCACACACCAAGGTTCTTGCTCTCTTGGCCTCAAACTTCGTAATAAATCCCATGACCATTTCCTTTTTGCTGTCTCAGCATGCCCATAGAACCCAGTAAAAAGCCATTTCTTGCCCTCTTCTTCCATTCTGACCTCTGCATTGATGTGCCAAGTAGAATAATTTTTTATTTCCACTTCCTCATCATTCCTCCAGAACAATGCCAAACCCCCCTTCCTTCCAACAGAGTCTACTACAAAACATCCCTCCATCCCAAGTCTTCTCTTCAGAATCTCTACTCTCCCAACTGTAAGCATGGTTTCAATCAAGAATACCATGTTGGCCTTCTTTTCCTTTACCATTAGGCAAAGGTCATGAACTGTCCGAGGGTTGCCAAGCCCTCGGCAGTTCCAACTTAAAATATTCATAATGCTAGGCGGGGCTGCTCAGCAGCCACCGCCCCTACATGTCCTTCCTCAACAACTACCTCCTCCACTCTAGCTTTTTTCATTACACTCTCCTCCTTATTCCCTTCCATATTATCAGCATCCCTTTTTTTCAAAGAAAGGGAGTTAGAAATTTTGCAAGTATTTGGTCTACCTCTAGCTCTTCTCTTCCAACTGCCCCTCCTTCCCCCACGAGAACTCCCCTTATTTTGTACTTCCTCCAAAGTCATCACTACAGCCACTTCTCTTTCATTTGAAAAAATATCCAGATCACTATTGCTTAATTGAGAGTTTTTCCCAACTTCCTGGGTAAAATTATCTACATCAGTCCCTCCTATTTGAGACACTACCTCATTTTCCCCTTCAGTCCCAATGCCCACTCCTCCCTTCTCCTCCTCATCCCCAACATTCATACCTTTTTCCTTCCTCTCCCCATCTCCCGAAAGTTCCTCCCTATCCTTAGACCCTGTAAAAGAGCCTTGTGAATCTTCTTTTCCTGTTTCACTGTACTTGTATTCTTCCTTTCTCTCAAACCATCTTCGATTCCTTGATGGAGCTCTCAGCCAGGTACCGTATTGTAACACCCCACCCTTCATCCCCTGTTTACTCATCTTCCCCTCTCCACATCCTTCCTTATCATGAACAATCCTACCACAATAATAGCAAAATTTTGGTAGTTTTTCATATTGAAAAGGAACCCACATTCTCTTCCCCTCTACTTCTATGGTCCGTCCCCTTGCCAGAGGTTTGCTTCGGTGAATGATAAGGAGAGAGTTATGAGTGGTTGTCCATGGCTCTTTGATAATTTACTATTATTATTATTTTTTTAATGAATATTGTTAGATCCGCGGGAGGTAATTTCGAAAATTTATTTCCAAAAGTATAAGATATATTTTTTAAACAATTCGTATACGATAAAAAGAGGCAGAGGAAAAAACCAAAAAGTTATAAAAAAAAAAAAAAATTACAACTTGGGGCAGTCATGTAGCATCGAGCACCACAACTTATAATGTTTTTAACTTTTAATATTAAATATTAATATTATGTTTTTATTTTTTTAATTTTAATTGGATCTTATTCTCATCAGACTAGACGGTCATAGGTGACACAACTAAATCACACATTTATCATTGTGGTAAGCTTTGATACATTTAATAATACTCTAATGAAAAATCCAAATTACATGACTTATATTCTAAAATGATTAGTAAATGAAACTTAAAATATTCTAAAAACTCTACACTGAGTTTGGCATAAGAGGTGTCCCCACCACATTGAACCCCACTTACCTTCTGATTGCATGTTACTGGAAGTCGTTTGCACAGATATGACAGACGTCCACAACAGTCGGCGTCGACTATGAGATCTTTTTTTCATACATCGTACCGTGCCTTTCGTATGCCTGCAACAATGAGCTCTCAAGTAATTCGTGATCAAGATACAACAACAACAAGTGATCGAGCAAACAGTAGAATGGAGGGAAGATTTGTAAAAATAGAAGAGAGATTGAAGAAAAAGTGCAGATATTGTTGCACCAAGCCATATTGAAACAAACGAAGCGGAAATCGCAAAACACAGATAAAACGAACCTCGACGATGACGAGAAGAGGAATATGTACAAAGATTTGCATTAACTCAGGGATAAATACAAGGAGATGGCCAGGAAGATTGGCGCATCCTCCTCCATCAACAATCTGTTGAAAAGCACTGACTTGCCTTGCAACACTGAGATAATGATAGTGTCACTCCCACCAAAGTTTAAAGATCCCCAAATAGAACTGTACGACATGTCTCCCCTAGGGACCATCCGCACACTCTGGCTCCCTTCGTCACACCACAGGTAACGACTGTGTGTGTGACTTCGCAATGAGCAATGCCCATCTCTGTGCCTGGTGCGTAACGTAACCAGACATCCTCTAGCCCCCGCCAGTAGAGGGGTCACGGAGTTGTGCCAAGAGCGGTACCGTCTTGGCCAAGCCCACTGTCGCTCGTTGACAGCTCAGGGGACATTACTCAGTTTTATACGCTCTCGAGTAACTAGAGGAGCTCCACCAAGATAATACCCTATCTCGGCTTGGGATCGTAATACGCACGCACCCACAAAAATACTTTTAATCATTTGACACTAAAACCACAATTTTACCGGTTTCATAGCACAATTTTAGTATCACGACAAGCAATAACAACTAAAAATGTAGATGCATGCTAGAAAACTATTGGATGACATGACAATATTACAATAAAACAACCATCATAGATTTTACAGTTTCAAAGAATCAGGTTTTCCACAACTACATGCGATTCCTAACACTCCATCCAGCCCTCGGCCAATAAATCCAACAACAACCACGATATTACATCCCAACACTTCACAAGGCCTTCGGCTACTTAACCAACCACAACCTGACTGCAACATAACATGATTTTCTAGCGGTAGAAATCCAAGGGTCAGTCTAGGGTTTTACTTACAACGCAGACAGGCGAATTCTGGATGATCAAGCGAGTTGACTTAAAGTGTCCCTCTCAGATCGAGAGGAAATTGTGATCGTGCACGTGCACGAGTCTCTGCGCAGATGGAAAAAGTGGTTAGTTAGATTTGATCGCGGCCTAAAATAAGATACGAGTTGAGTGGCAAACAGACTTTACAAGGGTAGTGCCAGGAGTGGAGAAGCACGACGGCAGCAGTGGTGGTGCATGGCGGCGGCAAAGACAAATATGGGCAGAAAGGTGGGGCAAACTGAGGGGTTACCTCAAAAGGTGGCAGATCTGATGTGGTGGAGGATAGAAGAGAGGATTCTCGTGGCGGGGTGCGGCAAAGCACAGCGGGGAAGTGGCTATGGTGAGTGTTAGCTCACAGATTGGGTGGAACCAGGGGAGAAGGAAAGCGGGAATGGTAAGGGGAGGACTAGGAGGTGGTTACACGATCACTAGAACACAACCAAGTGTGGCAGCTCACTGTGGCGCTAGGGTAAAACTAATCCTAGAGGTTTCAGGAGGTAGATCTGAGGGGGAGGGAGGCTATGGAAGATGATGGTGTGCGGCAGAACCCTAGGCAAAAGGGGAAAGAGGGATCTGGCGGTACCCTGAGCCGCACAGGATGGAAATCCAAGAGGGGCAAAGAGGGATCCAGGGGTTGAGGTCTAGATTGAGAGGGAGAAGAGGGCTCGGTGATGGGTTTTCAAAGGGTGGAAGCTGAGCTTAGCTTGGAGGCAGAAAGACCTTCAGATAGTGAGATTTGGACTTATGGTTTGATGCAAAGCAAGCTACCGAGGCTTCATGCGGTGCCACGCGCAATGGGGTTCCAGCTTGGGCTATAACAGTGGGCATGCAGCGGCGGTGAGTAGCTGCCACGGCTAAAGCTTCTAGCATTGATAGAGGGGAGAGACGCAAGTTGCAGTGAAATGAGTGGTAGTGGCAGGTGGGGAAGAGGGGCTGCTGCTTAGCGGACACGTGAAGATGGCAAGGGAGCAATTAGTGCACAACATGAAGAAAAATTCTTGTGCCATTCTTTGATATAAGAATAGTGGTTCTCCAGGTGTACCACTCTGCACTTAATTCATGAATAGAAACTGCACAAGTTCTCGTCAAGAAGCCAGACATAATGGGTATAGAGGAACTCCTAAGCGGTAAAGTCATAGCATTCCTTGCTAGCAGACTCCAAGACTTGACAACACACCATACTGCTTGACAACACACTATCCAGGCATTGAGGTTAAGTTGGGATGAGTCTAAACCCAAATAATCGAAAGCATTATGAATCGGACGACAAATAGGGAGACATAACTCTATAAGAAACCTACTCATGAATAGGGCCATCTGTCCGGCGAACCCTTCTAAATCAATATCCCTACAACGTGGAACAGGCACCTTTAACATAATAGAAACAAGAACTCCATATAGTAGTTCCTGACAAGATCAAGATCTACTTATGGAGTGGTGACAAACCAATGATGACCCTCAAAGTCATATGGGTGAAAAGAACTAGCACCCCCAACCTTGTTAGGTGAAGCTTAAGGGCGTGAAGAATGGGAGCCGCAAGAACCAAAACGAGAAGTGTTGAATCGAGCCATTGGCAATAGATGAAGGACAAAGGTCGAAAAGAAGAAGAAGAAGAAGAAGAAGATGATGATGATGATGATGATGAAGACATAGGGTTTACGAGAAATTAAGGGGCCAACAGTCATAAACGCGCTCGTACAAAATTCAAATTCAACTATCATTAATGTTGATTTAAGGATACAATGATAATGTTGATTTAAGGATACAACGGGCGAATAATCTACAGTGTGATATCCATCCAAAATACCCTTTTAGGGTATTAATTCCCTCCAACATAATGATTGATTAGGAGCCCTAACAATCCACAATCCAACAAGGACAAGAGAAGGTCAGGCCATGAGGTAAGCCTTTTTTCTCATCACATTACCAAGCCATATAAAAAAAGGTCAAAGAACACCCTTGAGGTAACTTTTTAATGCCCTAAAACTCGAAATATTCTCAAAACTCTACACTGATTTTGGAATTAGAGGTGTCTCCCACCACACCGAGCCCCATTTACCTTTTGATTGTAGGCTACTAGAAGTTGTTTGTGGAGATACGAAACATGCCCGCAACAATATGTTAACACACAAGCTTCCAAGTAATAGATTTCATGTTTATATATAGATAAAGTTCATATAGAATTACCTCAAAAACTAAAATATTAACTCTTGATCATTATCTAAAAGAAGAGGAATTTTCTAAATATGACCAACTAGTTTCTCTATTTTCTTGCAATTCATACATCTCACTTATATTTTCCTACACTTGGCGTTAAAACCTCTGATCTTGGTGAAAGAATTAGCTCATGGGCCCTGAATAAAATGTTACGATGAAAGAGAATGGAAAACTCACGCTTTATTTTTTATCCAAGTCTTCTATTTACATGGTTGAGGTGTACTTAGTGTGAACGCGACTAATCCAAGAATGAAAATTTCACACTTTAGATTAGGAAAATAGTATACATACAGTCATTTTTATTACATTTATACAATCCTGATTGAAAAGAGGGAGATTTTTATAAATAAACTTATAATTGTAACATCGTTCTATTGAAATACCCTCAATTAATCTAAAACATGGTTATATAAAGGTTGTAACAGAAAGTTGTACGTGTATTATTACTCCTTTAGATTAATCATAGATAAAAGTATGCTTGATTCCTTGAACTTTATGACTATGGAGAGTGTTCTTATTCTTTCTCTTTCTTTTCTCTGCTTGTGAGTCTACATTTGCAACACGCAAATGATCTAAGGATAGATCAATTGAGTTAGAAGAGATGGGTATGAATTGTGAGTTTTTTAGAAAAAGGAATGATAAACACAACCATTTTAAAGTCTTTTATAGAGTCATATTTTAAAATGAGGGTATTTATAAGAAGTGATGGCAGTTTTATAAGTTATTTTGTAAAAATACATATCATTTAAAACATAATTGTGTAAAAACTTGTAAAAAGGGTTGTGCATCTATCATTATCCTTAAATTATGGATGCAAGGTCTGAACATTTTGGGTGTTATTTTAATTTGATCTTTATATTTAAATGGGAGGGTAGGTATTTTACGAGAATATTTTTAACGCATCATCCTGCTCGTTTCCTTGTTAAGTATAAAGGGAATGAGTGAAATGATGCGTTAAAAATATGAGATTACATAGATTAATAGTGCATGTTAAATATAAAAGTTGCAATCGATGGAAGTTGTGACTTGGCAGGGATTCAAAAACGACTTTGAAGACCACTTCTTCCCAATCATCGTGAAGTGGCAAAATGCAAGAGAGTTTTCTAGTCTAATTCAAAGCAGCATGATCGTCGAACAGTATGCTGCTAAGTTTATGGAGTTGGCGAGGTCTACCCCTCATCTCATCTCCATTGAAGAGGTGCGAGCTAAACGTTTCCAAGATGGACTGTAGTTGTGGATATTGTCTCAAAAGGTCTGTCTACAAACACAAAATTTTGAGAGGCTAGTAGAAATAGCCTCCATTGCATAATGTGAGCATTGTAGCCATGTCAACATGCGAGAAGCAGAAGAGTTACACTAGGGAGGGGAGTAGTTTGGGATCATTACAGAAGGTCATATCAACATTACGGATGCACGGTCAATTAATCTTGGGAGTTTGTATGGGTGGTTGGACACCTTTGTTCAACTGGTGCAAATGGTCCCATGAGGGAGATTGTCGATCGAGCTCAGTGACTTGTTTCAGATGTGTTTAGCTTGGACACTTTGCTAGGGAATGCCCTAGAGTGACCTAAGGAAGTAGGCCTGACCTGGTTGGAGGAAGATTGGGCCAGAGTCAATCAGTGTAGGCAAGGGTTTCTGCTTTGACACCTGGAGAAGTTGATGAGGAGACCCTAGAGACCCAAGAGGTTGGCATCATCAAAGGTACAAACTTGTTTTAGTTTAAGTTATTGCATCATGTTTAGAGACTCGGGTGTATCCCAGTCATTCGTATCTACTGCATTCACTTGAATGTGCACTAAAGCTATCTAATATATGTTTTAGAATATTATAAATATATCTATTTTATATATGGTACTATAAATCTATCAAACTAACTATTATAAATCTCATTCAATAATTCAAATCATATATTTTTAAATTCTAATAATATAGCATATTATAATAGAAGTATGCTTGTATCCCATTAAACTATTCAAATCCGTTGACTAAATTATCCATAACAACACAATTTTCCATATTGTTATCCAACCACATCCAAAAAATATAAACAAAATATTAGTCTCACATATAAAAAATATTCCTAAGATGGTGGAGGCATAAATTTTCGTGACATCATGATCTGCATCTCATGAAGCATTTCTTGGCACTGAATTGCTACCTCCCTCTATAGCTCCTCTTGTTGTTGATGCCTTAATCGCGTCTCCAAATCAGCTTCATTTAACCATGCGGTCTCCTCCATTTCTCTTTGCCTTGATCTTAGTTGCTCGACATCTAGTCTTGATTTATCTAACTCTTGAGAGGAAAAACTTAATCTACTCTTTGATCCCGAAGAAGAGGCAGAAGATTTTACGCACTACCCCAGATCTCTCAAATATAAAAAAAGGGGCCACAGAACTTGAGAAAAAACACAATGTAGCTCCCTGATGATACTTTAGAAGCAGATTCGTTGCGGAGCGCGATCATTTTATTGTACTCAAGAAAAAGCAATATTAACCAATAGACATGAGATAAATATGTAATTAATACTTCTACTTCGCTTCGCTAAGTTTGCCAACTCTTCTAAGGAACATCAGATTCTTCATCTTCTCCTTCATCTTCTAGGATGCTTTCATATATATTAAGTGGGGCGAATTTTTGCACCCCTTGCCAGGCACCCATACTTGGGATCATCCAAGTAATAAACTTGATTTGCTTGGCTAATAAGCACAAACGAGTCGGCTTTATACCCTTTTTGAGATGTGTTAACAATGATAAAATATTCATCTATAGTCATCTATAGATCTATATGTATATACCTAGTGAGGTATATAGTTTATATACTATCAATACATAGTATACAATGTTTAGTAAGTAGTATATATATAGTATGTATATAGTACTATATATACTATATACTATATATATATATGCATTCTCGATGTAGTATATACATATTATATATACTATTGAGTATACATAATATGTACTATATATACTATACATATTTTTATCATCATTTCTATAGTAGATAATGTATATATACTATATAACATTGTTTTCTACGCATTATATATAGTTACTAAAATACATGGTATAGATATGTCATATACTATAAATTAATTACATATATCATATACAATATGTACATATAGTCATATATATGTAGCCTACCTTTTATAACAAATCACATTTACATTAATCATGTGGTTGTATGTTTGAACAGTGACACAGTGGTTTGAACATCAATTCGAATGATACTTTTGTCCATTCGAACAAATTGTTAAAGGAGTCTACCTTTTACATTGTTCGAACGTCAAAAAGTATTGATGCTATTTTAGTTGAACGATAGTCACCTTTGTTCGAACAGATGTGCCTTGAGCTAAAGTGAGTGCAGAAAGGTGGGATAATGGAAACATCTGGTGTTTGAACAATTAAGAGGATGTTCATACTATGTAACATTTATTTTTTAACGCATATAATTATATCAGATACCTATTCGAATGTAACAACTTGTTGGACCATGGGTTCGAACTTGTAACATATAGTTCGAACAACAATTGCCCTAACATCAAGCACGAGCAAACTTGCATGCTAAAGGAAATTTTTACGTTCAAACAGAAAAGACAAGTGTTGAACAGTTAAATCAAATATTTGGACCTCCCATCGTCCTTGCCTCCTCAATTTTGTGAACATTTTCCTGTAGAGAGAGGGAGAGAGAGAGAGCTTCCTTGATTGACCTTTGGATAGCAAATAGAGAGGGCCGGAGAGAGAGAGACGTAGAGAGGGAGAGAGAGACATGAGAGACATGAGAGAGAGACCATGCGATATAGAGAGAGTCGGTCGTTCAAGTGTTTGTTGGGCATTCTCCAAAGAACCATTGTGCAATAGATCTAGAGGGAGGTAAAAGCTCCTTTCTCATTTTTTCCATTTATTGTTGGTTGTATGTTTGAACAATGACACAGTGGTTTGAACATCAATTCAAATGGTACTTTTGTCCATTCGAGCAAATTGTTAAAGGAGGTTTGAACATCAATTTGAATGGTACTTTTGTCCATTCGAACAAATTTTTAAAGGAGTCTACCTTTTACATTGTTCGAACGTCAAAAAGTATTGATGCTATTTTAGTTGAACGATAGTCACCTTTGTTCGAACAGATGTGCCTTGAGCTAAAGTGAGTACAGAAAGGTGGGATAATGGAAACATATGGTGTTTGAACAATTAAGAGGATGTTCGTACTATGTAACATTTATTTTTTAACGCATATAATTATATCAGATACCTGTTCGAATGTAACAACTTGTTGGACCATGGGTTCGAACTTGTAACATATAGTTCGAACAACAATTGCCCTAACATCAAGCACGAGCAAACTTGCATGCTAAAGGAAATTTTTATGTTCAAATGGAAAAGACAGGTGTCGAACACTTAAATCAAATATTTGGACCTCCCATCGTCCTTGCCTCCTCAATTTTATGAACATTTTCCTGTAGATAGAGGGTGAGAGAGAGAGCTTCCTTGATTGACCTTTGGATATCAAATAGAGAGGGCCGGAGAGAGGCAGACGTAGAGAGGGAGAGAGAGACATGAGAGAGAGACCATGCGATATAGAGAGAGTCGGTCGTTCAAGTGTTTGTTGGGCATTCTCCAAAGAACCATTGTGCAATAGATCTAGAGGGAGGTAAAAGCTCCTTTCTCATTTTTTCCATTTATTGTTGGTTTACTTTATGTGATATATGCTTGTAACACATTGTTGGGTTTACTTTATTTGATTTTTTAGAGTGAGAGTGAGATTTGTATGGGAAGGAGATGGATATGCAATGAGGGAGAGATTTCAGTGACCAACTAGAGAGTAAGGGGTGTGAGAGAGTGAGTTTACTAGCCTTCTAGAGAGCGTATGCCGTAGATGGCACAGAGGAATTCCCTGCACTACTTACTGCTCAATTGGCCGATGAGGGTTCGAACCAATGGTGTTTTATGTTCCAAAGACCTTAGGTATTAGTGTTTGAATGCTTGGTGCGTGTTCAAATGCATCCCCGAGTTAGTGTTCGAACGCATCTCCGAGTTAGTGTTCAAATGGCAAGCATGTTGGGCTTTATAGTATATAATGATGCCACTATAAATTTCACTTGAGATTTATTATATTATTTTTTAGAATAGCCAAGTGTATAAAGAACAATAACTGTAGTATTTAGAATTCCACATCATATTGAAGTTAAAAAGAGAACATTAACTATAATTAGTTAGATAATTAAAAAACTAGTTATATCTCACATAATTAGAATAAAATTATAAAAATAAAAATGTGGATGCCACAACAATAGTATTAAAAATTAATATTTTATGATTATAATTAGAATACTATTTATAAATAATAAGGTAAAAAATACTAGTTATAATTAGTCAAGGAAATATAAATGTTATAAAAATTATACTTAGACAATTGTCAACATAGAGTAATTACTAATACATCATACAAAAATGTCATCTCCCTAATTCTCTCATAATTTAGAATACTAGCTAGTTATAATTAGTTAATCAAATAAATGCTAGTTATACTTAGTCAAGGAAGTAACAACTAGTTATAAAAATTACAATTAGAATAAAAACAAAAGGAAATTGTTAGTACATGATAAAAAATATATATGCACCATAAACTACTATTTTGATCATTATAACCAAATTACTAGTTCTAATTAGTTAATAACATCAACATACTAGTTCTCATTACAAGCAAATAGAATACCAGTGATTAAAATTATACTTGGAATAAGATAAAGATAATAAAAATATTAGTCAATAATAAAAAAATCATAGTCAGTTAAGTGTTATGTAATATGGGTTTGAACTTGGACCTAACTCAATTGTTGTAAGTGATGGAGCTTTTGTCATTTTCAACACAATCTAAATTGTCTCTAGTCAATAACAACGATATCTAGGGAACGGTCTAACTAGACAGTCAGATTCATCGCTTTGCATGCATAATGATGTAAGATGAAAGTTTAGTTTTGTATGATTTCACTTATAACTCTTAAACAAAGATTCTCTTCCCTTCCGATTCACTTAAAGAATCAAACTAAAGAATTATTTGCCAAATATTCCCATCACGACCAGAGGTTAGAGAGACTATTTAGTGTAGTAAGAATGAAGCCAATCACTTCAAGATAATTTTTCGTTTATTTTTTGCAAGACTATAAACTTGTAATAAGTCTATTTTGACTTCCTGTCTTGCACAAGTTGTACCTAAGGATGATCTTCAAGAAATGTCTCGCTTTCATTGTTACTTCACAACACAGGTCTCAAACCTTGACAAGTGAAGTAACAATGAAAGCTATATATTTTCTTAGAATAATTCTCTG
Organism: Juglans regia; assembly: GCF_001411555.2. Classification (NCBI taxonomy): domain Eukaryota; kingdom Viridiplantae; phylum Streptophyta; class Magnoliopsida; order Fagales; family Juglandaceae; genus Juglans; species Juglans regia. The sequence continues at coordinate 28,919,319 of NC_049910.1, forward strand.
TTCATTCTCTGCAAGATTGGAATCTTGTATAAATTTATTATTATCCTTCCTATAACTTTACAAGACAGCCAACAATAAGTCTATACTGGTTTTCTATCTTGTAAATGTTCAAATGGAGAATTATCTTGAAGAAATGTGTGGATTTCAGTGTTACTTTACTACACCTTCTCTCAAACCTCGACAAATGTGGTAACAATTAATGGACAGTATCTAAAGTTCGAGAAGTGGTGGCTTGACAATTTTGACATATGAATGTTTAGATATTTTTTAAACTACTCCTGTAGAAATAAAAATATCATTAAGAATAATGAAAATCCTATCGTATAGAACACAACTTTATTCGCAATACTAAGGAGCCAATATACTAGGTAATGCATTATTTCATTAGGGCCGAAAATAAAAACCATTAAACCAGTAAACCAACTCAAATCGGACTGGACTGGTGAAAAACTAGTTTGGTTCAGTATCGATTTCATTTTTTCAAAACCGATTCCAAACCAGTTTGGTTCTGGTTTTGGTTTTCTTTACACTAGACCAAACCAGACCGGATCGGTTTATATATATATTATTTTTATTATATATAAATAACTTGTTATATGATTTATTTATATTATATATTTTTTAGTTATTTATTTATATTAAATATATATATTATATACTAAATGTCTAATTAATATAACAAGAAATTTTAAAATCTTAAATCTCATGTGTAATAATCTGATATCATAAAATTAATATAATGTTTTATATAACATAAAATAAAGATTTATCTTATAAATCTTATTATAACATTGACATAATATATAAATTTTAATTTTATAACATAAAATTAATATAACATAAAAATATTTTAACTTTAAATTTATGTAACCATCATATTATCACTAACATATAAATATGATTCTAATAAAAAATGCATGTATACTATAATTCTTATTTTTGTTGCATATCATTTTTATATTTAGACAATTTTTTTTTTTAATTTATCAGTTTAATGTTCCAAGCCTGACTTCCTAAGCACCCGACCTTGCTAGTTCATCAGGAAAGGTGGACTGAAATCGATAAAACCAAAAGTACTAGTTTCAAGAGTGAATCGGTCTGGTATCATTCTTTAATTCTCAAAAACAGTATATATCAATTTAGTTCTAAAATTCACCCAAAATTGAATTGGTTACACCCCTATATTATACTGTCAATCTAATATAGTATGAGTCTTGTCAACAAAATAAATAGATAAAGTTTGAAGATCCACCATGGATATGTGATTACAAATTCAGAGCGAAGAAAGGTTTCAACAGATGTAGATGATGATGTTCCAATAGTTTATGCCTCCTGTTCCATTTCAGACACTTTGTAATTTTTTTAATATTTTTGTGACATCCATCTTATGGTGGGACTTTAAGAAATAGTTTTGAAAAATGAGATGGGAATTACTAAACTTATTAAGACTTTTTGTAAGGCCCAGTTTTTCTTTTGTTTTTCTCTTTTTTTTGTCTGGCCCGGTTCTTGATCGAGGGCCCAGCCCTTTTCCTTGGAGGTGTGCGAACGGCGCCGTTTTGGGGGTAAGTATCTTCTTCCTCAGCTCCCCGTTTCTTTCTCCCTCTCTTTCGCATTCGGTTTCATTTTCTGGTTTTCACCTGTGTTCCTCTCTCTCCCGTAACCCACTCCCCTTCCCGAGTTCGTCTCTTCTCTTCGATGGATCTGTTTGTGAGTCCGAAATTCATGCCCCAATCTTCCTACACATTTTTCACTTTCGGTTTTTCGCTCAAAATCGATTTCTCACTATGTTGCATCTCTCCTTGCAGTAGATCACTGAGTTTCTCTCTCTCGCGTCCCTCTAGTTCTGCGGTTGGTGTTCTTTCTTCAGACTCGGCTCTTCTCTCCCTCTTGCACAGTGCTTCGTCTTCAGGTATATCTCTATCTCTTCTCCCTAGTCAATGCCTTCCTCTTATTTTGTTTCTCTGTTCCATGCGTTTCCAGCTTTGAATTTTCCAGGCGGTGCCGTTGTGTTTTTCCCCACTCCGAGCTCCCTCATTAGACGCTCACTCTCTTCCATTTCTCTTTGTTTCTCTTCTGTCTGCGAAGTGGTTAATCTCCTTGCTGTGGTGTTGACGTTGAGCTTTGTTGAACGGGTAAGGAAACTGTGTGCCGTTTTACATTTTTTTTCATGGTGTAAATTAGTGGCTTTTAATTGTTTGACCGTTGGAAAAAATTCAACTGTTTATAATCGAATTTGAGGGCTTTGTAACCTGATGGTGTTTTGTTGTTGAAGAAGGATTATAAAGGGTGGCTTTTGGGTTTGGACGAGGTGGTGCGGGAGGAGTTTTCAAATTGTGTAACGTTGTTTTGGTTAAATTGTTGGGCTTGACGTGGTTGTGTGGGAGGTGTTTTGTAACTGTTCAAGGTTGTGTTGGATGTTCTGAGTTTTGAATTATTTGGGTTGGATGTGCAGTAAACCAAATGGATACTCGGAGTTGAATAGGTGCTTTTTTGTATGGTTCGGGTTTTTATACGACCGTTGAAGTGGAGGTTAAATTATTTGGAGTAATATTATGGTTGTTTTGGTTGAGTTGTAGGTGATTGCTTGGAGTTAGGGGCCTTTGAAGTGGGATTGATATTTTATTATTTGTGTTTGACGTTGACTTTGGTGAGTGTTTAGGATAATATCAAAGATTAGTACATAGTACTTTGGGTTGAAATGCGGGCTGTCCAATTTTATTATTTGGTTGTCTTAGTGAGTTGTTTTTGTTATTATATGGTTTGGGATTGTGGATTTTTAATTATTAGATGGAAGTTATGCCAATTGTCATTTAATACTCGATGTATATATTTTGTTTCTATCAATAGGTGACGAGGTTTTTAGAGACCGTATTCAAGGCATAGATAATACGCTACGGGTGTCAGGTAAGCGGGGTTCCTATGCTAGGCTTTACACAAATTATTGAGACTAAGGTTGATTTTATGAAAACTTTACATATTTTGTGATGAAATGAGAACTTGGGAAAAACAAAACCAACCTCGGTCGTTTATTTGCATACTCATGAAATTTGTGTGGAAAAGGAAAATTATTTTCTGACATGCATTGTGTAGACATGAGCTAAATTTTGTTATGATGTCTCTGAAATCTGAAAAAGAGCGATATTTGAGAATTCTGAAAAATTGTGTATTTATTTAGAAAGAGGCTCCAACTTTTGTTTTCAGTATAGAGAGAATGATCTAATTTAGTTTTGGCACTCTGTTTTATTTTGACATGGCATTTGAAAACCTTTGGCATGGTGTACTGATTTTGTATCTAACTCTATCTCTGCTGTACTCCGTTATGCTCTGCTCTATTTGGGTTGGTACCAACTTCTCTGTCTCTGAGTGTATCTACTTTGAAAATAAAGTGGTTTTATTGTGGTCTTTCCTGTGTGCACACTCGGAGCTCCGAAAAGAATAAGGGAAAGATTTCACCTCTATCTCTACCCGGTTTCGCCCTCGGGGATAGCACAACCCTACCACGAGGTTGAAACATGGTCTCTGCTCTGTAAGATGCTTGCTCAGTTTATGTTAGGCCAAAATACTATGGATTTTTACTTGTCTTAAAATCATCGCTCTGTTACTTCTGAAAATATGTTCTGTTCTGTATACTATACTTGGTAAATGCTCATGTTTGCATGCTAGCATATGTCCTCTGTTTATTGAGTTGTGGATAACTCACCCTCTATCATTATAATATTTTTTAGATGAAGTAGAGAGTCCAACTGAGGACCTAGATTAGATTGGTGAGCATGGTTAAGCTGAGGAGAGGATGTTAGAAGGAGTTCTGATGTCCTTTAATTTTAATGTCTCTTAGATTTAATTATGTCTTGGGTTTAGTAAGACTTATGAAATTATTAGTTTGATTTGTTATGACTGCTAGGAGATTGTGGACTCCTTAGTTTATTTTGCTGCGGAATTGACTTTGTGGAGTTTTCAATGTGGTTATTTAGAATACATGAGATTGAGTTTTGCTAATAAAGTGTTTGGAGTTTTATTTTAGTTGTGTTGGAAAAAATGTTCTTAGGTGACAGATAGTAATTCTCCAGGCCACCCGGGTTTGGCGTTACATTTGGTATCGAAGCCAGGTTTAAGGTTCTGCAAACTATAGTATGTAAGATTTCAGAGTATAGATAGTGTTTAAGAAATCATTTTCAGATCTTTTTTATGATAGTGAAGCGAACTATAGGATTGAATATTGTAGATGTGGGAAGTCTTAGAATTCGCAGGCTTTAGCAATGGTTTTGAGGTGTGGTATTTCATAGGTCTATGAACTAAGTTCATGTTGATTAAGGTTTAGCTTAATTACAGAGTCTTCTTAAATAGTTAGATGGGGTAAAGTAGTAGATTTTGGGAAATTGATTATTACTACAGTTATGTGTACTTCTTTCCTCTCTTTTATGGGTATTCTTATAATTTTGAAATATAATATATACGTTTTGTTTTTTTTACAAATACCACTAAATTTTTATGTTCATATAAACTCTATTTTTTTGAAGCGATTATTAAAAATTCAAGTTATTTTTGTCAGGATGCCACCTCGTTGTAGAGAACGAAGCATGTCGGATCTGAATGCAAACGAGAATGAGAGAGAAGCAAACCCGAGTGCTTCCGAAGTACTATGAGCAGCTGCACATCAATTAATTGATGACCTTGTGCAAAATCCGTCGGGTCGCTAGCGTAACTATAATGAAGGGGCTTGTACCGTGGAGCAATTCAATCGAATGCACCCTCCTTTATTTGATGGGAGAGGGGATCCAACGCTGGCAGAGGATTGGATTCAGGAAATGTAGGAGATTTTGCGGGTCCTAACCTGTATAGATGAGCAAAAGGTGGCGTACGCCACATTCAAGCTTACCGAGGAAGCGAAAAGGTGATGGATCTCTAAAGGAACTATCAGAGAAGCAGAGGGGACATAGATAGTCAGTTGGCTGCACTTCAAACAGATCTTTCTTGTGCGCTTCTTCCCTAGCTCGTTCCGTGAGAACAAGGCTATGGAATTTGCCACTTTGGTTCAGGGAATAATGACGATACATCAGTATGCAGCTAGGTTTATTGAGTTATCCTGTTTTGCTACTTATCTGATTCCCGATGAGGAAAAGAAGGCGTGCAAATTTGAGCAAGGACTGAATGAGAAATTGTATGAGCCTGTGGTGGGTTTTCAGATTCAGAATTTCTCAGAAATGGTGAATAAGGCCACATTTTTTGAAAGAACCCTCCAAAGAAGAGCTACATTACATGAACAAAGGAAAAAGACTACTCCTACTGGGTACCATTCTGGCATGGACCAGGGACCGTGGAAAAAGATGAGTGAAGGTAGTAGCTGGGGAAAAAGGCTAGTTCAGGGTAACCAGCAACCCTATCAGTGTAGGACATGCAATCAAGTGCACTCCGGGGATTGCAGAAAAGGGGCAGGATCGTGTTTTCATTGTAGCAAATCAGGACACTACATCAGGGACTGCCCAATGCAATTGGGTAGCAACAAGGCGACCATACTGTGCCTACATGAGTTTTTGCACTGACACCTGGAGAGGTTGAGGGTAGGAATGACGTGATCACTGGTATGACTCCTTTGTTTTGCTTTAAAGATTTTTATTTACTATTTCTTCTTTTGGTTGGTTTTGGTTGAGGCTTTGAATATTTTGGTTCATGGATGAGTTTGATTGTGATCACAGGCACTCTTTCTTTGTTTTCTAATAACGATTTTGTGTTATTTGACTCGGGAGCGACACATTCTTTTGTTTCCACGGCTTACTCTAGATTTTGCACTTTAGAAATAGAAAGGTTGAAGCACAAGTTAGTGGTTGCAACCCCAACAGGAAATTTGGTAGTCTGTAGTGAGATTCTACCGAGTTGCCATCTATCTATAGTGGGAAGACTGATGCCAGCAGATCTAATAGTGTTCTACATGGTTGGGTTTGATGTGATTTTGGGTATGGATTAGCTGGCTTCCTACCATGCCAGTATTGATTGTTCTAAAAAAGAGGTGGTGTTCAGACCCCCTAAGGAAAGTGAATTTTGGTTCACAAGGTCGAAAGTGAGATTGATTCCACCCATCATTTCTGCCATTCAGGTTGGAAAACTGTTGCGTGCTGGTTGTCAGGGGTTCCTAGCCTGTGTGGTAGAAGCACCAAAAGAGGAGTTGATGTTGGAATAGATAACTGTTGTGAGAGATTATCCAGAGGTCTTCCCTGAAGATTTGTCTGGACTTCCACCCAAGCGGGAGGTAGAGTTTGCTATTGAACTAGTCCCAGGCACGACAGCTCTTTTGAAAGCACCTTACCATATGGCACTGTCTGAATTAGTGGAACTCAAGGAACAGTTGCAAGATTTGCTGGATAAGGGTTTCATCAGGCCTAGTGTATCACCTTGGGGAGCAACAGCTCTCTTTGTGAAGAAGAAGGATGGATCGATGAGAATGTGTATCGATTACAGCGAACTTAATCAGGTGACCATAAAGAATAAGTACCCACTACCCCGTATAGAAGATTTGTTTGATCAGCTTCAGGGTGCTCAAGTATTTTCAAAGATTGATATTCGATCGGGTTACCATCAATTCAAGATCAGAGCAGAAGGCGTGGCTAAGACGGCGTTCAGGACCCGATATGGCCATTATGAGTTTTTGGTCATGCCTTTTGGCCTGACTAACGCCCCAACAGTATTCATGGACTTGATGAACAGGGTATTCCATGAGTTTTTGGATAAATTTGTGGTGGATTTTATTGATGATATACTGATATACTCCAAAAGCAAGACCGAGCATGAAGAACATTTGAAGTTGGTACTTGGGACACTCAGAGATAAGCAGTTGTTTGTTAAGTTGAAGAAGTGTGAATTTTGGCTTGATTCAATCATGTTTCTGGGACATGTAGTTTCGAAAGATGGCATTTCAGTGGACCCAGGAAAAGTGGAAGCAGTGGTTAATTGGTCGGCACTGAAGAATGTTCAGGAGGTTAGAAGCTTCTTGGGATTGGCGGGTTATTACCGTCGATTCATTGATGGGTTTTCCAAGATAGCAGTTCCTCTCATTGTACTCATCAGGAAAAATAATAAGTTTGAATGGACAGCAAAGTGTGAAGAAAGCATCCAGGAGTTGAAACAGAGATTAGTGACAACTCCAGTGTTAACAGTCCCCACAGCTAGAGGTGGTTTTGTTGTCTATAGCGATGCATCTAGGCTTGGATTGGGGTGTGTACTGATGCAACATGGGAAGGTTATAGCTTACGCCTCACGCCAATTGAAAGTGTATGAGCAGAATTATCCCACACATGATCTGGAACTCGCGGCAGTCATTTTTGCACTCAAGCTTTGGAGACACTACTTGTATGGGGAAAAGTTCGAAATTTATATGGATCACAAGAGTTTGAAATATTTCTTTACCCAAAAAGATTTAAATATGAGGCAAAAGAGATAGCTTAAGTTGATCAAGGATTATAATTACACCATTAATTATCACCCAGACAAAGCTAATGTTGTAGCTTACGCTCTAAGTAGGAAGTCAATGGGACCGACAGTTGCATCCATTACCACTCAGCATAGGTTGTTAATGGACATAGAAAGAGCCGATATTGAAGTCATTGCTAGTGATACAAATGCTTTCATGGCCAGTTTCGTAGTTGAACCTGCCTTGATAGATAGAATCAAAGCTGCTCAGAAAGTGGACTCAGGGTTGGTGAAACTAGTGGAAGAAGTCGGGAACGGGGACAAACCAGATTTTTGCATTTCCGAGGATGGAGTTTTGAGGTTTAGAGGTAGAGTATGCATAGCTGCTGATGATGAACTAAAAAGGGTAATTCTTGAAGAGGCACACCGTTCTTTGTACACTGTTCACCCAGGGAGTACCAAGATGTATCGGGACTTGAGAGAGTCTTTTTGGTGGAATGGCATGAAAAGAGAAATTGCTAAATTTGTAGAATAATGCCTAACTTGCCAGCAAGTGAAGGCGGAGCATCAGAGACCTGCAGGGTTATTACAGCCACTCCAGATTCCAGAGTGGAAATGGGAGCATATCTTCATGGACTTCATGATAGGTTTACCAAGGACCTTAAGCAGACAAGATGCTATATGAGTGATCGTGGATCGCTTAACGAAGACTGCCCGTTTTGTGCCCATTAAAGTTTCTTATAAACTGGAGAAATTAGCTGAGCTGTATGTGCGGGAGATAGTGAGGTTGCATGGAGTACCGGTATCCATTGTGTCGGATAGAGATCCCTGTTTTACTTCTAAGTTCTGGCGAAGCTTACAAGAGGCAATGGGTACTAAGTTAAGTTTCAGTACTGCTATTTACCCTCAGACAGATGGACAGTCAGAAAGGACTATTCAGATTTTAGAAGACATGTTGAGGGTGTGTGTGATGGATTTTAAGCGAACTTGGATGAGACATATACCTTTGGTTGAGTTCGCTTATAATAATAGTTTCCAGACTAGCATTGGGATGGCACCCTATGAGATTTTGTATGGCAGAAGGTGTAGATCTCCATTGTATTGGGATGAAGTAGGTGAAAGGAAACTTATAGGGCCAAAGATTATTCAGCAGACCACAGAGAAGATAGATACCATTCGGGCTAGAATGAAAGCAGCTCAAAGCTGACAAAAGAGTTATGCAGATAAACGCCATTGCCAGTTAGTTTGAGGTTGGAGATAAGGTATTTTTGAGGATTGCACCGATGAAAGGAGTTATGAGATTCAAAAAGAAGGGTAAGTTGAGCCCTAGATATATTGGACTATTTGAGATTCTTGATCAAATTGGACCAGTGGCGTACAGGGTGGCTCTACCACCAACACTCTCAGGAGTGCATAACGTGTTCCATGTGTCTATGTTGAGAAAGTACACCCACGACCCCACCCACATTATAGATCATGAACCCCTTCAGATTCAAGAGGTATGACCTACACCGAGGAACCAGTGCGGATTTTGGACAGGAAAGAGCAAATGTTACGGACTCGAACTATTTCTTTGGTTAAAGTATTGTGGAATAATCATGTTATCAATGAAGCATCTTGGGAATTCGAGGATGAGATGCAAATTAAGTATCCTCACTTGTTCGAAGGGAATTCTTATAGCTTGTAGCAAATTCTGAGGACAGAATCTTTGTAAGGGGAGGAGGATGTAAGGCCCAATTTTTCTTTTGTTTTTCTTTTTTTTTTGTCTGGCTCGGTTCTTGATCGAGGGCCCAGCCCTTTTCCTTGGAGGTGTGCGAACGACGCCGTTTTGGGGGTAAGTATCTTCTTCCTCAGCTCCCCGTTTCTTTCTCCCTCTCTTTCGCATTCGGTTTCATTTTTTGGTTTTCACCCATGTCCCTCTCTCTCCCGTAACCCACTCCCCTTCCCGAGTTCCTCTTTTCTCTTCGATGGGTCTGTTTGTGAGTCCGAAATTCATGCCCTAATTTTCCTACACATTTTTCACTTTCGGTTTTTCCCTCAAAATCGGTTTCTCACTATGTCGCATCTCTCCATGCAGCAGATCACTGAGTTTCTCTCTCTCGCGTCCCTCTAGTTCTGCGGTTGGTGTTCTCTCTTCAAACTCGGCTCTTCTGTCCCTCTTGCGCAGTGTTTCGTCTTCAGATATATCTCTCTCTCTTCTCTCTAGTCGACGCCTTCCTCTTATTTTGTTTCTCTATTTCATGCGTTTTCGGCTTTGAATTTTTCAGGTGGTGCCGCTGTGTTTTTCCCCACTCCGAGCTCCCTCATTAGACGCTCACTCTCTTCCATTTCTCTTTGTTTCTCTTCCATCTGCGAAGTGGTTAATCTCTTTGCTGTGGTGTTGACGTTGAGCTCTGTTGAACGGGTAAGGAAACCGTGTGCCGTTTTACATTGTTTTTCATGGTGTAAATTAGTGGCTTTTAATTGTTTGATCGTTGGAAAAACTTCTACTGTTTATAATCGAATTTGAGGGCTTTGTAATCTGATGGTGTTTTGTTGTTGAAGAAGGATTATAAAGGGTGGCTTTTAGGTTTTGACAAGGTGGTGCGGGAGGAGTTTTCAAATTGTGTAACGTTGTTTTGGTTAAATTGTTGGGCTTGACGTGGTTGTGTTGGATGTTCTGAGTTTTGAATTATTTGGGTTGGATGTGCAGTAAACCAAATGGATACTCGGAGTTGAATAGGTGCTTTTTTGTATGGTTCGGGTTTTTATACGACCGTTGAAGAGGAGGTTAAATTATTTGGAGTAATATTATGGTTGTTTTGGTTGAGTTGTAGGTGATTGCTTGGAGTTAGGGGCCTTTGAAGTGGGATTGATACTTTATTATTTGTGTTTGACGTTGACTTTGGTGAGTGTTTAGGATAATATCAAAGATTAGTACATAGTACTTTGGGTTGAAATGCGGGCTGTCCAATTTTATTATTTGGTTGTCTTAGTGAGTTGTTTTTGTTATTATATAGTTTGGGATTGTGGATTTTCAATTATTAGATGGAAGTTATGCCAATTGTCATTTAATACTCGGTGTATATATTTTGTTTCTATCAATAGGTGACGAGGTTTTTAGAGACCATATTCAAGGCATAGATAATACGCTACAGGTGTCAGGTAAGCGGGGTTCCTATGCTAGGCTTTACACGAATTATTGGGACTGAGGTTGATTTTATGAAAACTTTGCATATTTTGTGATGAAATGAGAACTTGGGAAAAACCAACTTCAGTCGCTTATTTACAGTACTCTTGAAATCTATGCGAGAAAGAAAAAAATATTTTCTGAAAAAGAGCGATATTTGAGGATTCTGAAAAATTGTGCATTTATTTAGAAAGAGGCTCCGACTTTTGTTTTCAGTATAGAGGGAATGATCTAATTATGTTTTGGCACTCTGTTTTATTTTGATATGGCATTTGAAAACCTTTGGCATGGTGTACTGATTTTGTATCTGACTCTGTCTCTGCTCTATTATGCTCTGCTCTGTTTGGGTTGGTACCAACTTCTCTATCTCTGAGTGCACCCACTTTGGAAACAAAGTGGTTTTATTGTGGTCTTTCTTGTGTGCACACTCGGGGCTCACCTACTTCATAATCTCCATGCTTCACCTACAACTCCATTTCAATCCCAACCACATCTCACTTCTTCTAAGTCTACCATAATCAACACGATCAATATATATATAGAAAATCTGTCCAATTAACACAACACCATTTCAACTTCACAAACATAATATTTCACGATATAAAGAGATAGGAATTATACCATAAATTAGGGGCTGAAGTTGGTGCTTGCCGCTTAAGGCTGTACCAAAATAGAGGGGCTATGTGACTCGAGTGGTTGAGCATGGAGGTTTGATGTTCTATTTTCGGTGTAGGGGCAGTGATGGTGGCTCTAAGTTTGGCTTAAAGTGGTGGATGGCACTATTGGTAGGGTGGTTCATAGTTGAGTATGGGTGAGCTTCGGCTTTTGGGTGGAAAACGACAGTGGAGACTTGTTGTAACAATGGGACCGCTATATCGAAATGTAGGGGAGCCCATGGTGGTTTGTGGCTAGGTTTCGTGGTGGTGGCTGGTCGAGGATAGTGAAGAGAGAGAGACATAGTTGGCCTTGTAGTGTGGTTGTGTAGTAATGAGGGAGGCAGAGGAAGGTATTGGGCTAGGCATGGAGGAGTTAGGTTGTTGGCGTGAGGGAGGAGTTGAGAAAGATTTTGATGAGGGGAGAAACATAAATGATTGGGCTTGCGACAACGAACGGTGGCAAAGAGGGGAGAACCTAAGAAACAAATAGGGAGCAACGTGCGGATGGGTGTGGGTTGTTAGACGTGCAGTGGCACCACGACGGGAAGTAGTGGCCCACGGTGATGCTTTATTGAGATGTTGGCTGAGCTACGGTGGTGAGCGGTGGATGGTAACAAAACAGAGGGATCGAGAGGAAAATGTAGGGAGAGAGAGAGGATTTGAGCATCAGGGTGAGAGGGAGGAGAGGTTATCACTGACGAGGCGCGACGGTGGCTGGGACGACATTGCTGGCTTGTTGGGGGGCGACAAGAAAATAAGAAGAGGAAGAAAAGGGAAATTAGAGGGTTTTGTTTAGAAAACTACCTAGCTCTACAACTTGGAGTTCCTACCTTTAATCCAAGAATAGAGATTAAATGTTATGAAAATGAAAATGAAAATAACTAAACAAAAGTAGAGAAATGAAAACAAAATGGAATGAGACTATATTTAAAAGTCAACTTTGTTTTATTGATCGAAAAAAATAAAATGATGAGTTTTAGTAAATATTTTTAAGAGAAATAAATCCATCAAAATAAATAGAGTTTTTAACATAATTTAAATGATGAATATTAAATACTATTTCTAAGAAAATAAAATCTTTTAAATAAAGATGATTTTCTAAAACTATATTATTTTCGAGAATCCAAACATTAAAGAGGAAGACTTAAAAACTTAAGTTTGGTCCAACAACACTAAAAATATCCCATTTAAATAATTCTGGACTTTTAAAATATTTGGTTTGATATAATAATCATCTGCAAAATTAAAAATCAGAATTCGAGATTAAAGACATTTAGGCGAGGCTCATGACCAACCCGAGAGAAAAAGGAGTGGTTCGTCACAATTTTGTACTATGACCCTAACTTAGAAGGGCCTTAGAGTTTTATTAGTCTCATAGCATTTTCATATCCAATTATTGGATTATATATTATATTTGAATTTCACGTTTACTATCTACTGTTGAAACATGACTTCATTTGTACGAATGCGTACGACATTTTATGTTCAGAACAACTTAGTTTCTATTTGAACTGTATAACATTAACATAGGATGTTTGAATGGTTACGATATTACTTTGAACTACAAGTCTTCATCCCATTCGAATGCGTTCCTTTTTTTATTTGTACGAACCCACTTTTATTCGAACGTAAATATTTCAACCGAAATAATGTTCAAATCATAACATAAATTGTTTGAACCACATAAGGTTCAATATTTGAACGGATCAAATCCATCTTCGAATGCTCATCCAAACGGGTATAACAAAGCATTTGAATGCTAATCACTCATATTTGAACAGCATAGCATTACTCAATTATGCTCGAACGAAAAGGCAATACATCCGAACCATTTACGATCACATCGTTCTAACGATTATAACTCTTATTCGAACTTCGTTTGAATTAGCTTTTGAATAGGCTTGTCTTCAATATTCAAACAACCTCGCATCCCTTTCAACCCATTCCAGCGTGACTAAAGTGTTTGAATACTAGCCGCATATCGTAACAGTTTGAACAATATTCTATATATGTTCGAATGAAAGTTGGTTATTCGAATGTTTTTTAGGGACGAAATGACTTCATCCCAAAATTTTTTTCTGTTAAAACGAACTTAGAATGGGTCTGAGAAATTTTATCCCAAAAGATATTTTTCGGGACGATTTTTTCTCGCCCCAGATTGTCTTTTGGGATAGACCTCTTAGGACGAATTTTCATCCCTAATTGTCTTCAGGGACAAAATCCCACTCTTTTGGGACCAAAATTTTCAACACAAAAGAGGGTTTATTTGATTTATGTTGTAGTGAATACATTGGAGATCATTGGAGGCAGTACTTAGGATGAAGATTGGACAGCATCATGAAGAAGATGATCCTGGCCGGACTTTGATCTTTTGGTCTTTATTTATTCAAATGATTTATGTCATTTTTTTTTTTTAAAAAAAATAGTCTTTTAAAAAGTCAGGTGGTTTAGGCGCTGTAGTAGAGGTCGGCGACAAGTGCGCAAGCATGCAAGGGCGAGTTTAATTAAATAATGGTTCAAGAAAATTTTTGAAAAGCTTCACCCTTGATAGCTATAAGCTGTACCTAGTACTCTTTTCTTGTCACTTTATAATTCCGATTATCATAGCTATAAATAGGCCACGCTCTTGCACAAATTACACAAGCTGTGTCTCTTTCTTCTTCCCCAAACCTGTGTCTCCATCGTTATAACCTTGTTGGTAATAAAAAGAAAATGGAGCAATCCAATTGTGGTGTGAGCCTAAGCGAGTTGACCATGTCCGACGACCAGATCCTGAATCAAATTCGTGAAACCCATGTTCCTGTTCCTAACCAAAATATTCCTAGCTCTGATCTTTTCGATGCCATTAAAAGTTTTCTTTACCTTGCAACCCAAATTGTTGACAACGCTTTGCTGGTATGTATATGTGTCGTGTGTGTGTATATATATGTTAATCCTATGTACTGTTCATATCATTTCTAAGATTTATGTCTTCGATTATTTTTTCCTTTAAATTCCATTCTATCTTCTACTCCAAAGATAGGACCCGTTCACATACTATAACATTGGAAAAGAGATGACCACTAAGATTTAAGATATGTGAACGAATTAGGGGATACAAGCAGCGACTTTATCGCTTTCTGTTCTTTTCTATAGATCTAATAATTACTTGACTTTCAATAGGGTGCTGGAGGACTGGAGAACCTGGAGGTACCGGCTGTCTCGACCACCGGTGACCTCAGCCTACTTCCAGGCATACTCGACCAACTTTCCACTGTGGTAATTACAACAACTACCATAAAAAAAAAAAAAAAATCTTTGATCATTAATGCATCATCATATATATAATTATAGTAGTATTAGAATTTTTCCATAATAAGAAACATGTAATGTCAGCTGAGACGCAGGGCTCCGTGTGGGGAAACTGAACTCAGAAACACGTCAATGTCCATACTTCGTAATGAGCTCTCAAGCTTTTCATGGACTGAAAAAGCAGTGCTGATACTTACTGCTTTTGCTGTGGACTATGGAGATTTTTGGGCCCTTGTAAAGTTACAGTCGTTCGACAGTCTTGTGGAATTAGTGGGAGTCACAAAACGTGAACCTACGACTATAAACTGTCCAGACCTTATAAAATGCGAGAAAGAGATTGGTGATATTAGTTATTTGATCAAGGACACGTTGGAAGCAATCAAATGCATTATTGAGTTCGAAAGGCAATCTAAATGGGCTGATACCAAGGGAATCAAAACTGCATTGTTAACCACTGTCACGGACACTATCCCATTGCATGTCTACTGGGTAATCGTAACTGTTGTTGCTTGCACGACTCAGATGTTTTGTCTCAGTAACGATACGTAAGTTCTTGTCCTAATTCATCACTTGTTCTCATGTATATTCTCAAATCCTTTTGATATATAGTAGCTAGGAATATTTAATCACTGTCATGATGTACGTTACAGTACTTATAAGATATGTTTTTAGATGATGATCTCCATACGGGGAGGAAAAATATGATGTTTTTCGTTTTCAAGCTTATACAAACGACCATGGTTAATTAGTTGCCTGATTCCAGGGTCAAGACAATGGATCTATCGCCCTTGATTGAGAAGATGAGCACCAACCTCGACTTACTAAAGAAGAATGTACACGATTGCGGTCAACAAATAGGTCAGGCAATAGGACATGCAATTTGGTTCTCAAGGAAATACTACCTTGAATCTATTATTAAACATCTATCTGTCTGGCAATTACCTATATATTTTTAATTTGTAGCTGTCTATATTGTTTATGGCCGTAATTAACAACGATATGTCTATATATGACCCTTGCTGATTTTGTGATTAATAAACAAATGATAATGCTTTAGTTATAAAACAATTTCACAAAAGTAAACTAAAAAACTGACATGCTTTAGTTATGATCAATTATATTGTAAAATATATAACATATTACAAGAAATCACATCAATTTATGAATTTATTACTAATTTTGTAATTTTTTTTTTTTGTGATTGTAACACTTCTTTTCGTAATATTTCTTAGGAGTGCTAAAATTAGTTTGTTTTTATTCTAAATGGTCGTCATTCTCATCGCAAATAATCTATCACAAATACTCAATTTTTTTTTTATAGTGAAACCTATGCGGCAAAGGATTTTGGCGGTTAAAGCTACAGGACCAGGCGTGGTAAAGTTTTTCTGTTTTTCTTTCCCCAATCTCTAACTGCATCTATATATAAAAATAAATCAAAAGGAATATATATGGTGAGTTGCCTTGGCAGATCGACCTATTGATATACACACACATCATGATTCTAATGTTTATCATGCATAATATATATTGCATTTTATTTGAAGCAATAATAATATTCATATACTGCATTATTCAAATAAAATCTGATAATTTGTTACCTTGTACATATAGTATGTGAGCGAGGATTACACTTTCTTATATGGATCCACCAACAACGGATGGAAGGACCAATTTCTTGGTTATGTAACTAATATCATTCGCGATTTGGCCGTAAACCACCCAAAAATAAGCATCAGAAAACAGGATGTATTGAAGTTAAACAGTGGGAAGCTGAAAGTTCGTGCTAAAGAGTTGCAGGCTCGCTTCAAAAGTGATCGGGGTTATGTTGAGCTCTACAAAGATTCTCGAATCATTGTAGGTGATTACGGGACGACTATTGTTAAGGTCTTGGAGAAATTTGATGACTGGAAAGGGTCCTTGAATCAGTTCGGCTTTGGTGATTGTTTCAAGGATTACTATGATAATTAAGAGAATTTAACCTTACTTATTGTTGCATGGAAAGATTTCCGTGGTGATCCTTATGAACTCGTGTTTGGCTGTCCTTGTCTCGTAGAGGCAGTACTACTGTGTAACAATTAATGTCGCTAGTCTTACTTATTTCGAAGTTTGATACGCTGGTAATTTGCTGCCAGTACTTTTCTTTCCGTTTCTTTTATGAAGAAGACGGTAGGCCAATTTTATTCGTAACAATTTGTTATGAATAAAAAAACTTGGGAACTACTTGATCCCAAAACCCAAGAGCGGTACATTGGTAGAACTACTTAAAGAATAAAGACTAAACTTCTATGCAACCTCAAAAAAATAAAAAACACTTCGTAAAATTTAGCACGAATTCATACAATGCTTGTGATTCAGTGAAAAAATTTGAAAGGATATGAAGTAAAATTTTGAGTTACCGGCCGGCATCACCTTACCTTACCAAAAAATCAACTTCAAAACTCCATTTCCGATAGATATTCTATGATATTGTAATCTGCATCAATTAATTGGTAGCAATAGAGTTAAAAGTCATAAGAGCCCGTACGTACAGTTAAAAACTTCATTTAATTGCCTTCAAGGACCTGTTGATCAATATATGAGAAATTCATAAAGGAGTTATTAATGAAGCAGCTAGCAAGCCCACTTTATCTTTTTGTTTACATGAATTACTGATCACCAAATTAAAGTATCTTTCCAAACAACCGCGAGCAACACATCTTGAAAGCGAATAATTAATGTAAAATGGGACCAAAAGGCAAGAGTAAGATCCAAAGCTAGCATACATGAAGGCCCGTTAATTAATTTAATCGCATGGATAAACGGATCCGTTATGATCTACTTCTATCCAAGTGCGAATAGCACAATCCTTGTAAAATAGAGGATAACGGTTATCAACCTGGCAGAGCCGGTATCCGCTACCTGCATTTTATCTTTTAAAAGAAGAAAAACTCTATTTGCAACTTGCCGGGGAACCCCCGCGTAACCGGGTGGATAACAAATTTTATTTTTTCTACCTTCTTCGATTTGTTCCCTCTCTCTCACTCAATCAATTTTTTTCTAGTTTTGCTATAGGGTCTAGGAGCATCATGGCGGGTGAGCTTGCCTCTTTCTCTCTATCAATTTTTTGGTGAGCTTGACGGCAACTGGATTGCTTTTGAAAGACAATTTTGAGGGAGGCCACGCGACTTGGGCATACGAGGTTGGCTTACAATCCATGGTCTGCCCCATCATAGTTGAGGATCTAAATCCACCTCGTCAGATGTTTGTGGAGGTAGTGACTATCAGAGTCACATTTTACTACTGAAAACCAAGCTATATTGTACTGCATTTCAATGGATATTTATACATAGTTTGTACAAGAGTCTGGAAGTATAAAACAATTATACAACTTGAGAGAATGACTAACAGAAAAGCCTACGGTTTCCCTAAGGTTTCTTTTGCAGTGCCTTTGATGAGGTGTCAATATTTTCTATGTTAATACGCCCCCTCGAGTCCAAGGGAGTGTCAACAACATTGAGACTCGTTCTTAGTTGAAAAAATATGTCAACTACAAGTGGCTTTGTAAAGATGTCTTCAATCTAATCCTTTGAACTGATGAAAGAAATATTTAATGTCTTTGCTTTGTTCTATCTCTAACAAAATGGAAGTCAATATCCATATGCTTTGTTCTAGAGTGATAGACTGGATTGGTAGCCAAGTAAGTGGCTCCAATATTGTCACACCAGATTGTGGGAGCATGATTCAAAGGGAGTCCAAGTTCTGAATTGAGTGTCTGAAGCCAGATTAACTCTGCTGTCGAGGAAGCTACAGCTTTGTATTCTGCTTCTGTGCTCGATCTTGCAATAGTATGATGTTTCTTGGAACTCCAAGAAATTAGATGTTTGCCCAAGTAGACACAAAGGCCACCCGTTGATCTTCTATCATCTGGGCAGCCAGCCCTGTGATACCCCATATGATATGGATAAGGGTAGGTGGTGTATGGGATCCCACATTGCTTGGGAAGGAGAAGTTCTTGCTCTTTATAAGACTCCAATGGAGCTCCAATTGTATCATTGACTAATCCTTTTGGAGTATAGGCCATGTGGTTTGGGCCTTCCATTGGGGCGTTACAAATGGTATCAGAGAATATCCCAATCAGAAATGTGAGACTTGAGCCGTGCCACCTACAATGGATAGGCCCGACGAGGACGTCGGGAATTTAAGGGGGGTAGATTGTGATACCCCATATGATATGGATAAGGATAGGTGGTGTATGAGATCTCACATTGCTTGGGAAGGAGAAGTTCTTGCTCTTTATAAGGTTCCAATGGGGCTCCAATTGTATCATTGACTAGTCTTTTTAGAGTATAGGCCATGTGGTTTGGGTCTTCCATTGGGGCGTTACAAATGGTATCAGAGCCTATCCCAGCCAGAAATGTGGGACTTGAGCCGTGCTACCTACAATGGACAAGCCCGACGAGGACGTCGGGAATTTAAGGGGGGTAGATTGTGATACCCCATATGATATGGATAAGGGTAGGTGGTGTATGGGATCCCACATTGCTTGGGAAGGAGAAGTTCTTGCTCTTTATAAGGTTCTAATGGGACTCCAATTGTATCATTGACTAGTCCTTTTAGAGTATAGGCCATGTGGTTTGGGTCTTCCATTGGGGCGTTACAAGCCCAGTCCACATCCGAATATGCTTGAAGTTTGAATGAGGATTTTGAGGAGAAAAATAGACCATGGTTTATAGTGTGTTTCAAGTCACACAATATTCTCTTTACTGCAGTCCAATTGTAACACCCCGTATTTTTTTTTAGTATATTTTTTTTAATTGAAAGATTATTTGTTATTAATTTAAAATTTGATTATCTTGTTTTAAATTTTCAGATTTTATTGGGTTTATTTTTTTTATGATTTTTTAATTTGTGAAAATTAAATTTGACATGTTTCCTTAATATTAATAGTTGTTATGCATTTAAATTTCTCTTAATTTAAATTAGTTTGTGGGTTTCAAAATTATTGTATTGTTGGATTTAATTATTTTATTTTACTTAGTCACTGTGTTTAAATTTATTTTATTTAAAAATTTTGTGTTGAAATAATTTTCGTTGGAATTTTGTGACCCAAGTTGTGAGTTTTAGACCTCATTTATTTTCCCTTCATTTTTCTTTTTCCACTTTCTTTTTCTCTTTTCTCTTTTTTTCTTCTTTATTTTTTTTTCTTTTCTTTTTCCTTTTTCCAGAACTGCTCCTCCCGCGCGACCCAGCCCCCTCCCTCTCTTCCGTGCGTCTTTTTCGTCCGCCCAGCCCACCACCACCGCGCCGCCGTGCCCGACACCGCCCAGTCCATTACCTCCCCCACCGGCCGGCGACACCACCCCACCAATCTCAGCCTCTAACTCGCCACCAATAGCCCCCATGCACCATACCAAGCCACGGCGTTCTCTTCACTCCAGTGCCGCCGTCGCGCCGCCATCGGCCACCATCTCTTCACCACTTCATCATCGACCTCCTAGCAACCTAATGCACCCATCCTTGGCTCCGATCTGTTACCGGTGAAGCCCATCTATCTCCATCTCCGATTCGTGCTTTTTGGCCTTCAATCGCCGCCACCCACGGCCAACCACCACCACCACTAGCTTCACCGACATCCCTAGGTCCTACCCTATCAATCTCGGATATTCATTTACACCCGTTCAAAAGTGGGTTTCTGAGACCCACGGCCACAGTGTATTTTGCACTGTTTTGTTGCTACGTTGCCGCTTCCAGCACTTCCGTGATCTTTCAAAAATTATATTATAGCATTGTAAGTATTTTTCCCAAAGAACTTTTGAGATTTAAATGTATTTCTACGCTAATTCATATTTATTGTGAATTTGTTGGTTGTGCCGGACTGAGTCTGAGGAGGAAGGGGGTCGGTTGGATTTGATGGAGTTGTTTGTGTAAGATTGGTTTATGCTATAAAATTTGTTGGCTGTTTCGGATTTAAATATTGGTGTTTTAAGTTTGACGTTGGTCATGGTGGATATTGGTGATTTTTTTAGGAAGTGGTGATATACTTTGGGATTATGAGGATTTTTAAGTTTTGAGAAATTAAGATAGATTATTTTAGAAGCTTAGGCTTAAATATGGAAATCCGTGATTGGTTGAAAACTTACGGAAATTGTGTGATTATTTTTTATAGGTGACGATTTATAGTCGACTCGACATTTTTGAAGAAATTTCTGAAAAGCTAAGTTGCCTAGGTAAGCGGGGCTCATATACTAGTTTTGCATAAAAGAAATAAAATGAGGTTGACTTTGAGAATAAATGTGTTTATTTTCTTTTTGAAAGAAATGATCTGAAAACAACCTCAGATGTTTATTCTGCATATGCATAAATTCAATATAAGAGAAAGTGTTTTCTGTCATGACTGGTGTAGACATGAGCTAGTTTTGTGCACTTTGTTTCTGAACTATGTAAAAGAGCGAATAAGGAATTCTAAAAGTTTTGTTATGAACAAATGAGAATATTTTGTTTATGTTTATCTCGAACATGTGAAATGATCTAAAGCTTTTTAGTGTTTTGTTTTTATATGATGTGTCATCTGAAAACCATGGCATGAAGTTCTGATTCTGTATATCATTGTAATCGGATTTTCGATGAAATCCGTTCTATTTCTGTTAAGGCCCAGCCACCGCTATAATGGTGGTTTATAACCCTACCACGGGGGTGAAACATGGTATACGGCTCAGCCATGGGTATAATGGTGGTTTATAACCCTACCACGGGGGTGAAACATGGAAAATGGCCCAGCCACGGGTATAATGGTGGTTTATAACCCTACCACGGGGGTGAAACATGGAATATGGACCAGCCACGGGTATAATGGTGGTTTATAACCCTACCACGGGGGTTAAACATGGTATTGTCCCGTTGTGATATTAAACGATGATAAGATTATAATGTTTCAATTTAGAAATGCCAACGGATTCTCTTTTTGGAATAAGTTTATTTTTCTGAAAATTTCGCTCTAATGTTTTTGTACAAGTTTTGTTTCTGCATTCTGAAAGTAAATGTTTTGTTCAGCTTATCAAATGTTATAAATGCTCATGTTTACATGCTAGTATATGCTCTCTGCTTACTGAGTTGTTGATAACTCACCCCGTTAATCTTCATAATATTTCAGATGACATCGATGGCTCAGCTGAAGATCAGTATTAGAGTCTATGGAGAAGATTAGCATTGATTTGTTGTTGGGTATCTCATGATATTAGTGTTGGTGTTGGAGGTTAATTATCTTTCTTAAGTTTGCTTCAATGGATTTAGACGGTTTATGGAGACTTATGTTAATGTTATATTATTTCTAGTTGTTATTTGAGACATGCAGAAGAGTTGATTTTATTTGGGTTGTTGGATTGAATATTGGATAGACGAGTTTATTTGATTTATTTAATTGAAGTATTTACGTTCGATTTGAGGTTTGGGAAAATGGATATATTCTTGAATTTGGAAGTACTCTAACCTTGTTAGAGTTGATTATCAGGTTTTATGAGTTAACTCTCCGGACCCTCGGGGTCGGGGTGTTACACTAATTGGGTAATTTGGGTGCATGCATGAATTCACACACCTTGTTTACCGTAAAGGAGATGTTAGGCCTAGTAAGTGATAAATACTGCAATCCTCCAACCAAACTTCAAAACAGTGCAGAATCATCAAAACTAGGTGATTCAAATTTAGACTGTTTCAAAGATGCTACCATGGGAGATGTGATAGGCTTGGCTTGCAGCATGTTAGCTCGAGATAAAAGGTCCTTAATATATTTTCGTTGGAGAGCAGTAGACCATCACTCAACTCAATAATTTTGAGACCTAGAAAGTAGGACAGACTACCCAAATCTTTAACAGGGAATGCTTCACTTAAGTCATGAATGAGTTTATCAATGGCAGAGGCACAAGAAGCAGTAATTATAAAATCATCAACATAGACTAGGAGATACATGTGCAGATCACCATGACTAAGAATGAATAATGAGGCATCTGCTTGAGAAGCTTTAAAACCGTAGGACAACAACCAAGTGCTCAATTGTGCAAACCATGCCCTAGGGGCCTACTTGAGGCCGTAAATTGCCTTCTGCAATTTACAAACATAGTTGGGGTGCAAAGGATCTATAAAACCTTGGGATTGTTGCATGAATACCTAATCATGGAGTGTTCCATGAAGGAAGGCGTTCTGAATGTTAATATGTCTAAGAGGCCATCCATGGGCAACTGCAATAGATAAACAAGTCGAATTGTAGGGGCCTTGACCACAGGACTAAAGGTCTCTTGGAAGTCGATTCCAGGCTGTTGGTGGTAGCCTTTGGCTACAAGTCTCACCTTTCTCCTCTCAATGGAACCATCAGTCCGTAATTTTGTGCGATACACCCACCTGCAACCAAGTATATTAGCAGAGGGACTGGGCGGAACCAAACTCCAAGTATGATTTTGAAGAAGGGCACATAATTCCTATTGCATGGCATCTTGCCATTCTGAGTGTTTGGAAGCTGCTGCATAATTGGTTGGATTTTCGGGAGTGTGTACAGTGGTAGTGAGACAAGCTCGGGAAGGGTATGGAATGGTGCCGTCCATACGAACACGGGGATGAGAGGATTGAGTATGAGATTGAGTGATAATAGGGGAACGTGGTGGAATGAGAGTGGGATGAGATTGAGAATTAGGATTTTGATGCAAAGAAGTTGATGGATTGATGTTGGGGTTCGTAGTTCGAGAAGGAGAATTAGGGATTTCGGGAAGAGGAAGAGTGGAGAAGGTAGGCGACGAAGTTGAAGGAGATGTATGTTGTGAGCCTGGGTGTGGATGTGGGCTTGGGGCTGAGCGTGGGCCTGGGCCAAGAATCGATGGGGAGAGAAGAGGTAAAAAGGTCTGTGTGGAGTTCCTGGTGGACGGGTTTGAAGGAATAGGGAAGAAGGAGTTGTAATGGACCGTGAGTTAGAGTAAGGAAAGTCATCTTCATGAAATAAAACGTCCCGAGATATATACAAACATTGAGTAGTGAGGTCCAAACAGTGATAGCCTTTATGTATAGAACTGTAACCAATAAAAAGACATGGAGCAGAACAGAAGTTAATTTTATGCTTGTTATAAGGACGTAAATTGGGAAAACACTTGCAACCAAACACTTTTAAAAAATGATAATCAGGGTGACGATGATAAACTTGAAAGAATGGAGATTTATTTTGAAGAATAGGGGATGGTAGGATATTAATGAGATAAGCAATAGTCTCAAAAGCTTCAGCCCAAAAAGGAGTAGGAAGAGAGGCATGGGCTATAAGGGTAAGCCCAGTTTCTACAATATGCCGATATTTCCTTTCCACAAGCCCATTTTGTTGATGGGTATGTGGGCAGGAAAATTAATTATGAATACCCAATTTTTGACATTCGAGTGTGAGAGATTTAAATTCCCACCCCCATCAGTTTGAAGTGTAACAAGCTTGGTATTGAAAAGACGTTCGACATAAGGTAAAAAAATAGAGAAAGCATGAAGAACATCAGACTTAAGTTTTAATGGATAAAACCAGGTAAACCTAGTGAATTGATCAACAAATGATACATAGTACTTGTAGCCTAATCTTGAAACAAATGGGGCCAGGCCCCAAACATCTGTGCAAACAAGCTCTAAAGGCCTAGTGGAAGAGACCCAGTGAGACACAAAAGGTAGTTGACGGCTTTTAGCAAGTGGGCAGTCGAGACAGTTGTATTTAGAGGTGTTGGAAGAAATCTACGAACAATTGGTGCGCAAGATGGTGGAGACGACAGAGTGATGAGGGTGGCCCAACCGAAAATGCCACTGAGCCGCGGTAGTACGTTCGCAGATTTGAGCTAACGGAGAGAGAATAGAGGATGATGGAGTCGTGGAAGGAGAGGGAAACACATAAAGGCCATCACGGATTGGACCTGGACCTGTGAGGAGGGACTTCCCCGTCGCTATGTCCTTCACAGAGAAAAAGTTGGCGTAAAAATCAAAATAGCAACGATTATCTTGACAAAATTTAGAAACAGAGATTAAATTTTTGGTTATGCTTGGAACATGAAGAAAATTTCGCAATAAGAAAGAGGAAGAAGGAAAAGATAGGGAGGAGTCACTAGTGATTTGAATTGAGAGGCCCGAGCCATCTCCAACCCGAATTTGATCATTACCATTGTATAGCTCTGAGGAGAGATTGAGATTGTCAAAATCATGAGTGATGTGGTGAGTCGCTGCAAAATCAGGATACCATGTATTGTTTGAGAAACCTTGAGATTAAGGGGTTGTGTAATTTGCTGAGAAAGAAGGTGGAGCAGCATATTGGTAGCTATGATCGAAGCGATGCCAACACTGCAAGGCAACATGACCTGTTTTGTTGCAGACCTGACATGTGGGTCGCTGATTGTAAGACGTATTTGATGGAGCAGGTGACTGATTGTAAGAGAAGCGACCACCACGATTTGAGTTAGTATTGCGACCACCTCTACCATTTCGACCTCCTCTAAAGAAGTTACGTCCACGGTTGCCAGTATTGGTGAAGTTGATTGAGGGCTCAATGGAACTTGTAGTCTTTGTTGTATGAGATAATCTGCTTTCATGGACAAGCAACAGCTGATAAAGTTCATTAGAAGAGATGGGCTCAGCCTGTGTAGTTATGGAAGTGACAAACGATTCATAAGTTGAACCAAGCCCTGTGAGGAGATAAGTGACAAACTCTTGATCTAGTAGTGGGGTTCCCGTGGAGGCAAGAATGTCAGCAAGGGAACGCACCTTACCGAAAAAAAATCTGTAATAGTTTGGTCACCTCGAGTGAGGTTGGCCAGTTGAAAACGTGCTTGAAATTGTTTGGCCTGAGAGTGTGATGCAAACATGGAAGCAAGGGAGAGCCATAATGCACAAGAAGTGCTTGATGAAAGTACATGGCCAATAACAGGGTCTGAGAGAGAGGTGAAGAGAATACTTAGCACTTGTTGGTCAATGCGTTTCCAAGAAGAAAATTTTGGATTGGATTGTAGGGTAGAAGAAGATGCTTCAAGTATAGTTTCTGGAGGACAGACCAAGCTACCATCGACATATTGGTAGAGATCCTGACCTTTCAAGTATGCAATAATCTGCACCTTCCACATAAGATAATTTTCTGTGTTTAATTTTGTGGTAATAATATGGGAGAAAGAAGACATAATGGAAGGGTTGGAGACTAACGCCATGGATTAGGGACTGTGAGTCATTTGCTCTGATACCATATCAGAGTCACATTTTACCACTGAAAACCAAGCTATATTGTATTGCATTTCAAGTGATATTTATACATAGTTTGTACGAGAGTCTGGAAGAATAAAACAGTTATAGAACTTAAGAGAATGACTAATAGAAAAGCCTACAGTTTCCCTAAGGTTTCTTCTGCAGTGACCTTTGATGAGGTGTCAATATTTTCTATGTTAATAGTGACTAACATTCTATTGTTCTTGGGCATCTAAGCATGTGGTTCTAAAGGACTGACCATTTTTTTTTTTTTTTGTTTCATATTCTTACATATGCTTTGTGAAGAATGGGGTTTCTTCCTAGAAATAGCTAAAATAATAAGAGGATTGGGTTTGACCATATTGAAGGGGTTGATGGAAGCTTGGAATGACAAAGTATGGGCACGCTTTGCGGTTGAGGTAATATTACGAGCCTCGAAAAAAAAAAGAACCTTCGTGAGAAAGGAAGAGAAAACCCAGGTTGCAATGGAAAGAATCAAGGCAGTAGACGAAGCTCACCTTATGTTTCAGTCAATTTTCTTTTTTTTAATCTCGGCTCACATGGCAATATGCCACGATAGCCGATTCCCCAGGTTCCCCATATCCGGTTCCTTGTAGCAGAACTTTTAAAAGAATTAAAATCAAATTAACAATGTCCCACATCGTTTAAAAGACCTTCAGCCCCTTTCCCTAGGCACTTTTAGCTCTCTCTCCCTTCTCTCTCTCTCTCTCTCTCTCTCTCTCTCTCTCTCTCTCTCTCTATCCTAGGCACTGTTATGTAGTTTGTATGGATGTTGCTGGTATTGTATTTGAAAATATGCATATTTGTATTTATATATATATATATATATATAGATTGTATTGGTTGTGATGGAGTGAGAAGAAGTGAGAATTGGTTAGGATTGAAATGAAGTTGCAAGTAAAATATGGAGATTTTGAATTATGGGGATTGTGTTGGTTGTTCTAGGTGGAGTTAGTTGGATTTTGGATTGAGTATATGTGTTGTATGTATTGTTAAGAAGCTTGGTTGAATTTATTAATTGTGAATGTTGGGTTTGTGTGGGATGAAGCTTGTTAATCTTTATATATTGTAATTTTGTTGGGTTGACGTACATGGGCAGAAAATATGTTAATGTGTTATAATTTGAGTTGGGTGTATGGAAGGATGAAATAGAATGATATAAATGTGGTACTAAATATTGAAGTGATATTTTGCTTTGGGTTCTATGACTAGTTGTGTGTGTGTATGAAGCTTATTAAGCTATATGATTTTAATCGTGTTGGTGTATGTTGAGTGTTAAGTATGCAAGAGTTTATGTTATGGACGGATTGTGTTCGAATTGTTTTCTTGCATTTTTTTTGTGTGAGATATATCTGATGTATAGTTGTAAGATGGTGGAGATGTACTAATGCTATTACGTTGCATAGAACTTTATAAGGATACTTTTGGAAGAATTGGGCAGATTTGCACATATTAAATGTATTATGTATGGATGGTATTTGTAAGAACAAGTTGATACTTAAATGAATTATATGTTGACCTTAGGTGATAAAGGGGTATGACACATGTATGTTTGGTGGATTGTATATGTTTGGTTTGGATTTTGTAATATGTTTGCAGGCGAGGAAGTGAATGGGAACTTAAGTTGATGTTGGATTGGATTGTTTGTGTGGAGGATGGGTATTGTATTTGTAATTGGGAACTAACGGTTAAGTGGCGCCGGTTAAATTGGTTTGTTGGGTGAAGCCTAGGCATGGAAGATTCAAATTAAATATTGATGGTTGTAGCCTCGGTAAACCAGGGAGCTTAGGAGTTGGGGGGTAATTCGGGATTTGAATGGTGATATGGTTCTTTCCTTTTCATGTTATCTTGGGGTGGGTTCTAATAATCTTGCTGAGTTGAAGGCTTTATTAATAGAGTTGAAATATTGTCATTCTTTGGGGTTACAACGTGTGGACATCAAGTCTGATTCATTGGTTTGTGTATCATGGGTTCAGAAGAAGCGTTGTGGAGTGTGGTATTTAGAAGACTTTTGGGAGGAGTCTATGAGTTTGTTTGAAGGTGGGGACTTTGTTATAAATCATATTTATCAAGAAGGAAATGTGCCGGCTGATTATTTAGCTAAATTTGGAGCTTAGGGTTCGACCTATGTTTGGCACTCTTTAGTGTGTGTTCCAAAACATCTGAAAGGATTGATTCGAATAGATAAATTGTCCTTACCTTATCTGAGAGGTCATTGAGTTGTTGGTATTATTTTTCTTCTAGTTATTGGTTTTATCTTGGTGTGGTTGGTTTTTTTTTCGGCACGTTGCTTGTTGTGTAATTCTTTATTATGCTTGAATTGTAACTGTTACGCCCCAACTCCCACGTACGAAAACGGGAGAATCGTGGCGTCAGGATTATGACAACATGGGTCACACATCCCAACGATAAGTGCTTAAGTGTGTGCAACATGTAAAAAGTGCACAACAAAAGTCACAGCAGTTAATTAAAAGTTAGCCAACTAAGTACTAGAAATTTAATTACAGATTCCCAAAATAAAATGCCTTCAAAAGTTATGCAGTTATCAAATATAAATATAATACAAACCAAATACATAGCCAAAAAGTGGAAAACAAATCCCAATGCACGAGCAAGTGATCCCAAATCACTTCTCCGATGGAGCCGAATCCTCAGACACTTTGTCCTCATCTGCATCAAAATCTATGGTTCCATAAAACGGAATTGCAGGGTGTCGAATACCGTGAGATTGTGAATCTCCAAACAAACCAAGAGATAAAATTACATTAATGCATCCAACAAACATGTGTGCACATGACGAAACACGAATGTGACCCATCATTTTTCCTAAAAATGTTTATTTTCCAACTCACACCAAAAATCCAATTTGACCCAAAACACGCCATGAATAATATCCGCCTTTTTTCCAAAAAATGGGCCAACATAATCATTTATCGAACACTGTAGGCGGGAATCATAGGCGAGAGCTACCATCATCTCTGCTTACCACCATGCCTATCGCGTGCACCATAGGTGGGGATCACAGGCAGGACTACCACCATCCCTACAGCTAGCACTGTAGGCGGGAATCGCAAGCGAGACTACCACCATCCCTACTGCATGCACCATAGGCTGGAATCACAGGCGGGACTCTACCACCATCTCTGCTTACCACCATCCCTACAGTTCCTTTTCACACAAGGGGTACCTATCAGAGCACTATAGGCTGGAATCATAGGCGGGCTCTACCATCATCCCTACCGCATGCACCGTAGGTGGGAATCACAAGCGAGACTCTACCACCATCCCTACCGTGTGCACCATAGGTGGGAATTATGAGCGAGACTCTACCACCATCTCTGCTTACCACCATCCCTACAGTCTCTTTATTTTCTCTCTCAATCATTCCAAACATATCCACAATCATCTCTCACATGAAAACCCAGTTTTCATTCACAACACATGAGCATGTATGAAATGATGTAATAAATGCCAAGATGCCAAACACAACATGAATACACGCACGTATAATTCAATTAAATAAACAACCCATCCTCATATCCAACCGATCCCCATACTCTTCGGACTTAATGGGTGAGTTAGGTAGCTGGGAGGCCGCCGGTGCTGTGGTGAAAATATGGTGGCCAGTAGTGGCGCGACGGCGGCGCTGGAGCACAAAAACTGCTCAGCTTGAAGTCGTGCATGGAGGCTAACAACAGCGAGGGAGAAACTAAAAATGGAGGGGGTTTGTCACCGGCCAGAGGGGAAGAGAATGGGAGGGGTGGTGACGTCATTGGGCAGCGCATGACAGCACTGTGGCGAAAGAAGAAATGGACGGGGAGAGGGGAGGGAGTTGTCGCGCGCTGGAGGTAGAAGAGCAATGGAAAGGAGGAAAAGGAAAATAAGGAAAAAGAGAAGAGGAGAAAGAAAAATGAGAAAAAAAAAAGTGAGGGAAAATAAATGAGGTCCAATCCTCACAACTTGGGTCAAAAACTTGATCCGAGGAAAAGAATTCCAAAACAGTAAGTTGAATAAACTAATTTAAATGTAGTGATTAGCTAAAATAAAATAATAATAAAAATCCAACAACACAATAATTTTAAAGCCCACAAACAAGCTAATTTAAATTAAAGAGCAATTTAAATGTAAAATAGTAATTAATATTAAAGCATATCAAAATAAATTTTACAACTTAAAAATCATAAAAATAGACCAACGAGAAATCCGATAAATTTAAAACAAGAGAACCAATATTTAAATTAATTAAAATAATCATTCAATTAAAATATAATAAAACACGGAGTATCACAGTAACCAAGATATTCATCTGCCATAAGTGGGGCTTATTAATAAATCTGGGAAGGGACCACTCTTGGACATGTGCCCTAACTCTCCTATAAAAAAAAAAAAAAGTGGGAGTAATTTGTAAAGCTTGTTGAGTGATGATTTGAAGGTTAATTTAAAGTGAAGCATGTGAGCTCACTTTATTATTTAGAAAATGAAGTTAGGCTTTTAGATTCATAGTTTAGACTTAAGATTTGGTTGTGCTTCAAGCATTAGATGATGACATGTGTAAGTGAAATGGATTGGATATTATGAATACCTAGAGGTGTGAGTTTGTATAATTAGGAATATTATGAAGAAGTATGCAAGTAAATAGATGATGGAGGTTATTTGGACAATAACTAGTTTAAATGGAAGAAGTTTAAGTAAAGAACCAATTGGAGGTTAAGGTCATGTGGGCACTAAAAGTTAGGAGTAGTTTTATTATGCAAATTCTAAGTTTAAGTTTCATGTGTAAATTAAAAAGAAAATGATGTAAAACTATGTATACATGTAGATTGTCATCTGACACGCACATGAATGGACTAAATGGAATGAGACACTACAACACAATTTGTCTTTTGTGACAGAGGAAACCGTCACCAAAAATTGCCAAAACATCACTAAAGATATTTGGTGACGGTTTGAAACCATCACCAAGACCGTCACCTAATGTGCATCACAGAAAACAATTGGTGACAGTTTACTGTTGAACCGTCACTAAAAATATTTTTAGTGACGGTTGGAGGTGTTCCGTTTGGTTGAACGTTCGAACGTTACATTTTTTTGTGACGGTTGAGAATTGTCACAGAAAGTAATGTTTGAACGTCAAATTGAACGTTCAAACGACAATCCGATTTATTGGCGTTCAAATGAGAGAATTTCATATTTGTTGATTATTGTTCGAATGTATCATATTTATGTTCGAACGTTTATACATCTGAACGTTCATTATAATAAACGTTTGAATTTCCATTCGAACGTTAACGGACCAATGTTCAAACGTAACGGGTTTAACGTCCAGACATTATTTCGAATGTAAATTAAGGAGCGTTCGAATGCAAGTTGTACGTTCGAAGCTTTGTTCGAACGTTAATTGTTTAATCGTTCGAACGGTTTGCTCGTTTGAGTGTGAGTACGTTCAAATGTTACTATCCAATTTTATGTATTCATGTTTGAACGTTGGTTCGAATGTGAACTAACATTCGAATGATTTTAATTTACATTTGAACGTACAGATCAGAAATACTAATTTCATAAAATTTAAAAACATACCAATTGTATCATATTACATACCATCAATTAACAAGTAACAATTTCTTATAAAATATTAAAATTAGATATTAAAACTAGCCACAAGTACTGATAAAATTTATTTCTTCTTTTTCCCTCGCTCACTGCGATTCTGTTGCAACGACATAACACGCTCCATTTGCACCATTATCTCCCATTGCACTTGCTCTTGGACTTCACTGCATATTCTTTCCTCCTGATCTCTCTGTTGGTCCTACAAATGCGTCTCTAAATGAGACTGTCGTTCTAAGAGAGACTCTAACTCTTGCTGTCTCGACCTCATATATTCATTCTCACGCCGTGCAGCTTCTAAATCTTTGGTAAGATTATTAATTTGTGAAGTCAATGAGGATCTAGTTCCTCCGACGCAACCTGAGCCAGGTCATGTGGGGAGTAGCAGTCAGCAGACGCTGAGTACATCTGCAGGAGATGCGCGGCCTGCTTGGGTTGATGCGGTGATCTCACAGCTGACTGCGCATATCGATCATAAGATCAATCGATCCCTCGCTGCTATATCGGCTTCTGTCGCCAAGCTCACCCATCGTGTAACTATCATCAATGACAAGGTTGATACTTGACTGAGGAGGTATGAAATTCGACTTTCGCAGACAACGCTATCATCTGAGTATTGTTTACTAAATTCTGTCGTCTTTTGTATTTTACTTATAATATTTGTAAAGAAAAATATTATTGAATATTTCTATCATTTTTTAATTCCAATCCTCAATCTTCTTTAATGTTATATTTTCTAACTTTAATACTAAATCACTGCACTTCAAAAATATATAAACATAAATATATATTTATATATTACAAATTGTGTATATATAAATATATACCAGTCAATTTTTTAGACTTGTTCATAAATTATGCACTATTAAAACTACATAAATTTTAAAGTAGAGTCATATTTAATTTAAATTTACAATTCACGTTCGAACGTTAGTAATTAACGTTCGAACGTTGGCGCAAAACATTTCACATTCGAACTTTAATTACTAGCGTTCGAACGTTGGAGCCAAAACATTTCACGTTCACATGTAAGTAGCCACAAGATTCGAACGTATATGTGACGTTTGAACATAAATTTCTCATACGTTGGAGCATTAAAAAAATCTCATCTGTCTTTAGTGACGATTTCCAGAAACCGTCACAAAAAAGACCTTTTAGTGACAGTTTGGGAACTGCTACAATTTCTTAACCGTCATTAAAAAGCAATTATATTGTAGTGAGACTATATTTAAAAGTCAACTTTGTTTTATTGATCAAAAAATAACATTTTTCATCATCAAATAAAATGATGAGTTTTAGTAAATATTTTTAAGACAAATAAATCGATCAAAATAAATAGGGTTTTTAACATAATTTAAATGATAAATATTAAATACTATTTCTAAGGAAATAAAATCTTTTAAATAAAGATGATTTTCTAAAACTATACTATTTTCGGGGCTCCAAACATTAAAGAGGATGACTTAAAAACTTAACCTTGGTCCAACAAAACTAAAAATATCCCATTTAAATAATTTTGGACTTTTAAAATATTTAGATGATTTTAAAATATTTGGTTCGATATAATAATCATCCGCAAAATTAAAAATGAGAATTCGAGATTAAAGACATTTAGGCGAGGTTCATGACTAACCCAAGAGAAAAAGGAGTAGTTCGTCACAATTTTGTACTATGACCCTAACTTAGAAGGGCCTTAGAGTTTTATTACAATCTCATAGCATTTTTATATCCAATTATTGGATTATATATTATGTTTGAATTTCATGTTTACTATCTACTGTAGAAACATAACTTCATTTGTATGAATGTGTACGACATTTTATGTTCAAAACGACTTAATTGCTATTCAAACTGTATAACATTAAAATAAGATGTTTGAATGGTTACAATATTAGTTTGAACTACAAGTCTTCATCCCATTCGAATGCGTACCTTTTTTATTTGAACGAACCCACATTTATTCGAATATAAATATTTTAACCAAAATAACGTTCAAATCGTAACATAAATTGTTTGAACCACATAAGGTTCAATATTTGAACGGATCAAATCCATCTTCAAATGCTCATCCAAACGGGTATAAGAAAGCATTTGAATGCTAATCACTCATATTTGAACAGCATAGCATTACTCGGTTATGCTCGAACGAAAAGGCAATATGTCCAAACCATTTACGATCACAACGTTCTAATGATTATAACTCTTATTCAAATTTCGTTTAAATTAGGAGTTTTCTTTTTCGAAGAATTCAAGTTACTATTTGAACTGTAACTGCACACCATCGAACCAAATACGGTCTTGACATTCGAACAGAAGTCAATCTTTTTCGAATGGGCATATCTTCAATATTCAAACAACCTCGCATCCCTTTCAACCCATTCAAGCATGACTAAAGTGTTTGAATACTAGCCTCATATCGTAACCGTTCAAACAATATTCTATGTACGAATGAAAGTTGGTCGTTCGAATGTCTTTTAGGAATGAAATAATTTCATCTCAGAATTTTTTTACGTTTAAACGAACTTAGAATGAGTCAGAGAAATTTCATTCCAAAAGATATTTTCTGAGACGATTTTTTCTTGCCCCAGATTGTCTTTTGCGATAGACCTCTTGGGACGAATTTTCATCCCTATGTCTTCGGAGACAAAAAACCACTCTTTTGGGACCAAAATTTTCAACCCAAAATAGGGTTTACTTTTTTATTTTTGGATAAACAAACTTTCGTTAATAAAGAAGTCAGTAAATAGCAGCTTGATCAAACCAAAGGGCATGATCTACAAAACTTGGGACTGATTCCCACCACATAACAACGTCATCAACATCCCAAGCAAAAGAGGGTTTACTTGATTTATGTTGTAGTGATCAATATATTGGAGATCATTGGAGGCAGTACTTAGGATGAAGATTGGACACATCGTGAAGAAGATGATCTGGCCGGACGTTGATCTTTTGGTCTTTATTTATTCAAAGGATTTATGTCAATTTTTTTTTTTTTTTTTAAATATAGTCTTTCAAAAAGTCACGTGGTTTAGCTGTAGTATAGGTCGGCGATAAGTGCGCAAGCAAGAGCGAGTTTAATTAAAGAGTCCGGCTATACATCAGCCGGTACTCTCCGCACATCCTTGAGAAAGTTTTTTTTTTTTTTATTTTTAACTCAATACAGTATATTGAAAATGTAGACTGATATTTTTTATTTCTCTTAATTAAATAATGCTTCAAGAAAATTTTTGAAAAGCTTGACCCTTGCTAGCTATAAGCTGTACCTAGCTAGTACTCTTTTCTTTTCACTAATTTATAATTCCGATTCTCATAGCTATAAATAGGCCACGCTCTTGCACAAATTACACAAGCTAGCCAATTACTTCTTTCTTCTTCCCCAAACCTGTCTCCATCGTTATAACGTTGTTGGTAATAAAAAGAAAATGGAGCAATCCAATTGTGGTGTGCTCGTAAGCGAGTTGTCCATGTCCGACGACCAGATCCTGAAACAAATTCGTGAAACCCATGTTCCTGTTCCTAACCAAAATATTCCTTGCTCTGATCTTTTCGATGCCATTAGAAGTTTTCTTTACCTTGCAACCCAAATTGTTGACAATGCTTTGCTGGTATGTATATGTGTCGTGCGTGTGTGTCTATATATATATATATATATATATGTTAATCCTAGGTACTGTTCATATCATTTCTAAGATTTACGTCTTCGATTCTTTTTTCCTTTAAATTCCGTTCTATCTTCTACTCCAAAGATAGGACCCGTTCACATACTATATTGGTAAAGAGATGACCACAAGGATTTAAGATATGTGATCGAATTAGGGGATACAAGCAGCGACTTCATCGCTTTCTGTTCTTTTCTATATATCTAATAATTACTTGACTTTCAATAGGGTGCTGGAGGACTGGAGAACCTGGAGGTACCGGCTGTCTCGACCACCGGTGACCTCAGCCTACTTCCAGGCATACTCGACCAACTTTCCACAGTGGTAATTACAACAACTACCATAAAAAAAAAAAAAAAAAATCTTTGATCATTAAAGCATCATCGTGTATATAGTTATAGTAGTATTATAATTTTTCCATAATAAGAAACATGTAATGTCAGCTGAGACGCAGCGCTCCGTGTGGGGAAACTGAACTGAAAAACACGTCAATGTCCATACTTCGTAATGAGCTCTCAAGCTTTTCATGGACTGAAAAAGCAGTGCTGATACTTACTGCTTTTGCTGTGGACTATGGAGATTTTTGGGCCCTTGTAAAGTTACAGTCGTTCGACAGACTTGTGGAATCAGTGGGAGTCACAAAACGTGAACCTACGACTATAAACTGCCCAGACCTTATAAAATGCGAGAAAGAGATTGGTGATATTAGTTATTTGATCAAGGACACGTTGGAAGCAATCAAATGCATTATTGAGTTCGAAAGGCAATCTAACTGGGCTGATACCAAGGGAATCAAAACTACATTGTTAACCACTGTCACGGACAGTATCCCTTTGCATGTCTACTGGGTAATCGTAACTGTTGTTGCTTGCACGACTCAGATGTTTTGTCTCAGTAACGATACGTAAGTTCTTGTCCTAATTCATCACTTGTTCTCATGTATATTCTCAAATCCTTTTGATATATAGTAGCTAGGAATATTTAATCACTGTCATGATGTACGTTACAGCACTTATAAGATATGTTTTTAGATGGTCTCCATACGAGGAGGGAAAATATGATTTTTTTTCTTTTTCAAGGTAATACAAATGACCATGGTTAATTAATTGCCTGATTCCAGGGTCAAGACACTGGATCTATCGCCCTTGATTGAGAAGATAAGCACCACCTCGAATTACTAAAGGAGAATCTAAAGGATTGCGGTCAACAAATAGGTCAGGAAATAGGACATGCAATTTGGTTCTCAAGAAAACAGTACTACCTTGAATCTATTATTAAACATCTTTCTGTCTGGCAATTACCAATAATATAATTTTTGTAGCTGTTTATTTTGTTTATGGCCGTATATATGACCCTTGCTGATTTTGTTATTTATAAACAAATTATAAATGCTTTAGTTATAATATTTTTTTACAAAGTAAACTAAAAAATTGACATTATTTGCTTCCTTTATATATATATATATATATATATATATATATATATATATATTGGATTCATGCATGTGCGCATTTCGTTATGTTTTGATTATTTATGTCGGTACTGGCACTGCCATTTTTACAACTTAAAACGTGCCTGATCATTCCCTATCATAATCACAGCTGAACAAGCGCCAAAACCTCGTTTGTGCACAAGGATTTTGGCGGTTAAAGCTACAGGACCAGGCGTGGTAAAATTTTCTTGCTTTTTCTATCCCCGATCTCTGACTGCATCTATATATATAAAAATAAATCGAAAGGAATATATGGTGAGGGGCCTTGGCAGACGTATTGATATACACACGTACACGATCATGATTCTAATATTTAATACATAATATTGCATTTTGAGGCAATAATAATATTCATATACTGCATTATTCAAATAAAATCTGATTTGTTACCTTGTAAATATAGTATGTGAGCGAGGATTACACTTTCTTATATGGATCCACCAACAACGGATGGAAGAATCAATTTCTTGGTCATGTAACTAATATCATTTGCGATTTGGCCAATTCTGTCGCTTTTTATGATATTTTTGACCGATTAAAATCGTTAGAAACAGTAATTGTTTGCGTCATTTTTACGTATAGTTGAAACTGATGAGAAGTGAAGTCTTAGGATACGTTTGAAACTTAGATTATCTCAACTAATTATTATATATTTTTTTAAAATTTTAATATAAAATATAATAAATAATTTAATTTTTTTAAATTATAAAATAATAATATTAAAAAATATTATTTTAATAATATTTTATTATCTCAATTTAATTTACATCTAAATACAGTCTTAATTTAAATGAAAATATATTGAATGAAAAAATCTTCAAATGATTAAATACAACTATTATTAGGTATATTTCCTGCGCTTTTAAAAGTTGAAAAATACTGGAGTCCTCGTATAGAGGATCTATTTTATAAGGACTTTGCTAATCGCATTTGGATAGAAGTAGATCATAACGGATCCGGTTCCGGTTATCCACGCAATAAAATAAAACGGGCCTACATATATGCTAGCTTTTGATCTTACTCATGCCTCTCGGTCCCATTTTATATTAATTATTAGCTTCGATGTGATGTGTTGGGCGAGGTTGATTGGAAAGATACTTTAATTTGGTAGGGCAATCCATGTAAAACAAAAGGATAAAGTGGGCATGAATGACTTCTTTATAAAACGGCCCTACATGTATGCTAGCTTCATACATGTCCTTGATGCCAATTAATTGGAGTTTTAAAGTACTGTACGGGCTCTGATGACTTTTAGCTCTATCAAATATCAATGCTACCAACTAATTGATGCAGATTTACAACGTAGATCGAATATCTATCGGATATGGAGTTTTGAAGTTATTTTTTGGCAAGGTGGTGAATCCGGTAAGAGTAATGTTAGAGATAAATTATTATAACGGTATATATTTTGTATTTATTTTGTAGTTGTTTTTAGTTAATTATTTTTAATATTTATTTGAAAAGATATGTGATTTATAAAATATCACATCATATATATTAAATAGATGGTATCAATAGTAAATTTTATTTATATTTATTCTTCCGATAACTCAATATTTTACTTCATATCTCATGCTCGAATCGAATTAGTCTGTTCGATAATTTGTTTAGTATTCTTTAGATTAAATTCGAATTAAATTTAATAA
The DNA here is from genome assembly GCF_001411555.2 of Juglans regia. NCBI lineage: Eukaryota > Viridiplantae > Streptophyta > Magnoliopsida > Fagales > Juglandaceae > Juglans > Juglans regia. The sequence goes on from NC_049910.1 coordinate 28,957,469, forward strand.
ATAAAAAAAATTTATTTATAAAAATAGATACTCATTCGAATTATAAATAATACATATCCGATAAAACTCGATTCAACTCGATTAAGACTAGTTAAAACTTGTTCATTTATATTCGAGTCGAGTCGTTAATTCAACTCGATTAAAACTCATTTATATATTAATAAATATATACATACACCTATATATACTTACACATATATATGTAGTAACTAATAATATAAACATACTTTGTATAAAAAAAATAATATAAACATATCACTTTTATAATTAAGTATATAAAATGTAATCTAATACTTATGTCTATATAATGAATATATTTCATAAGTATATTTTATAATTTGTATAATAATTAATCAATAAAATTTAATAATTTCATATACTAATATGTAATAACTATATATGAAATAGATATATGCTATCATATTAAGTATATGTATTAATAATATATTAAGTATATAATATATTATTATTTTAGATAAATATCAACTAGTTAGATATTAATTATTTAAAAAAAAATTAAAAGTTTATAATTCAATAAAGATTCTACTTGTTAATTGTATAAATTTAATATTATATTATTTATTTATTTATTTTATTAATTATTAATTCTTATTAAAAAAATAAAAAATAAATAATTCGAGTTCGAGCTCGAATTAAGTGTTTAGTTTATCAAGTCGAGCTCGAAAAAATAATAATAAAAAATTTCAAACTCGAGCTTAAATATTTTGATTCGAGCTGAATTCAACAAACCATTTGACTCGGCTCGACTTGACTCGATTACAACTCAAATCATAACCATCAATTTTCTTTATAGAATCACAAGCCTCGTATGAATTCGTGCTAAATTTTGCAAATAGATTTTTTTTTTTTTTTTTGAGGTTGCATAGAAGTTTAGCTTTTAAGTTGCGTTTGGATGTTAAGATGAATTGAGTTTTTTATGAATAGTAATGAGTTGAGATTATTGAATGAGTTTGGTGGGATCTACTTAAGATGTGTTTAAAATGTATTTAGATGTTAAGATAAATTTAGATATATTTATGAGAAGTTATAAAAGAAATTGATCCCACTATTATTTGGTTACTATTCACATGACAGTAAAAACAATTATCTTCCAGCTTCAAAGAGTCCATGGGTCAATAGATCTCACAAATTAAAGAGAAATAGAGAGAGTGTCAGGCAAATAAAGAGAAAAGAGAGAGAAATAGAGAGAGAATGTCAGTGAATCTCATAACTTTTTGAGAGAAAAGAGAAATGAAGAGAGAATATAGATCCCACGAAATCTGAACAAGTAGCTTAAAATAAGTCTTCAAGTAGTTCTACCAATGTACCGCTCTTGGTTTTGGGATCAGGTTAAATAGTTCCATTAAACTTGTTTGCTCTAATCGTCGCAAAAGCTTTATTTTGGCGACAATTTTCTGTCGAGAATATATAATGGCTAAGATAATTTATAATTGTTGGGAAAATATCTTGTAATTTGCGGTGATTTATTCATCTTTTTAGACCATATATATTATCGTAATCGACTTTTTTCGACGAATTAATGTTAAATCGAAAAGTTATTTTCGTTGATTTTTGAAACATATTTTACGGACTAAAATCATTAAAAATAATAGATTTTACAACGATTTTTATATGTCGTTCAAATTGATGAGAATTGAAGTATTAATTTGTTAGAAAATGCAGTGAATTAAAAAAACGTCGAAAATCAGCAATTATTAGGATTATTTGCTGCGCTTTTGAGAGTTGAAAAAGGTTTGATTTTGTAGTAGATCTATTTTGTAAGGACTGTGCCATTCGCACTTGGATAGAAGTAGATCATAACGGATCCGGTTATACACGCGATAAAATTAAACGGTATGCTAGCTCCGCATTTGGGTCCCATTTTATATTAATTATTAGCTTCGATGTGATGTGATGTGCTACGCGAGGTTGATTGGAAAGATACTTTAATTTGGTGGGGCAATCCATGTAAAACAAAAAGATAATGTGGGCTTGCTAGCTGGCATGAATGACTCCTTTATAAATTTCTCATATATTGATCGACATGTCCTTGATGGTAATTAATTGAAGTTTTGAAGTACTGTACGGCCTCTGATGACTTTTAACTCTATTAATGCTATCAATTAATTGATGCAATTACACCGAAGGAAAATATTATTTTTATCGTTAATTTTTACCGTTAATTTCTATGGCTAATTTTTATCATCGTAAGTTTTTTTATTTTTTTCTTATTATTATTTTATTTAATAATTAAGTATATATTTTTTGGATAATATTATAAATTTCTTTTAATTTTTAAAATATATTTAAAAAATACATATAAAAAAATTCATCTCAAAACCATTAGCGAGTACCCAGCGGAAGCTCGCAGCTGTAGAAGTAGCACCCCTCTACATCGAATTATCGGAAATTGAGTTTTGAATTTGATATTTTGGCAACGAAAGGTGATGCCGGTAACTATTTTACTTATGGGCCGTAAATGAACAAAGTTTATTCGATAATCTGTTTAGTATTTATTTTTGATTAAATTTGAATCGAATTTAACTTTAAAAAAATAATTCATTTGTAAAAGTAAATATTTGCTCAAATTATAAACGACATATATTTGATAAAATTCGATTTAATTAAAACTCATTAATACTCATTTATTTATATTCGAGTCTATCTATTAATTCGATTTGATTAAAATTTATTTATATATTGATAAATATATACATATACTTATGTGTATATATACACACATATATATATAGTAATTAATAATATAAGCATACAACTTTTTTAATTAAATATATAATATATAATTTAATTACTTATATCTATATAGTGAATATATTTCATAAATATATTTTATAATTTGTATAATAATTAATTAATAAAATTTAATAATTTCATATACTAATTATGTGAGAACCATATATGAAATAAATATATACTATCATATTCAGTATATGTATTAAAAATATATGTAGACATATAATATATTTTTATTTTTGATAAATATAAACTAATTAGATATTAAGTATTTATAAATTTTTAAAAATTTTACAATTCAATAGAGATTATACTTGTTAATTATTTAGATATTAGGTTATTTATTTATTTATTTTATTAACTATTAAATCTTATTAACCAAATAAAAAATAAATAATTCGAGCTCGAACTCGTTTATAGGACAAGTTTAAACTCGAGTTAAGAGTTTAGTTTATCGAGACGAGTTCAAATAAAAAATAAAAAAAAAATCTCAAATTCGGATTCAAATTCGAACTCTAATATTTGACTCTCGACAAGTAAAAAATCAGCTCGATTAAACTCAACTACAACCCATCAATTTTCTTCAGAGAATCACAAGCCTTGTTTGAATTCCTGCTAAATTTTGCAAATAGTGTTTTTATTTTTTAACTTTTTGAGGTTGCATGGAAGTTTAGTCTTTATTCTTCAAGTAGTTCTACCAATGTACCGCTCTAGGGTTTTGGGATCAAGTTAAGTGGTTCCATTAAACTTGTTTGCTCTGATCGCCACAAAAGTTTTATTTTTGGCGACAACTTTCGGCGAATATATAATAGCAATGATTATTCATTATCGCTCGAAAAAATATTTAATAATTTGGAGTGATTTATTAATTTTTTGGGATGATATATATATATATATATATGATCGTAATTGATTTTTCTCAATGAATTAATATTAAACGGAATGTCATTTTTGACAAATTATAATTGTTAAAATTATAACATTTTGCGAGGATTTTTACATATTGTTGAAATTGATGTGAATTTGAAGTTTTACTTTAACCGAAAATACAGTGAATTAAAAAATCGTTAAAAATAATTAAATACACGATTATTAAAAATATTTAATGTGCTCTTGAGAGTTGCTTATTTTTTGTAATGGATTTATTTTATAAAGATTGTACTATTCGTATTTGAGTTGTACTATACATCAGTCAGAAGTTACTGCACATCACACAAATATATATATATATATATTTTTACTCAATATATTAAATATACGACGGCTGCACAGTGCACACACAATAGGTTGATATTTATAATATTTTCTCTTCACACTTGCGTAGAAGTAGATAATAACGGATCCGGTTATCCACGCGATAAAATTAAACGGGCCTACATGCATGCCAGCTCTCGACCTAACTCTTGCATTTGGGTCCCATTTTGTATTAATTATTAGATTTGTTGTGATGGTTGCGCGAGATTCATTGGAAAGATAATTTAATTTGGTGGGGCAATCCATGTAAAACAAAAAGATAACGTGGGCTTGCTAGCTGGCATGAATGACTCCTTTATAACATACATGTCCTTGATGGCAATTAATTGAAGTTTTGAAGTACTGTACGGCCTCTGGTGACTTTTAACTCTATTAATGCTACCAATTAATTGACGCAGATACATCATAGAACGAAGGAAATTGCTTCCCACGAGGTGGTTTTTTTTTATTTTTTACTTATTTGTTAAGTAAATATTTTAAGTAATTTATTAACTTTTTTAAGGTGATATATATTATCGCAAATGATTTTTCTTAACGATTTAATATTAAACAAAAACGTTATTTTTATCTATTTTTGAGACATTTATAATGGATTACAATCGTCACAAATAATAATTTTCTACGATGATTTTTTCTTATCGTAGAAATTGATTAGAAGTGAGGACTTAATTGTTTTGAAAATGCAGTAAATTAAAAATCGTCAAAAGGTATTTTTGCTCGAATGACTAATACAAGAAATAGTGAATTAAATTGTATTTAAAAATCTACATTTTAAAATCAAATACACAATATAAAATATATACAAAATATGAAGCATCAGTAATATAAAGAGTAAGAATAATAAGAAGCAAACTCATCATTTAAACGGGATTCAATCTCATTGCCTACTTCCTCTCCTCAAATTACCTCTTGAGCATTCCCAAATTTACTTTTCAACCTCTTTAAGGTAGAGCTAAAAACATATTACATCTTTAAATAGTAGAGCTACAAAGAAATCGTATAAAATACCCTCTACCACCTTGAATGTAGTGATACAACTATTTTCTGTGTAGAATACCTTCTATACGCATAAGGGTTATACACACATTTTTATTGATACAAGAGTTGATAGTAGTTAGGTGATCACTCCTTAATGAGTGGAATAAGAACGATACGTCACAAACTATATTTCTCTCAAAACGAACAAAGATTAAGGTTTAATGATTAGAGTAGAGATATTGAAAGTTTTGAATGAATTTTAAAAAACTTGCAATTGATGTGCGTATGTTCTTATTGTTGTGTTCTTCATTTGAAGATCTTAAATGAGAAACTTATAGGCATATGAGACTTCATTTTCAAATTTAAAAATATTCACGTGTCAAAAAAGAGCACCATTCACTTTTCAAAACTTCCAAATAATAGTTTCTCTCTTTTTTGTAATTATCAAAGACAACATCATTTACTTTTCAAAATTTTCAAACATAATCTTTTACTTTTTGCATATGACAAAAGGAGCATTATTTACTTACAAAAGTTTCAAATAAATTCATCTACCTTTTACAAATGTCAAAAAAAGCATCAATCACTTTTCAAAATTTTCAAACTTAATATTTTCCTTTTTACATATGACAAAATGAGAAATATTTACTTTTCAAGATTTTCAAACAAAATCATCTACCTTTCGAATATGTCAAAAATGGCATAAGTCGCTTTTCAAAAAATTCAAACCTAATCTTTAACTTTTCACATATGAAAAAATGAACATTATTTACTTTTCAAAATTTCCAAACAAAATCATTTACCTTTTGCATGTCAAAAAGAGCATATGTTGCCCAAATGACTAACATAATAAGGGGTGAATTGAGTTTTATTTAAGAAAATTCGCAATTATAAACCAAATATACAATATAAAATATGAATAAAATTTTATGCAACAATAAAAATAAAGAGTAAAGATAAGAAGAAGCGAACTCAATAATTTAACGAGGATCAACCTCACTACCTATGTCTCGTCTCGAGCTCTTTGAGGATTTGGAAGGAGAGATTTCTAATAAGGCTAGATAGACACTGATTTGGAAGAAACTATGGAAGCTGGATACACCTCCTGCAACAAAAATATTCATATGGAGAGTATGTAATGAGGCTCTCCCAACTCTGGCTAATCTACAAGGTAAGGTGATGCCGGTAACTCAATATTTTACTTCATACCCATCAATTTTCTTCACAGAATCACAAGCCTTGTATGAATTCGTGCTAAATTTTTCAAGTAGTGTTTTTTTATTTTTGTGGTTGCATAGAAGTTTAGTCTTTATTCTTTTAAGTAGTTATACCAATCTATTTTAAACTTATTTGCTCTCATATATAGCCGCAAAAGTTCTATTTCGGCGATAATTTTCCGTTAGAATACATGATAGCGACAATAATTCATAATCATTAAAAAAAAAATCTAGTCATTTGCTGCGATTTATTAATATTTCGGAGATGATATATATTGTCACAATTGATTTTTCTCAATGATTTAATGTTAAACAGAAACGTCATTTTCGTCTGTTTTTTAGACATTTGCAATGGACTACAATCGCCAAAAAATAGTAATTTTTTACAACGATTTTTCCCTATCGCAAAAATTGATTAGAAGTGAAGGCTTAATTTCATAAAAAATTCAGCGAATTAAAAATTATTGAAAAGCATTTTTGCTTGGATGACTAATACAAGGGGTGAATTGAATTGTATTTAAAAATTTACAATTATAAATCAAATACACAATATAAAATAAGTACAAAATATGAAGCAACAATAATATAAAGAGTAAAGATAAGAGGAAGTAAACTCAGTATTTTAACAAGGTTTAGCCACACTGCCTACTTCCTCACCTCAGTTGCCTCTTGAGGATTCCTAAATTCACTTTTCAACCTCCCTGAGTTGGAGATAAAAACCTATTACATCTTTGAGTAGTAGCTCTACAAAGAATGTGTAGAACACTCTCTACACTTACAATAACCTTACATGTAGTGATTCAACTATTTTCTGTGTAGAACACCTTCTACACACACAAGGGTTATACACACCCTTTTATTGATACAATAGCTGAAAGTGTGGTTATTAGAAAACACTCCTTAATGAACTATATTTCTCTCAAAATGAACAAGGGTTAAGGCTCAATGATTAGAGTAGACTGTAGAGACATTGAAAGCTTTGAATGAATTTTGTAAAACTTACAAATGATGTGTGTATGTTCTTGTTATTTTGTTCTTAATTTGAAGATCTCAAATGAGCTATTTATGGGTATATGAGACTTCATTTTCAAATTTAAAAATATACACGTGCCAAAAAGGAGCTCCACTCACTTTTCAAAACTTCCAAATAATAGTTTCTCTCCTTTACGCATATGACAAAAGGTGAGTCAATGTCTATTCCCTGTGTAGAACACATTTTACACACACAAAGGTTATACACACCCTTTTATTGATATAAGAGCTGGTAATGTGTAGGTTATCAGAAAACACTCCTCAATGAGTGAAATAAGAACAATACAGCGCAAAACTATATATATCTCAAAATGAACAAACGTTAAGGCTTAATGCTTAGAGAAGAGAGATTGAAAACTTTGAATAAATATTGTAAAATTTGCAATAATATGATCTGAATTTGGAAATCTCAAATGAGCTATTTATAGACAAATGTGACTTCAATTTCAAATTTAAAAAAATTTACATCTCAAAGACAACATCATTCACTTTTAAAAATTTTTAAATCAAAATTTTACTTTTCGCAATAGTCAAAGACAATATCATTCACTTTTCAAAATTTTTAAATCAAAATTTTACTTTCTTGAAATTGTAAAAAAGAACATAATTCATTTTTCAAAATATTCAAATCAAAGTTTTATTTTTCTCAATTGTCCAAGACAACATCATTTACTTTTCAAAATATTCAATTCAAAATTTCTCCTTCTTGAAATTATCGAAGACAACATCATTCACTTTTAAAAAGTTTCAAACAAAATATGCACCTGTGAAAGATGACAATCAATCATCTTTCAAAGTTTCAAAATTTAAACTTTTAATCATCAAATATGTCATGCACATGTGAAAAATGCAATTTGATATTTTATGAGAAAATATTAATTTTGAGGCTTAATCCAATTTTGAAATTTTATCAAGAGATTTACAAAATTACTCTAGGAGCTTTATTTGTAAGCTTGTTCCCTTTCTTGCTCATGCTTGATTTGTTGATGTGCTTGGTTTAATTGTGTAGACAACTTGAGGCTGAGATTCCTTTATGCTTGAATTCATTTGTTATTATCAAAATCTATATTTAGATATGTAATTATATAAGGCTTGCAATCTTGGGTTCAACAATTTCCCCCTTTTTGATGATGACAAATACTAAGTAGAACTCTAAAGCCTATAGTAATACTTAAACTCCCCCTGAGAATGTGCGTAGTTTTTCTAGCAATAGATAAACAAAATTCCAAACATATATAAACAATCTTAATAAATAAAGCATTGTTTAGAACATGTTAATGTTCTAGTCTAAAACTTCTCTCCCTTTTGGCATTGTTAAAAAGGAACTGCAGTAAGCAATTCCAATGAACTGATCAAAACGATGCATTTGTAGAAATTGTGGAGAGTTGAATATTTTCCACCGCCCGGAGCCGCTTGGGTCCCGACCCTTGCCCAAAACCCAGAGCCACTTGGGTCCCAACACTTGCCGCAAAGCATAGACCCACCTGGGTCCTTGACGCGTGCCGCAAAACACGGAGCTGCCTGGGAAATTGACGCGTGCCACAAAACACGAAGCTGCCTGGGTCCCTAACGCGAGCTACAAGGCCTCGAGCCCCGCCCAAGTTCTGCCTGGATTAACTCTGACACATTTTGCAGAGATTTGAATGTTTTGGATTTCTATAAAAAGACTATTTTCACCTTTCGACTACCCACATAACAAATACTCACATTGCCTATTGACTTAGTTTCTTGTTTATCCAGAATGATAGTATGGCCAAACAATATTCTTCCAATAATGTTCCAGATTTGAATCAGGACTCATTTATGCCTCAACCACTAATTTTCTCTCTTGAGACCGTCTACATCATAATAGGAGCATAAATAGATTTTTCTAGCATGACTGATGCTAAGGTTGTTGCAGGATCAAGAATGCTCAGTGCTTAATATGTTGCCGCTATTACGACCATGTCTCAGAGGTTACTGGCAAGGGTGAGTGAGATTGATCAACTTAAAAATCAAATATCTGAGTTGCAAAACAAAGGCTTGCCAATAAAAGGAGAAATAATAAAATATTAAAACAACAAAACAAGGAGTTGAAGAGATTTGTGAACCAATATGCTCATGACTTGCAACCACGCATAGAGAAGCTGGAACGAGAGGGGGTACAAATACAAAGGGAACAACAGAGGTTTAGCATTTACGAGAAATAAATGGACAGTCTGCAGTTAATCTCGCTGGTTTAGCTAAATAAAATATGCACCCAGCATATCTTGTAATCTGATAGCTTATCTTGTTCTCGTTTCCTTCTCTATAAAATCAGCCTTGAGTTTCATTTCATTTGCATCAACTCTTCTTTGCTCTCTGAAATCTATCTGCATTCTCGCTCTCTTAGCTTTTTCGTTAATGGCTCGAGAATTTTCTTCCAACAATCCCCTTGTTCATTATATGGGGTATTCTGCATCTCGGCCATCAATTATTTCTACATCTACCATAGGGTGTCATGATGCAGCATGAGAATGATTTGACTAACAATTTAGATGATGGCGCCATTTATGAACTGGAGAATCTCGGTACTCGATACTCATCATCCATTGTTGCATTTTCCTAACGATTGTAGTCCAGAACTCGTAAGGTTGAAAAGTCGCCTCTTCATTTCGACTTCCTACTCATTTAGATAAGGATAATATGTTGATGTATGAAGAGTAAGAGCGCTTAAAAAATGAAGCAAAAAGTCTCAAGTTTTTGTTAGCCGTTTGAGATAATGAAATAAAAATGTTTGACAGATATTCATGGCATGCATCATTCATATTTCTTTTCTAATCATGCATAATCTATCTTCTGGAAGAGGTTTTGTGAAAATGTTTGCCAACTAATCGTGTGTGCTTGTGAATTCTAATACAATATCGCCCTTCTGCACATGATCTTGAAGAAAATGATATCTAATCTACATATGAGTAGCTGATTAGATCGAAAGAAGTGTGCGTAGGATACCATAACCATAGGTCAATTGTATCAGCAAGATATCTAAGAATGCGCTTAACTACATTCAAATGAGATTCTTTTGGAGATTATTAAAAACGTGCACTTAATATCTGATCTACTGGCTGTCAAATATACTAGACTATCAATCATACCTCGATATACCTTCGAGTTAACTGGCTTACCGCTTTCATCTATATCAAGTTTGGTGAATGGACTCATTGGTGTTTCAATTTCTTTTGTACTTGATTTGCAATCCGAGTAAGAAGTTAAGCTCTCCCATCATGCTCATTTCAAATACACTTAACAAAAACTTGGCACATATTTTCATTAATAGCATCAAATATTATATCATCCACATAAATATAAATCAAAAGAATATCATTCTTTTCACGTCTAATCATAAGGGTTGTATCAATTTTTCCTCTTGAAAACCTTTTCCAATCAAGAAATCACAAAGTCTCTCATACCAATCTCTAGGAGTTTGTTTGAGTCCATATAATGCTTATGTGAGTTTGAAAACATGATTTTGGAGAAATATGATTTTCAAAACCTAGAGGTTGCTCAACATATACCTTTTCATTTATAAAACCATTTAAGAAAACACTTTTAACATCCATTTGAAAATTTTTGAAATCTTTATAACAAACATAAGCAAGTAGCATTCAAATAGCTTCTAATCTTGTGACCGGTGCATATGACTCACCTTAATCGATTCATTCTTCTTGATTGAAATCTTGGGCTACAATTAGAGCCTTGTTTCTAGTGATGAGTCCGGACGCATCTTTTTTGTTTCTAAGAACCTATTTTGTTCCAATAATGGTATGATTTTTTGGTCTAAGAACAAGTGTCCAAACATCATTTCTTTCAAATTGATTTATCTCTTCTTACATAGCTAGAATTCAATATTCATCAAGAAGTGTTTCATCAATATTTTGTATTCAAACTAAGATAGAAAACCAGTATGATTGCAAATATATCTAAGGGATGATCTAGTACTTACACTTCGTGAAGGTTCTCATACAATTTGTTTCGTTGGATGATCTTTCGCAAGTTTTCACTGTTTGGTTGCATTTTGCATTAAGTTTTGATAATCTTTCCTAATGTCTCCAAATGTCATATGTCTTGAACATCCACTTATCTAAAACCCATTTGTTTTTGCTTATGGAGGACTTCATGCATACCTACAAAAACAATTAAATAGTTTTTGTTGGTACTCAAGTTCTTTGGATCATTCATTTATTAGTATTAGAAAAAACAAGATTTTTAGGTACTCATATGCCACTAATAGTCATTGTATGTTTTCTTTTAACGGGACAAACATAATAATTATGAAAATTTCTATTTCAAAAATTGCAAATAGCATGTGACATATATGAAGAATTTGAGTGATTGTAATAGTATCTTTCTTTGAAAAATTTTCTTTTATCAAAAGAATTTTGGATATTGGACTTTGATCTAGAAGGATTATCAAAAATTTTTTTATAAGGTTTGTATTTTTGTTTTGGAATAGATTCCAAGGCTACCTTGTCAAAAACACATCTTTGACCATCAAGAAGTTTTTCAAACTTTCTTTTCCCGTTTGTAAATTTTTCAACAATTTTTTCTAAATCAATTACATTTTTTTTCAACCCATGATTTTCATCTTTCAAAATGATTTTTTTTCCTTAAAATATTAATTTCGTTTGTTAAAATAGAATTTTTCTTTTTCAAAGTAGTATATTTGATATCCAATTTCTCAAGTTCCTCATATACCTCTTCTAGGACATCTTGCAATTCCTCATATGAAGGATTTTCAATATTGTCAAGATTTATTACCTCAATGTCATCTTTAGCCATGAGACAAGGATTTGCAGATTTTCCATTACTTGTTTCGCTGTCTGAGCTGCTTGAATCATCATCCCATATAACTTTCATTGCTTTCACTTTCACTTTGTCATCACTTTCCTCATCTTCATCATTTTCACTTTCATGAGGAACAATTTTAAGTGTCAAGCTCTTCTTTGGCTTTCATTATTCTTCTCCTCTTTTCAATACTCTTGAGTGGTAATTGACCCAATGAGTTCATTTATTTCTTGTTTCTTGATATCTCTAGCTTCAAGAATCGCCGTCACTTTTGATTCTCAACGTTTTGTAGAGAGTTGAGAATTTTTCTTACTATCTTCACGTTGGAATAGACTTTGGCGAGAGCTGTCAAGCTGTTTATAATGTTAGTAAAAAGAATAAACATACTAGAAATATATTGATCATCATTCATTCTAAACATTTCATATTCATGAGTAAGAATATGAATTTTTGATTCTTTGACTTACGAAATTCCTTCATAAGCAACTTTCAAGTTATCCCAAATTTCCTTTACTATTTTGCAAGTCATTATTCTATTGAACTCATTCCCGTCGAGAGCATTATATAGGAGATTTATAGTCGTTGAGTTCAATGTTGTAATTCTATTGTCTTCACGATCGAACTCTTCTTCATCCGTTTTCACCTTTACCCCAATCAACAATTTTTGTTGGAATATAAGGTCCATTTATAATGCATCTCCAAATTTCTTGACCTTGAGATTGAAAGAGAATTCTCATTCTAGCTTTCCAGAATATGTAATTGTCTCCTCAAAATAGTGGACGTTGACTGCTACATTGATCTTCACCAAATATAGTTGCAATGTTAGCCACAAGATTTTAACTCAAAAGATAGTTAATCTAATAAAAGAGCTATTGGCTCTGATACCAATTGTTGCCCAAATGACTAACACAAGAGGAGTGAATTGAGTTGTATTTAAAAAATCCGCAATTATAAACCAAATATAAAATATAAAATATGAATAAAATACAATGCAGCAGTAAAAATAAAAAGTAAGGATAAGAGGAAGCAAACTCAGCATTTTAACGAGGTTCAACCCTATTTCTTATGTCCTCGTATCAAACTATCCCTTGATGATGCCCAAATTCACTATCAAATTCCTTCAGGTGGAGATAGAAACCTATTATATATTTGAACAATACCGCTACAAAGAATCCATGTAGAACACCCTCTACACTTGCAATTACCTTACACGTGGTGATTCAATGTATATTCCCTGTGTAGAACACCTTCTACACACACAAGAATTATACACACTATTTCATTGATAAAAGAGCTGATAGTGGATAGGTTATCAGAAAACACTCCTCAATGAGCGGAATAAGAACAATACAGTGCAAAACTATATTTCTCTCAAAATGAACAAGCGTTAAGGCTCAATGCTTAGAGAAGAGAGATTGAAAGCTTGAATGAATGTCGTAAAATTTGCAATAATATGTTCTGAATTTGAAGATCTCAAATGAGCTATTTTTCGACAAATGAGACTTCATTTTTAAATTTAGAAAGATTCACATCTTAAAAACAATATCATTCACTTTTCAAAATTTTCAAATCAAAATTTTACTTTTCGCAATTGTCAAATATAACATCATTCACTTTTTTAAATTTTCAAATCAAAGTTTTACTTTCATGAAATTGTCAAAGACAACATCGTTCACTTTTCAAAATATTCAAATCAAAGTTTTACTTTTCGCAATTGTCAAAGATAACATCATTCACTTTTCAAAATATTCAAATCAAAGTTTATTCTTCTTGAAATTGTCAAAAACAACATCATTCACTTTTGAAAAGTTTCAAACAAAACATGCACATGTGAAAGATGACAATCAATCTTCAAAGTTTCAAAATTCAAAATTTTAGACATCAAATATGTCATGCACATGTGAAAAATGCAATTTGATGTTTTATGAGAAAATATTAATTTTGAGGCTTAATCCAATTTCAAATTTTATCAAGAGATTTACAAAATTACTCTAAGAACTTTATTTGTAAGTTTGTTCTCTTTCTTGCTCATGCTTATTTTTTGATGTGCTTGGCTTCATTGTGTAGAAAACTTGAGCTTGAGATTCTTTTATGCTTGAATTCATTTGTTATCATCAAAATCCATATGTAGATATGTAATTATATAAGGTTTGAAACCTTGGGTTCAACATCATCAATCACTTTTAAAAAGTTTCAAACAGAACATGCACATATTAAAGATGACAATCAATCATCTTTCAAATTTTTAAAAATTCAAACTTTTAATTATGTCATGCAAATGTGAAAGATGAAAATCAATCATCTTTCAAAAATTCAACCATTATTAATTTTTAATTTTCAAATATGTCATGTACATGTGAAAAATGCAATTTGATACTTTATGAGAAAATATTAATTTTGAGCCTTAATCCAATTTCAAATTTTATCAAGAGAAGTACAAAATTACTCGAAGAGTTTTATTTGTAAGCATGTTCCCTCTCTTGCTCATGCTTGATTGGTTCATGTGCATAGCTTAATTGTGTAGACAATTTGAACTTGAGACTCTTTTAGGCTTGAATTCATTTGTTATAATCAAAATTCATACGTAGATATATAATTATATGAAACTTGAAACCTTGGGTTCAACAATCTTCTCATTTTTTATGAAGACAAATACTTAGTAGAACGCTAAAACCTATAGTAATACTTAAGCTCCTTCTAAGAATATTCGTTAGTTTTTCAAGCAATAGATAAACATAATTCCAAACATATATGACAAGCTTAATAATTCAAGAGATTTTTTAAAACAAAGCATTGGCAAGAACATGTTAATGTTCTTATTCTAAAACTTCTCCCCCTTTTGGCATCATTAAAATGGAATCGTTGTAACCAATGGACTGATAAAAATTATGCGTTAGTAGAAACTGTGGAGAAAATAAGTCATTTGATATTATACAATAAAAATGTTTAACAGATACTCATGGCATGTATCATTCATATTTTTCTTCTAATCATGCTATCTTCTGGAAGAGGTTTTGTAAAAATGTATGCTAACTGATCGTGTGTACTTATGAATTCTAGTACAATATCACCATTTTGCACATGATCTCAAAGAAAATGATATCTAATCTCAATATGCTTAGTTCTAGAATGTTGTATTGGGTTCTTTGAAAGATTTATAACACTTGTATTATCACATTTTATTGGAATGTGATTGTACATGAGTTTAAAGTCCTTAAGTTGTTGCTTCATGTAAAGACCTTGAGCACAACAACTACTAACAAAAATATATTTTGCCTCAGCAGTGGATAATGCAAAATAACTTTACTTTTTGCTAAACCATGAAACCAACATAATCTAAGAAATGACATGTTCCACTAGTATTTTTTCAACCAACTTTACAACCAGCATAATCTGCATTTGAATAGCTAATTAGATCGAAAGAAGTATGCTTGTGATACCATAACCCTAAAGCAATTGTACCAACAAGATATCTATGAATAAGCTTAACTGCAATCAAATAAGATTCTTTTGCAGATGATTGAAAACGTGCACGTAAGCATACACTAAACATAATATCTGACCTATTGGCGGTCAAATATAATAGACTACCAATCATACCTCGATGTACCTTTGAGTCAAATGGCTTACCAATTTCATCATTGTCAAGTTTGGTGGATGAGCTCATTGGTATTCTAATTTCATTCTTACCTTCCATTCTAAACTTTTTGAGTAATTCTTTGATATATTTTGATTAATTAATGAATGCCTCACTTTTTGCTTGCTTGATTTGCAACTCGAGAAAGAAGTTAAGTTCTCCCATTATACTCATTTCAAATTTTTCATGCATACTCTTAGCAAAATCTTGACACATATTTTCATTAGTAGCATCAAATATTATATCATTCACATAAATTTAAATGAAAAGAATATCATCCTTATCTTTTTCATGTTTAATGAAAAGGGTTGTATCGATTTTTCCTCTTGAAAAATTATTTTCAATCAAGAAATGACCGAGTCTCGCATACAAAGCTATAGGGGCTTGTTTGAGTCCATATAATGCTTTTGTGAGCTTGAAAATATGATTTGGAGAAAATTTTGTTTCAAAACTTGGAGGTTGCTCAACATATACATCTTCATTTATAAAACCATTTACTTTTACTTATAGAGGAATTCATGCATACCTAAACAAATAATGAAAATGATTTTTCTTAGTACACAAGTTCTTTGGGACCAACATTTATTAGTGTTAGAAGAAACAAGATTTTTAGGTACCCATATGAGCCTAATAGTCATTGTATGTTTTCATCTAATAGGACAAGCATGATAATTATGACCATTTCTATTACAAAAACTGCAGATGACATGTGACATATATGTAAAACTTAAGTGATTGTAATAGTATCTTTCTTTGAAAAATTTATTTTTATGAAAATAATTTTGAATATTGGACTTTGATTTAGAATAATTATTAAAGAAGTTTTTATAAGGTTTGTATTTTTTTTTTAGCATGTATCCCAAGCCTACCTTGTCAAAAACACATTTTTGACTAAAAGAATTTTTTCAAAATTTCTTTTTCCATTTGTAAAGTTTTCAACAATCTTTTCTAAATCAGTCACTTTCTTCTTCAACTCATGATTTTCATTTTTAAAACAATGTTTTTTTTAAAACATCAATTACATTTGTTAAAGAAGAATTTTCCTTTTTCAAAGTAGTATATTTGATACCCAATTTCTCAAGTTTCCTCATATACTTCATCTAAGACATTTTGCAAATCCTCATATGAAGGATTTTCAATATTGTTAAGTTTTGTTACCTCAAGGTCGTCTTTAGTCATAAGATAAAGATTTGTAGATTATCCATTGCTTGCTTCACTGTCTGAGCTGCTCGAATTATCATCCCATGTAGCTTTTATTACTTTCTTTCATTTGTTTCGATCTTTCTTTAGCAGAGGACAATCCACCTTGATATGTCCATGCTTATTGTATTTATAACAAGTGAAAGAGTCATTTTTACTTGTATTTTTCTTGGAAAACTTTTTTAAGGATTTCCTTGAATGAGCTTTATTTTTTTTAAGAATATTTTAATTCTCCTTGTTATCATCTCAACTTCTTCATCTTTGTCATCACTTTCCTCATCTTCATCACTTTCGCTTTTATGAGGAACAACTTTAAGTGTCAAACTCGTCTTTGGCTTCCTTCTTCTTCTTCTCTTTTGAATGTATACTCATGAGTGGTAAGTGACTTGATGAGTTCATTTACTTCGAGTTTCTTGAAGTTTCTAACTTCAAGAATCGGCGTCACTTTTGATTCTCAATGTTTTGGCAAAGAGTTGAGAATTTTTCTTACTATCTCCAGGTTAGAATAAACATTGCAGAGAGCTATCAAGCTGTTTATAATGTTAGTAAAATGAGTGTACATAATAGAAATAGAATCATCATCATTCATTTTAAACACTTCATATTCATGAGTAAGAATATAAATTTTTGATTCCTTGACTTGCGAAGTTCCTTCATAAGTTACTTTCAAGTTATCCTAAATTTCCTTTACTGTTTTGCAAGTCATTATTCTATTGAACTCATTCCCATTGAGTGCATTATATAGGAGATTTATAGCCACTGAATTCGATGATAGAATTCTCTCATCTTCATGATCAAACTCTTCTTCTTCCTTTTTGACCTTATTCCATCAACAACTTTTGTTGGAATATAAGGTCCATTTACAACGCATTTTCAAATTTCTCGACCTTGATCCAAAAAGAAAATTTTCATTCTAACCTTCCAGAATGTGTAATTGTCTCCACAAAATAGTAGAGGTCGACTATTAGATTGACTTTCACCAAATGTAGCTACAATGTTAGCCATAAAATTTTAACTCAAAAGATAGTTAATCTTATAAAAGAAGCCCTTGCTCTGATACTAATTGCTGCCCAAATGACTAACATAAGAGGGGATAAATTGGGTTGTATTTAAAAATCTGTAATTATAAACCACATACACAATATAAAATATGAACAAAATATGAAGCAGCAGTAAATATAAAGAGTAAGGGTAAGAGGAAGCAAACTCAATATTTTAATGAGGTTCAGCCCCACTACCTATGTCCTCGCCTCAAGCTATCCCTTGAGGATTCCCAATTTCACTATTCAACCTTCTTTAGGTGGAGATAGAAGTCTATTGCACCTTTGCGCAGTAGCGCTACAAAGAATCCGTGTAGAACACACTTTACACTTAGAATCACCTTACACATGGTGATTCAACTATTCCCTGTGTAGAATACCTGTTACATGCACAAGGGTTATACATACCCTTTTATTGATACAAGAGTTGATAATGGATAGGTTATCAGAAAACACTTCTTAATGAGTAGAATAAGAACGATACAGCACAAACTATATCTCTGTCAAAATGAACAAGGGTTAAGAGTCAATGCTTAGAGAAGAAAGACTAAAAACTTTGAATGAATTTTGTAAAACTTGCAATTGATGTGTGTATGCTCTTGTTGTTGTGTTCTTCACTTGAAGATTTCAAATGAGCTATTTGTAAGTATATGAGATTTCATTTTTAAATTTAAAAAGATTCACGTGTCAAAAAGGAGCACCACTTAATTTCAAAATTTTCAAACTTAATCTTTTACTTTTTACATATGACATCAATCACTTTTCAAAAATTTCAAATATAATATTTTACTTTTCACATGTGACAAAATGAGTACGATTTACTTTTCAAAATTTTCAAACAAAATCATATTCCTTTTACATATGTCAAAAAGAGTATCAATCACATTTCAAAATTTTCAAATCTAATCCTTTAATTTTTACATATGACAAAAGGATCATTATTTACTTTTCAAAATTTTCAAATAAAATCATCTTCATTTTGAATATATCAAAAATGACATCAATCACTTTTCAAAAATTTCAAATATGATATTTTACTTTTCACATGTGACAAAATGAGTATGATTTACTTTTCAAAATTTTCAAACAAAATCATCTTCCTTTTACATATGTCAAAAAGAGTATCAATCACATTTCAGAATTTTCAAATCTAATCTTTTACTTTTTACATATGACAAAAGGAGCATTATTTACTTTTCAAAATTTTCAAACAAAATCATCTACCTTTTCAATATGTCAAAAATGGCATAAATCACTTTTCAGAAATTTCAAACCTAATCTTTTACTTTTCACATATGACAAAATGAGCATGATTTACTTTTCAAAATTTTCAAACCAAATCATCTTCCTTTTGCACATCAAAAAGAGCATCAATCATTTTTCAAAATCTCCAAAGCTAATCTTTTATTTTTTGCATATGACAAAATGAGTATTATTTACTTTTCAAATTTTTCAAACAAAATCATCTACTTTTGGCATATGTCAAAAGTGCATCAATCACTTTTGAAAAGTTTCAAACAAAACATCCACATGTAAAAGATGACAATCAATCATTTTTTAAATTTTCAAAAATTTAAACTTTTAATCATGTCATGCACATGTGAAAGATATCAATCAATCATCTTTGAAAAATTTAAATTTTAAACTTTTAATTTTCAAATATTTTATGAACATGTGGAAAATGCAATTTGATGCTTTATGAGAAAATATTAATTTTGAGCCTTAATCCAATTTCGAATTTTATTAAGAGATGTATAACATTACTCTTAGATTTTTATTCGTAAGTTTGTTCTCTTTCTTGCTCATGCTTGATTGGTTGATGTGCGTAGTTTTATTGTATAGATAATTTGAACTTGAGATTCCTTTATACTTAAATTTATTTGTTATCATTAAAATTTATACGTAGATATATAATTATATGAAATTTGAAATATTAGTTTTAATAATGATCAAATGTAATGATTATTAAAGATATTTGCAATGATTTTGAGAGAAAGGCTGATTTCTTGTAGTGGATTTATTTTATAAGGACTGTGCTAATCGCTCTTGGATAGAAGTAGATCATAACGGATCCGGTTATCCACGAAATAAAATTAAACGGGCCTACATATATGCTAGCTTCTGATCTTACTCTTGCCTTTTGGTCCCATTTTATATTAATTATTAGCTTTCATGTCATGTGTTGCGCGAGGTTGATTGGAAAGATACTTTAATTTGGTGGAGCAATCCATGTAAACAAAAAGATAAAAGTGGGCTTGCTAGCTGGCATGAATGACTCCTTTATAAATTTCTCATACATGACATTCATGGCAATTAATTGAAGTTTTGAAGTACTACTGTACGGGCTCTGATGACTTTTAACTCTATTAATGCTACCAATTAAATGATGCGGATTACATGTTTGGTAAGGTAAGGTGATATTGCCGGTAACTCAAAATTTTACTTCATCATATCCTTCGATTTTCTTCAGACTCACAAGCCTTTATGAATTCGTGCTAAATTTTACAAATGGTGTTTTTTATTTTTTTGAGGTTGCATAGAAGTTTAGGTCTAGTTTGTTTTTAATAAATATCTCATTTTATTTCATCTCATTATTATAATTTTTTTAAATCTTCATATAAAATAAAATAAATAATTTAATTTTTTAAAATTTTAAAATAAAAATAATATTAAAAAATATATTCTAACAATATTTTATTCAACTTTTTAACTTTAATCTCAATTATTCTCATCTCTAAAAATAAACTAGCCCTAGTGTTAATTCTTTAAGTAGTTCTACCACTGTACCGCTCTTGGGTTTTGGGATCAAGTTAAGTAGGTCCCTTAAAAGCTCTATTACGGCGACAATTTCTCCTGGAAATACATAATGACGGTGATAATTCATCATCGCTTGAAAAAAATCTAATTATTTGTGGCGATGCAAGGGGCTCGGGCCTTTACGGTGCAAGGGCTTGGCGAAGGTGGCTGCTGTTACGCAGTTGCGTAGGAAGAGAGGGATGAGAGATGGGCTGGGAAATCGAGAAAGTGCGAGATGCATATTAAGAGAGAGAAAAGAAAGAAAGACGAGAAGGATGGACAGAGACTTGCTGGTGTGGAAAGTTGCTACCCGCGACATCAAGGGACTGCAGCGACGCAAGGAGTGAGAGAACGATTAGAAGATCTGGCAAGAGTAGGACATCAGGGGGTGGGGGTGAAGAAAAAACGAAAAATGATTTAGAGCGGGTTTGATAACCAAAACAAAATATAAAATTTTTATTTTATCTCATCATTATATCTTTTTTAAATTTTTATATAAAATATAATAAATAATTTAACTTTTTTAAATTCTAATACACATTTTTCAAATCTTAAAATAATAATAATATTAAAATATAATATTTTAAACTTTAAAATAAAACATAAAATTTTCATCTCATCCCTTAAACCTACTCTTAAACTTTATGGATTAGTAGGGCTTTCTCCCTTTTTTTTGTTTTTAATTTTTATCTTTTTGCCGCAATTTATTGTCGCTGCAAATAGTTAAATAATTGTTACAAATGATTCAATAATCGCGGCAAATAATGAAATAATAGTGACAAATAGTCAACTATCATCAAATTAGCAGCAAAATAATATCGCTGCAAAAGACACAAAAGCGTCGAAATTGATTTTTTCCATCCAAATTAATTGTACGAATTTTTTTTTTGCGACGAATTCTTACTCTTTGCAAATTAAAATAGAGAAGTCAGAAAATGACATTTTAGAACAAGAATTTCGATCCCTACTTAACAGATGACAAGCAAAGAAACTAACATGAAGTAAAACTCCTTATATATCTAATTAATAAAAAGAGTTCTACTAATTATATATATATCTATTATTTTCATGTTGCACATAACAGATCATAGCATCAGACAGCTTATTTAGGCAGCACTTGAATGATAGAGCATACAGCTTGCACTAATGTGAGCACCAACAAGATAATAGCAGCTGCGGTAGAAGCAATTCTCCAAGGAGTGCTCAAATAATCACGTCTCATTATAGCCTTCCATCGATGCCAAGGGTTATCGTAGAAATCAACTAAATCTTTACAAAGACGAATATAGTCAGAATTCATGGATGAGTATTCGACATTTGTGCCCAGATTGTTGACAAAAGTTGCATTGTCGTCACCCAGCCCATTAACAAGGATCTTCTTTCGAGCAAGTAGACCCACATCTTTGCCTGTATCAATAAGGAAATCCAACAGAAAAAAATAATCAGTAATATATGCTTCTCTTGGATAGTGACATTGCTCCAAGGCCATGAGGTTTCGAGCATAAAGCTCTGTCGCATTGTCTAAGGTAAAGCGTGGGATTTCCAACACTCCGTCTGCATATTTTAGATCAAGGTGGCACTTGCTTGTACTCTTCTTGAAGGTCAATCCTGCCTCGGCCAGTTTGGATGCGCAGTATATTTCCTCAACCTTGCTTTCATCTTTTCTTTCTGATAGATCTCTTCCAGGTGGCGGTAGATAAAAGGTTCTCAGCAAATCAACGAAATGCTTAATTTTTGGGAACTCCGAACCAGAAGACCTGTGATCTTGAGTGTTGAAAAAGCTGAAGTAGGAAAAGGTAACCTCAATAAAGGATGGGTAAATTGTGTTAATAGCCAAGACAAAGTCATATAATTTCTCAATAATGAAGAAAGGAAGCTGATTTTCAAGTAAAAGGAAGTCCAACTGCATCCTAGCAGTTAGCCATGGCTTTATCACTATCTCGTCCTCAGCCGTCCATTGTTTTGGGAACCTGTTTTTCAGGAAATACTCAATAATGAAGGTCGCATCAAGCAGTATCATTTTCACAAAATCATTGCTGCTAATAACTTCGGTGCCTTCTGCATAAGATGCACGTACACTTTCTTCCCTCTCCCTTATAATGCTTACTAAATTCTCCAACTCTGTATTTGTTCGTTCCATGAAATTCATCAGGTATCGCACTTTGTACTTTCCCATGGTTTGCAATTTTGTGTTGCCGTGGTGGAAAGGCCCTATGGAAATAATCCGAGGAGTGTATGCATCTTCATTCAACTTACGAAAGTGATCTGGAACCTTGTAAATACAACACTTCGGTGAGAAGAGAGGTCTCGAGCTGTCTATCAACTCCTTGATATCAATTACCAAGTCATCTCCACTTTCTATTATTGAACCATTTGCCTTTCGTTGAGTTAATTTTCCAATCGCCGAGTACTCCCCCATCTATCAAGTATCTTTAGATTTCCTGATGACAATAGTATCTTTAACCTTCACTAAAAGTATCTTTAGATTGAGAATGGTAATAGTAATACTACAGAGTTACATCAGGGAGATAGAGATGAACAGATCACCTGGTTGAAGAAAATTAGTGAAGGCTTCGATCTGTGCTGTTGATCTGCTTCGCGGCTCCTAAGATAACAGACTGAAGCGGCCTTATATAGAAAAAAAGTAGAGGTTCTTTCAAGACACAACACCTTGCTATTAATCTTAAATTTTTCAGAACAAATACAACTTGGGTTTTATTATTATCTCATAGCAGGTGTTGAAATTAATAAATTAAAGTCATTAAAGCCAGCTAGCTGTACGAAACTTCTCTTGATTCCAGCCCATTATTTGCCTATCTCCAAAGATCATCTCATGTGCTTTTCAATCCATGACAAGTGTATGAAGTTTAATTTGGAAAGTGTATGAAAAAGTCGTGAATGATCATTGAGAAAGACAAAAGTCAGTTCTAAAATGCTTTTACATAATCAAATATTGCCTTCCTTCTCTAATTTCTCGAGTTTTTTTCTTCTCAAACTCAACGGTCTCCATCATTGATGTTATTAACCTGATCATGTGTTCAACTTGTTTGCTGTTTTTAATTGGCAAATAAGGGGTAATGACATCATCAACGATACGTCAATAATGACGTCTGAGTTTCTAGTTTTGGTCTTTCTTTATTCAAAGTGAAATATTCTAACCATAAAATGATTACACAAAAATAATCATATAAACTGACATGATTTGATGTGGTTCGTCAGATTATAAAATTATTTTTAATGTAAAATATATCTAATAGATTAAAAAGTCATGCTAATTTATGCGATTATTTTTATGTAATTTTTTTATAAATGTAACTGTACTCTTTTTCAAATGATACTTTAATGTCAATTACTATTACTTTTTTTAAAGGGACTGCCACCCAATCTGCTACCTCAAACTTACCATTAGTGTAAATTTTATTTTTTATTTTTTTTCAAACATTTTTTAAAAATAAAAAAAATACATCACTTCATTAATAGTTACTCTTTTAATTATAAAAAATAAAATAAAATAAAATATCCAAACAATAACTTTGAAATACCAAACTCATGTGAGGCCAAGTATAATATTCCATCAGCTAACATGATCGGCCTCGATGTAGTGTAAAAGTGGTTTATCCGAGAACAAAGGAAGCCACGCTTCAGATCAATCCTAGAAAGAGATAAGCTTTGAGTACTACTACTTTAACTGGTACTCTGATCTAAGGGGTGTATTTTATATCTTACATGCTCCTTCGTCTCTCCGTCTCATAGTTGCAAGAAAAAAGGTGATCAAAGCAACACATGCCGCGCAATGACCAGCATCGTATACGACGAAAGGAGGGAGAGGAAGAAAACATAAAATTACAAGTTGGGGCACGCATGTAGCATCGAATACCACAACGTGTAATTTTTTTAATTTTTAATATTAGTTTTTGCTTTTTGTTTTAAGTTCCAAGTGGTCTATTGATCACGTGGTTTTATTGTAGTTTATGTGTGATGTTCCAATAGTAGATCCAAAGCCACATTATTTATATTTTAAAAGAATTAGTTAATGATATAATTGTATTTCATACTCGTCCGACTAGTCCGTCATAAGTGGTGCGGCTCAAATCCTACATTTATGATTGAAATAGGTTCTGATACAATTTATAACACTCTAATGGAAGGCTCAAGCGACATGATGATCTATACTCCAAAACGACTAGTCAATGATACAATTAGAACCCAAACTACAAATTTGTTGTACGCCATCCTACACACAAATTTCTTTACGAAGGGCATTATCTTAACTTCTAGATACTCTCATAAGAGAGTATCACTCTGTAAAAAAAATAGAGATAAAAAACCATCCCCTACCTACCTCAAATGGAGGAAAGGGTATCCAAACCCCCTCCTCTGTTGGAGGAGGGGTATCCAACCACCCATCCTCCAAAAGAGGAGGGGTTCCCCTGCTATGGACATAAGTCCAATAAGCTATTTTTTTTTATTAATAAACCCAAACAGAGAAATAAAATTACAAACACTAAGAAAACATTCCACAAAGAGGCTGCAGGAGTGCGTGCTGGACACACGCCAATCGAGGAAGAAATCGGGTAGACAATTGTGGAGGTGCCGAAGGCATTGGATCCAACGGCGCCGCGAATGGAGCTGGAAAAAGAAACTGCACGGAGGGCATGGCGGCCACGTGCGAACTTCAATCGGCGCGTGTAGGAGATGCGTCGCTCCTTTGGACGCCGCGTTGTAACGCCCCGTTCCCGGAGGTCCGGAGAGTTAGCTCTTGTAACCTAAATCCAACTTCCATAACATATTTAAATACTCCAATATTTCCAAAAAGTATAAATCCATTTATTCAAAATCCGAAAATCATAAACCTACTCAATAAGACTCTCCAATAAACTTGTACCCTCATGCACTTATTCCACTACGATCATAACACCTTGCTAAAACTTCTTACTCTTGTTCTCCAGTTGAACTATCAAAATTATCTGAAAATATTTGGAGATAAGGGGTGAGTCATCAACAACTCAGTAAGCAGATCAGATATACTAGTGTGTAAACATGAGCATTTATAGAGATCAGAATGCAGAACAAAATATTTTCATTTTCAGAGTTCGGAAGCAGAACGTGTTATCAAAATATCAGAGCGAAGATTTAGAAATAAAATCATTCAAAAATATCCTTTGACATAAAATAAATGATGATCATCATCAGAACATCATATCAGAACAGAGGCTATGTATAACCCTCGTGGTAGGGTTGTGCATCTGTGGATAGCCAAGCAGAACATTAATCACTCTGTTACCAAGGTGTGCACTCAAAATAGAGACCACTACTATAACCCGTGGCAAGGTCGTATCCACTATTATTACTCGTGGTTGGGCCGTATCCACTATTGTAATCCGTGGGTGGGCTGTATACCACTATTATCACCCGTGGTAGGGCCGTAACTAAACAGAGGGGAAACATAATCAAATTCAGAATCAGAGAGTCATGCCAAAGGTTTTCAGAAATCACGTCTTATCCAAACAGAGTACTGAATAAAATCATCAGAACATAACAAAATCATATCACAACATAATTCATGCAAAAATTTCATATTCGCTCTCTTTTTCAAAGTTCAGAAACAGAATGTCAAAAATAAGCTCATGTCTACACCAGTCATGACAGAAAATACTTTCTTCTAAAACAAAAGTCTCATGAGTAATGCAGAACAAATAACTGAGGTAGTTCAAATTTATTTTCAACCAAATATGTATATTTTTAAAAAATCAACCGCAGCTCATTTTATTTTAATGCAAAGTCTAACATAGGAACCCCACTTACCTGAACTTCTTAGCGTTTTTAAAATTTTTCTAAAAAATGTCGAATAAAATAATCACGTAATTCTCGTAAATTTTCAATTAATCACATATTTCAATATTTAATCCTAAGCTTCTAAAATAACATATTTAATTCCTCAAAACCTAAAATTACAAATCATCACTTGCTAAAATCATCAACATTGATTTAATAATTTTGACCAAAACATTTAAAAGTCAAACTTATTTATTATTGAAAAGCATCTATAAAGTTTAATACTGGATAATATAATTATCCCAAAATATTTTTACAATAAACCATAACTACTTTTCAAATAGACTAAACCATATCTAAAGTGTATAAATAACATCACACCAATATTGTTTACTCTAAAAATAAAACTTTACTTAATAACATGTTAAAATACTTAAGTGATTTTCTATAATCATAATTAAAATGTTTAAAATAGAATTTCACACTTACTGCAAAAAATAATATGCTACCATTAGTACCATTTGGAAATCCTATTTATTTTTTGTAAAATTTCTTATACTTCCCGCATAAACCATGTAAAAAAAGATTTAATATAAACAAAAATTTCAAATTGAAACCATCCAATAAATAAGGGGAAAACTGTCAATCCATATCCAAATACTATGCAAAAACTAAGTTTACGTAGACTTTAAAGAAAACGCTTCATGCGATTTTGGTGCAACAGTTGGCAAGGATAGGGGCGCGAGGTACTCACCGAGAAGGGAGGAGCTGCGTGTGATGCGGTGAAGAAGGTCACGGTGGTGAGGCACTGAGAGAGAGAGAGAGAGAGAGAGAGAGAGAGATAGAGAGAGAGAGAGTGAGAGAGAGCTAAAGGGATGTAGAGCTGGAAACCGAGAGATAGAGAGAAAATCTCACAAATGGCAATGCGTGGGTTGGGCGATGTTTGGTGGTGTTGAAAGGTTCTCTGGCGCCCTCTATTGCAGCTGTATGTGGTGGCGGGGCCTCACTGTTCGCTATTGGTGGTTATGCAGGGAGGAGCCGTGTCGTACGAAGTCGTCGAGAGTGAACCCTTTGACGTAGAGAGAGAGCGAAGAGGGATGCTGGCCAGTGGTTGATTCACGGAGGATGGCATTGAAACACGCTGGAAACTTGAAAGGAGGGGTGGCAGCGGCTTGGTGATAAAAATCCGTCTCACAATGCAAAAAAATGGAGTGCTTTGTTTTCAGGGGCTAAAACAGGGGAGTTTTCGGTTCACTATGTAGGCGGTTGTTCTCGGCACTATGGTGGTGGTGCAACATGCCTTGGGGTGGGTTTACGTGACCAAGGCGGAGGAGAAACAGGGGCTCTCTTATTTTTTGGTGATGGCCAGCGGTGGTTTCGTGTGGGTTCACGGCAGCTTATGGTGGTGTAGACCAGGTTCGTCAAGAAGGCGGCTGCAATGGCTTCACGCGGCATGCAACGCAGTGCACGTTACATGGAGTAGGAAGGCAGAGGCTTCCTGTTAGGTTGGCGTGGTGTTTTCTGAATGGGTGAGGATAGGCTACGATGATGCTGGGACGGCGTGGGTCGTGGCTTGTGGAGGTTGGTTTTGTGTGGCAACTGGGTGAGCCGCGACTAGGTGGGTCGAGAGCGAGCTAGAGGGTGGTGCACTGTTTGCAAAGAGGAGGAAATGCTGGGCTACGGTTTCGCGTGGGAGGGCAGCGGCGTGAGCTTTCTTCATATATATATATATATATATATATATATATATAGGTGATTGAACATGAAAAGAAAACCCTAGAGGAGGAGACGTGGATGGCAAAAACCCTAGAGAAAAAAAAAAACAAGAGACGTGCTAGAACATGCATGCCTTGGACGTAAGGAAAACTCTAGGGGTGGAAAATAAACGGAGAAAAAAAAACATGCAAGAAAGTTAACGTGTAAGAAAAAAATATAAATAAAAAAATAAATAAAATGAGCTTGACTGGGTCCGGGTGTTACACGCGTTCAGTAGGTTGATAGATTGGCAGCCTCTGAATCCCCCTGAGGGGCGCGTGGTGTCCTCCGACCACCGGAAGGTCTCCAAACGACACTCCTCCCTTATTTGGCCTAAAAAAACCAAACAAACAAAAAAATAACAGAAAAAAACTGGGCTAAGAGGAGGAGAAGGGAGGAGGGAGGGGGCAAGGGCAGAACTACCTTAAGGCTTGGGGGGCTTGGGTCCCCCCTAAAAGTTTTAAAATTTGATGAAAATTAGGTTTTAGAAGGTGTTTTTATAAAGTAGACTATATAAAAATAAGTATTTGAGCCCCCCAATTTTATTTTATTTTATTTTTTTAACTTAGCTCCCAAAACTAGATTTTCTGGTTCCTCCCCCGGGAGAGGGGGAGAGAGGAACCCTCCTCAAAGTTGTTTCAATTTTTTTAGTGAGTTTTCTAGAGAGAGGTCAAAGTTTCTCTCTCTAGAAGTGCCGTTTTGATCTATCCATCAACTATTTACTTGCCTACTTCTTCATAATATTCCTAATTGTGCAAACTTACACCTAGGTGTTCATAACTTCCCTTTCATTACACTTCTACAATTCACCATTATATATCTTTGATATATAATCAATTTCCATAAAACCTAAGCCTGAATTATGAATCTAAAAGTCTAACTTCATTTTCTAACTAATAAAGTGAGCTCATATGCTTCACTTTAACCTACAAACCATCACTTAACAAGCTTTACAAATTAGTCTCATTTACGATATGCTGATGATCTTTTGATTTTTGCTAATGGCTGGAAAAAGTCTATGAAGGGACTTGTTGACACTCTTGCAACGTATGAAAGATGGTCGAGTCGGAAAATTAGTAAGGAAAAATCGACTTTATTTCCTTCTAATTTATTAATCCGTCTCGGAAACATGAGTTGTTGAGAAGTACAGGTTTTAAGGAAGGAAAATTTCCGGTGACTTACTTGGGCATACCTCTGGCTTCTGGCAGATTGTTATCTCGTATTGTTGAGCCACTCGTTGAGAAGAAGAGGAAAAAGGTGCCAGGCTGGAAGTGTAGTTTGCTTTCCCAGGGTGCTTGAATGATGTTATTGTGGCATGTTTTATCTAGTATGCCTATTCACATTCTCTCTATGGTTAATGTCCCGCGGTTCATTATAGATCGGATAAACTCTATTCTGGCCAATTTCTTCTAGGGTGAAGGGAAGGGAAAGAGGAAACTGCATTGGCGAGCTTGGTAGAAAATTTGTAAGCCTACTAAGGAAGGAGGTTTGGGATTGAGTGATTTACAAGAAGTACAAAAATATCTCCACGTGAAATTTGCATACAGGCTTCTGACGTCTGAAGGCTTGTGGGCAGATTTCTTTAAATCCAAGTATCTAAGAGATTGCAATCTTATGTCTTGTACTATGAAGGCTTCTAATTCATGTTCTTGGAGATAAGTTGTGGCTAGTGTTCCGGAAGTCATGGAGATTGTCCAGGTTCTGTTGAGGGGAGGGAATTCATACTTTTGGTATGATAGATGGTTGGCGTCAGGACTACTCTCAATTAGGATTACTGATATTCCTAATAAGAAACTTCATATTAAAGACTGTTGGGTGGATAAAGCCTAGAATATTGAGATTTTGAAGGATCTTGTGGGGGATGAGGTCATGGAAGAAATTATCCAGACCAGAATTAGTGGGCGTGGTGGTTCAGACGTTTGTGTATGGAAGCCATCTCCCGATGGTAATTTCACTACAACTTCCGCTTGGGAGGTTTTTTGGCAAAAACATGATATAATGTCGTGGCATGACTAGTTCTGGAATAGGATTTTGCCAAAAAAAATATCTACATGTAATTGGAGAGATTGGTTCAATAGCCTTGCAGTGGATGAGAGAGTGCAAAATAAGGGTAAATCGCTTGCGTCGGCGTGTGATTGCTGTAGTCCGCAAGTCAAGGAGTCCATTGATCATGTCTTAGTCATGGGTCATATTGCAACTCAGATATGGGAACGTGCGAGTAAATTATTGAATGTGCCATGTTTTTTATTTGATACTTGGAAGGCAAGAATCTCGGCATGGATGATTTCGGCTAAGAAGGTTTCTTTATCTGGTAATCTAACTGGTATGCTTCCGTGCATCATTGCTTGGTGTTTTATGGAACCACATATGCAAAGCTAGAATGGAGGGGGTGAAACCTAATACAGAGCAAGTGTGGAGGTCAGTTAAGACGTGGCTTAAAATTCTAGCAACATAATTGAAAGTGCATAAAAAGTTGACTTCTCATGACACTCACTTGTTGAATGAACTTAACTTGGAGCCGCCCAACGTTGTTGTCCGAAAATGCATGTTAGTGGGGTGGATTAAGCCTCCTTGTGGATGGGTTAAAATTAATTGTGATGGGAGTGCTCACAATAATCCAGGCTCTTTAGGGGGTGGTGGTATTTTGAGGGATGCTAATGGTAATTTCGAAGGAGCATTCACGAGTTACTACAATGTTGGCTCTAACAATAGAGCAGAATTAAAGGCTTTGTTTGATGGAATTTGGCTATGCAAGAGGTTATCTTACTTTAATGTAATTATTGAGCGTGACTCCAAAATTGTTGTGGACTGGTTTTGAGCAGGTAAATGCACTCTATGGTATTTATGGGACTTTTGGGATGAATGTATTAAAGAGGTACAAGGGATGAATGTTCGGATTGTTCATCAATTTCGTGTGGGGAACCAAGTGGTAGATTTCTTGGCTAGGCTAGGCGAAAGTGGCAGTAATGTTATGCATGAAGAATTCCAAGAGTTGCCGAGATTATTATCAGGTATTTTTTGAATTGATAAGTCAGGATTGCCGGCTATTAGACATTAATTTTGGTCGGTTTTATCTTGGTTGGTTGTTATTTTTGTTTATGTTCTTTGATTGTGGTTTTTTAGGCTTGTTTAGAGGTTATTGGTTTTATTATATAGGTCTGTTTAGTCTTGCTCTTATTATAGGCTTGTTTAGTTTGTACCTGCTTTATGTTTGTTGGTTTGTATTTGGGAGGGTTTTATTTGCTTATTTGTAATCTCTCAGATACTTCGCTTGTAACCATGGTATTCCTTCTCCATAAGTGAGGGCATATTAATAAATTTGGGTTGAGGCCGCTATGTGTGGCTAATGGCTCTTCTAAAACAAACAAAACACAAAAATTAGTCCCACTTTACCATTACATCCAAACTACAAATACAATACCCATCCTCCATACACTTACAATCCAATCCAACATGAACTTAAGTTCCCATTCACTTCCTCACCTACAAATATACACAATCCAAACCATACATACATATACAATCTACCAAACATAAACGTGTCATACCTCTTTATCACCTAAGATCAACATACAATCCATTTAAGTATACACTTGTTCTTACAAACGCCATCCATACATAATACACTCAAGGTGTTGGGGACTCCTTTCTCTCTCCAGACCAAAACTCTCTCCCTTCTCCCTTCCCCCTCCCTCCTCCTTTGTGTTGTGTTTTGTATTTTTTTTTAGGCCAAATAAGGGAGAATTGCAGATCTGGGTCCTTCCACCGATCATAGGCCAGCACGCACCCCTCTATGGTGTTGACCAGCCGCCGATCTTCAAGACCACCGAATGCGGCGCCAAATGGAGTGACCAGTAGCTCGCATGTGCCAGTTGAAGTTCTTGGAGATGTTTGGCACGTGGCTCTCACGTGCCATTGGGGAGCCCTCTGCCAACACCACACGTAGCGTTTCTGGGCTCTGTGAGTCTAGGACTTCCAAGATCGACCGTTGGTTTTACTCGCAGAGTGGTGCGTGTACACTCCACATCAGCCTTTTTGTGTACTGTTTTTCTAGTTTTTGCAGTGTTTTTCTAATGTAATTTATTTTGTGTCTTGTCTTTACTTTGTAGAAAAATAAAAATCCGAAAAATAGTATCTTTGGACCTTAGTCCGAATGGAGTGGTCCCCCCTCCGCTTAGTCAGTGTTTTGATAGAGTTTGGTGCACCCTACTCTGCTTAGTTGGGGTATGGGTTTTGTCATTGTGTTCTGTTACCTCTGTCGTGGACAGAGTTGTGCTATTTCTTAGATTTAGGTTTTTAGAGATTTGCCGTCTGGACTAGACCATGTCAGTCACGGAAATGTGCTAGGAAGCTATTAACGATTGTAACTGGCTTGTTTTCAAGTCAACTTTGTAATGTCCTCTTTAATGAATGGAATGTGCTCCGTTATTATATAAAAAAAAAGGTATACAAATCTGTCCAATATATGCAACCAATCAATTTTCTATCCGTTATATCACATATGATCAACATACAATCCATTTAAAGCACTAATTTGTTTTAACAAGCTCCATCCATACTCAATATATTTAATATGTACAAATCTGTCCATTTAGAAACCAAAATCATCATTAGGCTTCTCAAACTCACTACATCTCCATCATTTATTCCCAACACTTCAAGATACGCCATCTCAATCCAAACTCCATACATTCATATCCAATATCTCAATAAGGTTCAATCATGTAGCATAATCCAAACTTAAGCTATATCATGTAATTACAAATCACTTCTATACTCGAGCATCAAATACAATTGAATTTAAAAATTAACCATTAAATCTATCCAATAAATACAACAAACACCAAGATGCACACTCTATTCATTTATCACTTGAGCCCAGCCTAAATCCATCACACGATCCATTGTTCATGCATAGCACACCTAATACAATCAAATCTTACAACCATACATCATATATACTTCACACAAGCATAAAATGCAAGAAAGATCACTTTAAACACAAATATGAAAATTCAATTAAAATCCACACACCTACTGATACTCAAACCATATATCACTATCATTTAGCTCAACAAATGACAAACTAACATAATCACATCACAAACTGTTCATTAATCCCCATCACTTCACTAATACTATTCTCAACGAATAAGCCAATCAACAATGAATAGAACACACATATTCAATCTGTCATCCAATTAAACTCGATATGCAACACTCAACACAAAATATACATACTAAATCTATAGTCCATTTAAATTCCACATAAAACAAACCAACACAACCCCCTACTTCACAATGTCCATGCTTCACTTGCAACTCCATTACAATCCCAACCGAACCTCACTTCACTCTGTCAAAATATCGTGTGAATGGCCGAATACCATGGCCGTAAGGATTCTGTATATTATATATTCTGTACAAAGCAATTCTATACATGGAAATAAATCATTATGCACAGAATTCTAGCCCTATACATGGAAGTTACAATCTGTCAAATATTAACTAGAGAAAGAAGGAAAGAGTTGAATAAGGGGCAGTGTTGTTGTCCATTGATAGCCCCCCTCAAATTGATGCAGGTTGATCAACAAGCATCAATTTGCTACTTAAGAAGCAATGTCAATGGCGAGTGAGAGCTTTGGTGAAGATATCGGCAATTTATAGTTCAGTGGAAATATGTGGAAGAGTAATAACACAAAGCTTCAAATGCTTCACAGATGGAGTGATAATCGACTTCAATATGCTTCGTGCGCTCATGATAGACAGGATTGGCCGTGATCTGAATAACACTCTTATTACCAGCATGTAGAGGTGTAGGATTGGTCTCAGAAAAATCTAGCTCAGCAAGCAAACCTCGAAACTAAATAATTTCGGAACAAGCAAGAGACATCACCCGATACTCAGATTCGGTAGATGACTTAGAGACTCTGTCTTGCTTCATACTATTCCAGGAGATCAATGCATCACCTAAGAACACACACCAACAAGTGATGGAATGACGTGTATCCGCACAACCGGCCTAATCAGCATCACTATAAGCAGTAAGACGAGGAGAAGTGCTTGAAGGAAAGAATAAGCCACGAGCAGAAGTGCCCTGAACATAACGTATGATCCTATGGACATAAGCCTAATGAAGATGAGGAGGAGTCTGAAGAAACTGACTGACTTGCTGTACTGCAAAAGAAATATCTGGTCTAGTAATAGTGAGATAGACAAGGCTACCCACCAACTTCCTATATAAATTGGGATCAGCAAGTAAGTCACCCTCTTCTTTGCGAAGCTGGGACAATTCCATGGGAGTATCAACAGAGGTGGCCTCCTGCATGCAGGCTGTAGCCACCAGATCACTAGCATACTTATGCTGGTTGAGAGAAATACCATATGGACTACGATGTACCTCAAGACCGAGAAAATATGTGAGAGACCCAAGGTCTTTCATATGAAAGGACTCAAAGAGATGAGTCTTGAGCTGGCCATGTAAAATAGAATTGGAACTAGTAATCACGATATCATCAACATAAACCAAAAGAACAACAAGGAAGGATTTGAAGACCATAAAGGGATTGCCACAATACAAGGAAGTGCGTGTACGATATCATCAACATCATACACGATTGTCACTCAATCCGTGTACGATGTAATGTAGGATCATAGCAAACAAATCCATTTGACACATATTATATCTCAAGAATGCACATCTAACAGATTGAGCATATAATTTAAGTTGCTCATGAGGAGGTAAATAACCAAAACATACACAACCAAAGGTACGGAGATTATCGTAACTAGGTTTCTTAGCGAAGAAATGGAAGTAGGGAGATTCTATGTGTAAGACTTGAGAAGGTAAACGATTAATCAAGTGAGTAGTAGTTTTTAGAGTCTCGACCCTGAACATGGATAGAACAGATGATTCTAACAAGAGAGTACGTACCACATCTAGGAGATGACGATTTTTGCGTTCGGCTACTCCATTCTGTTATGGAGTCGCAGGAGATGAACGTTGATGAATAATACCTTTGGAAGCCAAGAATGCCTGAAACTCAGTAGAAAAATTTTCACCACCAGAATCTGTGAGTAATGTCTTAATAGAAGCAGAAAATTGATTGTCAACATAAGCTAAAAACTCAGTGAAAGTACGAAAAACCTCAGATTTAGAGTAAAGAAAATAGACCCAAGTAAATATGTTATGATCATCAATGAAGGTCACATAATATTTAAATTTTTTATGTGAACTAACAGGGGAGGGTCCCCAAACATCACTATGAATAAGATCAAAGCAGTGCGAAGCTCTATTAACATGCAAAGGAAAGGGAAGAGTTTTGAATTTACCAAGTTTGCAAGAATCACACTCAAGAGATAAAGAAGGATGTTCTTTATTACCAAGAAAACCAGAGTTCAATACATGAGATAAGATCTGAGTATTGGGATGGCCTAAACGACGATGCCATACCATACTAAGAGTTGGAACATTATTACAAGCAAAAGACTGAATAGAAGAAACTGATGAAAGTGCTGGAACATGCAAAAATAGTGGAAACAAGCGGCCCACTTTAGGTCCCTTCGCGATCGGCTTCCCTGTTACCTAGTCCTGTACAGCACAACCATCACCAGAAAAATAAACTGCACAATTGCTATCAACTAATTGACCAACAGAAATAAGATTCGTGGAAAGCTGAGGAGTAATAAACATATCAGTGAACTTAGAAGAGGCATCTCCGACAGCAGTTATGGGTAAAGAACTACCATAGGCAGTCTGAATGGCAGATTGACCAGAGTATGGCCGAACATGACACAGAGCAGTGTGATTATTTTTCATGTGATTAGAGGCCCCCGAGTCCACATAGCAGAGTTTAGTACAATTGTTACGAACCCCATTGCTGATAAAGCCGAAATTAGCATATGTTGCACCATTTTTTGTGTGTAGTAATTTGTTGCAGGAGGTGCAGGAATAGAGGAAGCACTTGAAGAAGAGCCATGTGTTGCAGAAGTCGCTACGGGAGGGGCAAAAACGGAAGTCTGAAATGCTTGGGCCTAACGATTCTCGGGGCAAATACAACATTCCTTGATAATATGACCTTTGTTCTTGCAATAAGAACAATATTTCTTAGGACAATTGGCAACAATTTGCCCATATTCCTTGCAGCAAAAACACTGCAAGTTTTTAGAAGTCATAGGTGGTCTTCGTCCTTGGGCAACATAAGCCACAGTTGTCGTACCTAAACTGCCATGAGAGTGCTCCAGAAAAGCTTGAGTACTAAGACGTTGTTCTTCGCGAAGTAACTCACCAAAGCAAATATCAAGAGAGGGAATAGGAGATCTGTTCAGTAGAGAGGAGCGAATAGATTCATATTGCGGGTGTAGTTTCATAAGAAACTGATCACACCGGCTAGTCTCGTGAAGAGATTGAATAGTCGAAAGAGCGGCAACAGGAACATCCGCTGTAACCAAATTACTATACTCATGCCAAAGAGTCAGAAATGCCAAGTATGAGTCTTGGATGGAAAGACTGCCATGTTGAAACATGGCAATCACATGTTCTAACTGAAAGCAACGAGCATCATTAGCTTGATGATAAACCTCCTTCAAGTAATTCCGCATGGAGTGAGCAGAGCGATGAGCCCACAAGTTGGTAACAATATGTGGCTCCACCGATCCAAGAAGCCAAGACACAGTCCGAGCGTCAAGTACAACCATGAAGGAGAAGCCATGAAATCCTTGGATTTGTCAGTAGTGGATGTTTGAGCGACATCTGTGCCATCAATATAACCCCAAAGACCTTTTCCCTTGAGAAAAAGTTCAAACTGAAATGCCCAAGTAGAGTAATTTGTGCCCGTAAACTTGGCACACACAGGTGCAGAGTCCATCACAAATAAAGGAATCCCAAGACAAAGCAAAAAACAAACAGCAACGGAAATCAACAGAAACCAAAAAATACAATGACATTTTCGAAAGTCACGAACCACAGTTCAACAAAGAAGCAGAGAGCCACAAAACACACAGACCAAGCCGAAAGACACACGAGGTTGCTGCAACAACAGAGCACCCAGAACAAGCCGAAAAACCCACCAGAGGTTGTTACGACAACAGAAAAACTAGAAAAGCCAAAAAAATCCCACAAGTCTCTGTTGCGACAACAGAGAAACTAGACCCGAGAAAACCAGACGTGCCGAAAGTTTGAGAAAGTTCCAAAAAATGAGATTTTTCACGTCGGGTTCACCAAGAAACAGCACAGACCTCACCGAAGCACAAGAGAGTGCTCAAACCAGAAGGTGCTGAAACTGCTCAAACTAGAAACAAAGGGTGCCGAAATTGCTCAAACCAGAAAGAGAAGGTGCTGACAACACTAACCCATAAGGAGAAGACCGAAAACAAGGAAGCTTTCACGTCAGCACCGAGAATAGCACACGTCAAAACACGAAACTGAGAAAAAAAAAATAAGCGAGAGAAGAATCTTAGCAACCAACTCTTGATACCATGTCAAAATATTGTGTGAATGGCCGAATACTGTGGCCTTGAGGATTCTGTATATTATATATTCTGTACAAAGCAATTCTATACACGGAAATAAATCATTATGAGCCTAATTCTAGCCCTATACATGGAAGTTACAATCTGTCAAATATTAACTAGAGAAATAAGGAAAGAGTTGAATAAGGAAAGAATAATGGGCAGCGCTGCTGTCCATTGACACACTCAGCACATCAAACAACATAGTTGATCCCAACACTACCAATGACATCCGACCACTTCACCACTACACAATCACCCAATCACTTCACAACATATAACCACATCACAAACCACCCCCCACTTCTTCTCAATTTATCACAATCAACACAGTCAATATATATAGAAAATCGGTCCAATTCAACACAACATCATTTTAGCTTCACGACGTAACATTTTCTAAATATAAAGGGATATAAATATACCATAAATCGAAGGGATGCCATGTGGTGGTTCACGGTAGACTTGGTGGCTCACTGTGGTGTTTAAAACAAAGGATGTGGTGGTGGAGATCTCGAACTTCTATGGTTGGAGGACTTGGCAGAAGGGTTGTGTAACACCCCGCCTAAAAAGCTCCTTAGGCCTTGACCTTAGTAGCCTTAATCCTAGTTAATTAGGAGTTTGACTATTTGAGAATAAGATCAATTTTGGATACTTGAGTTGGCAAAAAGGCCGTATACTTTCGGTTTAAAAGAATTTGTAGAAGATTCTAGTGCAATATTGATTTTGAGGAAGATGAAAATTTTTGGATCTTGATTGGTTTAGTAGTATTATTTTGGAGAAGTTTTTGTGTTTTATTAATTTTGAGGAAAAGTGGCAAGAGGCCAATGTTAGAATGACAAGTGGCATATTGGAGATTTTGTCACCTTATTGGGTTAAGTAATTTGGGTTAAATTTTTTATGAATTTGGAGAAGGCCAAAAGAGTGGTTTATTAAGGGCCCAAGCTTTTTGGGTATAAAGGCTTAGGAGAGACACTAAGGCCGTATGCCCAACTTGATGGACATAAGACTTTAGGCCCAGCTTGATGGACATAAGACTTTAGGCCTCTAATTCACTAAGGATGTGATGGGCTAAGAATAGGTACCATAAGCCCTAGACCAATTTGGGAGTTATAAGAATATAGGCCTTTCTTGTCCTTAGAAGTTAAGTGCAATGTATAGAAGGCTTGAAACATTTGAGCCTAACTTGGTGAGACTAAAGGCCTTTGGCCCAACCTTAGAAATACTTGTCTTTTGGACCCAAACTTGGTAGGCCTATGAAGCCTTAGATGAGCTCTCAAATCTGGGCATAAGGTCCACTCATTAACCCACACCAAAAGCCCACACCCAAGAGACTTACATAAATGGACAAGGCCCAAAGCCTTGTTTTGTTCTTTTTCACTTTTCCATTTGAAAGCCCAATACACCATACCATGGCTTTCCTCAAGCCCATATCATACCCTAAGTACCCCAATGAAGTTTTAAAATTGGTTAAGACCATTAATCAACCTACCCAAGATTAGTAATCTTTAAACCATGTTTTGAAGTTTGATTTTCTTTCTTAATCTTTTTTAACCTTTTGATATGAAATTTTATTATTTTATTATTCAATTACATCATTCTTAGATTATTTTAAGACCCTAGATAAACCTCCACACATGTCATTGGAAGAAATGACATATCAAACCTCAAACTACACCAATCGGCACACATGTGTGCCCTTTGTGTGCATGGACTGTTTTGCCCAAGCCCAATCTTTTTGTGCCTTTTTCTCAAGGTCACTATAGTACTTTAACACCTCATATGATCCCTTATAACTCAGACCAAGCCTTGGACAAGTTTGGTTTCAAGAACCAAACCAAAACACCAAACCAATTGCACCTAGGAAGCTAGTTGGTTGCAAACTGTATTGGTTGAGATTCAACAACCCATCTGCCCTTGGCTAAGCCACCACCCCATGCCACCTCTTTAACCACCCAGTCCTCAAGAGGTTCTCATCATCATCATGAGCTTTGGACTCATTCTTTTCAGCCAAAGAAAGCACAAAACTGAAATCTGCCCAAGGAAACCACCATTGAACCCGTTTGCTTGTGTATGATGATTTTGTGTTTTTCTTTCTTTTCTTATGTACCAAGACCAAACCAGCTTTCTTTAGTCTCAATGTAGAAATTGTAGAAGTGAAATCATAGTGGTTTAGGGCACTATTTTGGTCTGCACAAGATGACACAAGCTGATGGATTGAAATCTGGAAATTTCAACTTCTTGCACCACCTCCCACCTCAACCAATCCCCTTGGACCAAGCCCAATGCCTCTACCCTCTTAGCCACCTATAAAGAACCCCTTCACCCCCTCATTTCCTCCACACCTCAACTCCAGCTCCTCTTGAGAATTTGAGAGCCATCTCCCCCTTAGTTCTTGGGAAAAAGCAAAACGTGTGTGTGAGCTTGAGTGTTCTTGAAGTTCTTGGTGTTCTTGTGTTGGAAGCTTAAGTGGGCCACAAAATTTGTGAGTTTTATTTTCCTAGATCTTAGTTTGCATGTCAAATCTTGTTTTCTAGTGTTAGAATAAATTTTGGTTAAGTTTAGATAAGGTTACCATACTTAATTCAAAACTGGGTTCATTAAGGATGATTTAAGTGTTTAAATTGTTTTAAGTAGAAATTTAACTATGCCTTATAATAATCATGGAAGGTTTGATTTTTTATTAGAAGCATGCCATGATAGGTTTTGACTCTATCTTGTTTTGATCATCAAAATATGCATAGGTTTTAAGTAAGTTGTGATTAAGGCTTGAACCTTGTTGTTCCACCTAGGCATGATGATTAAGCACATAGAAACCTTCTAATTGGGATAAGAATGAGATTTTCATATTTTGGATAAGTTTTGAAAGCATGCCTTTGACAATTATACTAGGAACATCAAGCTTGATCAATGGAGGATTATTGAAGATTAAGGTTTTTAGCCTTGATTAAGTGTTGAGATGAACTTGCTCACCAAATAATTGGCCTTTATCTTATCATTAAGTACTATAGTGATTATTTGTGACTAAAGAGAATTTCATATGCATGCATTCATAGAGATCAATAGTTGAATTCATACTTAGGCATCAACTAGAGTACATGCTAAGGGTTGGGAGTGTTTGATCTAGTTCCACTTTGAATTTTAAAATTATAAGGGTATGGATGGTTTTAGAATATGAAAATATGAGGTCCATGAAGTTTGGTTGAATTTGAGGTTTGTTTGCAAATAGTAAAAATTTAGAGCCTTAGTGGCAATTTTTGAAAGTTTAGGGGTATTTTTGTAAATACTCATTTTTCAACCCTTTCATTATGAACATATTCCATAGTAGTACAAATCTTAACCTAGTACGAATTTTATTTCAGCCGCTATGATATTTCCAAACTCGGGAAGTTTGTAAGTTAGCTTCTAATTTACTCTTAGATAATTTATTTATGATTCTTGTATAAATGCTACATTCATATTAAATGTCATTTTGAGCATGAAACATCATATAATACATCACTGAGCATTTGATTACTTGTTTACATGACATATGAGATTTTCACCATTTTTAGCATATTGCATATAAATGTCATTTTCACAAGAAAGCTTCCTACATATGCATATGTCATGAAATACATTTTTGTTTAAGCATTATATGAAAATAATTTTTGTCACGACCCCAAATGATAGGATGGAGAATTATCCTAGTAGAACTCCTCTATCTACTCTGGAGTGAGTAAAAATGGAGTGGTAACCCCTAAGTTGAAGAAGAACAATCAACTGGCTTCGAATGAGTTCTTTTTAAAGAATGCCGGAGCGAAATTAAATGTTATGATACCTAATGTTGGTGGGTGTATATGTTATGATATTATGATGATGTTATGTTATGATTCCAATGCATTGAGAACGATGTCTGCAGACAAAGATGTAGTGTCAACATGAGTTATGCTATGATCACCGACAGGTGCTCATAATGCATATGGGGAATTGTGTTGCTACCATATGTATGTCAATGATGGCTTTAATAAAGATGAAATATTATGATTTTTGAAAGCAATGAGGTATGAAATGCTCTCTTTCGAAATGTCATGTTTTTGAAATGAAAATGTTTTCTGAAAGAGAGGGTATCAAAGTTTTTCTGAAAATGTTGAGACAAATACGGATTTTTTTTTTGCATATCATTGTATGCATCTCATGTTTATCATTAATCATGCATATATTATCTCTGTGCAAGTTATTTGTTTGATTAACTAAAACTTTAAGTAAATCTCACCTCTTGTGGATGCATTATCATTCTACTCGGAATGATAGAAGTTGTGTCAGGACCGATAGATGATGAACATGATGGATTGCTGGATACAGATGGTTCAAGAAGAGTCGGACCTTGAGCGAAGACTAGATATAATTTTGATGCTCATAAGCATTGACTCTTCATACTTCAGAGCATATGAAATAGTTGATCTAACCATGGAACTTGGATTAAGTATTTTGTATTGAGGAAATGCTATCCTTAAGTTTGAACTTATGATGATTATTAATACTATTGGGATGTTTTAGTTCATTATGGCATGAGTTATAACTAATCACCCTTATTCCGCTGCGATTATTACATACTAGGATGTATTGCATATTAACTGTCATGAACGGGGGTATGTAACCTTGTGTTGCATGTCCCAATGCTCCAAGACTTTGTTACATCCCAAGCGGGGGCTTGGGGGCATCACAGGCTGGCTGGTTTTCGATGGTGGGACACGGCTGGGAAGGGGTTGTTTGGAATAGGTGCTGGGTGGCCATGCGTGGGCTGGGAAGGGGTTGTTTGGAATAGGGGCTAGGTGGTCGTGCTTGGGAAGGGAGGGGAAAAGGGGTTGTGCGGTGCTAAGGGTGGAAGGAGGTTACTTGGTGTGGGTTGTTACCGCGGCGGGGAGGGGGTTTCGTAGAGAAACTTATGGTGGAGGGAGAATGTTAGCTACCAAACAGAGCTAAAATACATAGGTGCAAGATGGAGATAATAAAGAAGGACAAATCTAATGAATATCAAAGTGAAAATGTGGAAAATAATGTCATATTGTCATAGATAATAATTGGGACTGTTCGAGGAAATATAACCTCCATGAGAGACCTCAAAATTACATATTCAAAAATTGATCCTCTCTTCTCTCCATTCTTTGTTTTATTCTCTCTGACATTGACACCTTCATAAGAGACGATAGCTAGAATTAAAATGACAGCAGGAATAGACTCCTCTGTCACAGTACAGGAAATGCAATGTTCCATTAACTGAAACGCAACGTTTGACACCATCATGCAGGTAACAAAATGCATCGTTTAAGGCTTCAATACTTGCACCTTGCCAGCTCGCTAGGCACTGTTTCCATCTCTAGTCTCAACACATTTTTTTAAGTTTCATATCTAAAAGACAAGTCATCACTTCTGTTAAACACTTCAGTTCACCCTTGATAGCATAAGTCCTTCGTGCTAGAGTTTCCTTCTCTGTTCTTACTCCCGCCACCAGGAACCCTAACAAGCTCCGCTCCCTTATAGCACCTTTCCCACAAGGTGCAGATAGAGTTATTGTAGTTACCATAACTGCTCCTAATTGTTGTCGTCAGTAGTTGCTCCAGACCAGTTATTCAAGGCTTGAGTGAGGGCTCTATCACACTGGTGTTTCAAGCGCCTGTCCACTATCTTCTTAGGCTCAAGGACTAGCTCGTCGTGTGAGTCCACTGGAGGAATAGTAGCAAGTGGTTGGATCTAGGAGGTGATCTTTTTCTTAAGGGTAGAGACATGGAATATAGGGTGGAGCCTTGCAAATTGGGGTAGATCTAGTCAGTAGGCTACATTGTCGATCTTTGTAACACCTTGAAGTAGCCGTAAAAGCATGGGGAGAGCTTGTGATCTCGGCAGTTCATCAATGTCTTCTGCCAATAGGATTTCAAACATAAGTAGACCTAGGCACCAACTTGAAATTCTCTTTCACTTCTTTTTTTTTTTTTTTGTCAGCATATGATTTCATCCTGTTTTGTGAAGCTTGTAAATTCTCTTTGAGTAAATTGATGATGTGATGTCTGTCTCTGAGCAATTGATCAACTGCGTGGTTAGCTGAAGTCCCTGGGACATAAGAAATTAGTGGTGGTGACGGGTAGCCGTCGAGGGCTTGGAAGGATGTGAGTTTGTGTGCTATGTGGTATGAGGTATTCTACCACCACTGGTTTGGTTTAGTGCCTGCGTAACATCTAAGGTAAATTTCGAGGGACCTATTAAGAGCTTCTATTTGGCCATCAATTTGGAGGTGATAGGCTGAATTGAATTGGAGTGTTGAGCCTTGTAGTGTGAATAGTGTCTTCTAGAATGAGCTGACAAAAACAGGGTCTTTGTCGGAGACAATTGACTTAGGCAACCCATGTAGCTTAAAAATGTTGTTCATAAATAACTCTGCTACTGTAGAGCCAGTGTAGGGGGTGTGACAAAGAGATGAAGTGGGCAAACTTGGTGAAACGATCCACCACAACCATGATAACATCAAACCCTTTAGATTTGGATAAGCCTTCGATAAAATCCATGGACAGGTCAGTTCAAGCTTGTTGTGGGATAGGCAGGGGCTACAACAACCCTGCTGGCAATGTGGTCTCATATTTAACTTGCTGGCAGAGCTCACATTCCCTGACTACTTGCTTAATGTATCTCTTTATACCCTTCTAAATCATGTATCACTTAGCCATTTGATATGTCTTCAAGTAACTAGAATGGCTAGCCACCGAGTCTTCATGGATAAAATGTAAAATTTTGGATTTGAAGGTTGATTCAGGCACAATGAAAATCCTCCATTTTTTAAGAATTAAACCCTGTTGCACTTGGTACCCCTTAGGTGGGTCTGAACCGCTTGCTAGCTTAGAAATGAGCTGTTGGGCCTCATTTGAATCTTTATAGCTGGCCTTCAATTCTTCTACCCACTTCGGATTGGAAAATGAAATCATAGCTAACAAGGGCTTGTGTGAAACATCATCCTCCATATTTCTGGATAAAACATCGACGACTTTATTTTCTTTCCCCTT
This sequence comes from Juglans regia, assembly GCF_001411555.2. Classification (NCBI taxonomy): domain Eukaryota; kingdom Viridiplantae; phylum Streptophyta; class Magnoliopsida; order Fagales; family Juglandaceae; genus Juglans; species Juglans regia. The sequence goes on from NC_049910.1 coordinate 29,002,254, forward strand.
CTTGTAAATAATAACGAAATCATACCGTAAGAGTTTGCTTAACCACTTTTGTTGTGCCACCATGCCCACTCTCTGCTCCAACAGAAATTTAAGGGCTTGATGGTCTATTTTAATGGTGAAAGACCGACCCAATAAATACGGTCTCCATTTCTGAATTGTTGTCACTGACGCCAATAGTTCTTTTTAATATGTAGAGAGTAATATGGCCCTTCCTTTCAGTGCCTTGCTCATATATGCAATGGGCTTATTAAATTGCATCAAAACAGTCCCTACACCTCTTCAACTTGCATCACACTCCACTGTGAAAGGCTGTGAAAAATATGGCAGCCTCAGTACTGGTGGCTATGTCACAGTTTCCTTAAGGTCCTAAAATGCCTTTTCAGCATCTTGAATCCACACAAAAGAGTTTTTCCGCATGTAATTGCACCATAATGCCTAATAAACTTTCGATAATATCCCGTTAAAACCAAGGAAACCCCTTAAGGACTCCACATTCTTTGGCTTTGGCCATTCCAACATAGCAAGCACCTTTGAAGATCCAGCCTTTACCCCTTAAATAGTAATTACATGCCCCGAATAATCAATTTCATGTACACCAAACCTACACTTGGAAAGTTTGGCATATAACTTGTGGTCGTGCAAAGTAGTCAACACCTTTTTTATGTGAATCAAGTGGTTAGCCCAACACTTGTTGTAAATCAAGATGTCATTAAAAAAAAATTATAAACTTCCTCAAATATGGCCTAAAGAGCTCATTCATGAGACCTTGAAAGGTGGAAGAGGCATTGGTGAGCCCAAAGGGCATCACGAGGAATTCATAATGACCCTCGTGTGTCCTAAAGGCTATTTTTGATATATCTTCCAGAACCAATTGAATTTGGTGATTGCAAGTCCAACTTAGAAAATACAATAGACCCATGTAATTCATCAAGTTACTAATCAATCACGGGGAAGAGAAACTTATCCTTCATCGTTTCTTTGTTTAGTGCCCGGTAGTCGATACATAATCTCCAACTACCATTCGCCTTGAGAACCAACAACACTGAGGATGAGAAAAGGCTGGAACTAGGGTGAACGACACCTGACTACAGTAACTCATTTACTATTTTTTTAATTTCAATTTTTTGGTAATAGGGGTAACAATAAGGTCGTGTGGAAATGGGTTGGTTGCCCTCCTCGAGGGTAATTTTATGATCATGGGAGTGAAGGGGAGGCGACCCCTTGGGTGTGTCAAAAATCTATTGAAAGGTTGTGAGTATGGTTTGAATTTCAAGATGAGTGGTTAATTCAGTAGGTTCATTCTCAAGTAGGTGAAACAATAGCCCCTTCCCACGGTTAATAGATGTGAGCAGAGATTTACTATTGCCCTCCATTGCCAGCCCTTCAGGATTCAATCCTTTCAAAATGATTCTCTTGTCACTGTCACCAAACTCCATAGTTAACTTCAAAAAGTCGCACATAATGGGCCCTATGGTTTGTAACCAGCTCACCCCCAAATCAATATTACATCCACCTAACTTCAATAAATAGAAAGAGGGTTTAGAATGTGTACCTTGGAGTTTAATGGCCACATTATTGCACAGACCTTCACCATTTATGACGTCTCCATTTGCAATTTTAACAGGGATGGGCCTTGTGTCTTCTAGTGTCAGGCTTGTTTTTTTTTTTTTTTTCAATCCACGGTCCCATAAAATTATGTGTACTCCTGAAGTCAACCAACACCACCACTTATTCTCCATGTATATTTCCCCGAAGCCTCATAGTGTGAGATATTGGGGTTCTAGCTATTACATTAAGTGAGATCTCCGATCCAAGTAGCTCTACTATAGGTTATTGTGCTTCCTTTTTGTCCACTTCCCCCTCAGTTTCAGCAACATTCTCAATGTCGGCCACCTCATCATGTGTTTGCAGTAAGTAGATTTTTGGGGTTTTGAAGTGATGTGCAAGACTCCACTTTTCACCACAATGGTAACAAAGACCCTTACGACACTTCTCATCCCTAATATTGGAGGATATTCTTCTATTAGGGGGTAAATATTTCCCACCTTTACTACCCACCTCACTTGACTGACCAGTAGTATTAGAAACATTTCCAAAAGGGGAAAATCCCTTGACTGGAGTAGTTTTAAAGAAAGGGCTTCTAGTGGTCATTAAAGATTCCTCTTGTATCTTAGCTAACCCAAAAGCAGGGCTCAGATTAATAGGGTTCAGCATACTAACAGGTAAGTGGATTTCATCTTTCAGGCCGATAAGAAAACAACTAAGTTTGTGGTGGTCTGATAAGCCCTTTATATCCAGTCCCTTACATATTATTTGAGGAGGTTTGGAGTGGAAAGGAGGTGAGACTTTCTCACTTGAATTTGTTTTTGTAATTCCTATGTTCATATTGATTTTGATGCTCACAACAAGCTTGATGCCAAGTCAAGAAAGTGTTTCTTTATAGGCTATGGGGATGAGTCGTTTGGCTACCGCTTTTTGGATGATCAGAATTGGAAAATAATCAGGAGTATGAATGTGATTTTTAATGAAAACGTCATGAATAAGGACAAGTCTGGTGCAACAGTAGATACCGTAGATGTAGCTCGTCATGAGTTTGAGTTTGTAAGCTTGGATGAACTTCTTGAGATAATAGTGCATAGAAGAAGTCTGAGCGACACGAAGAGTTAGCCTAGTGCTCCCATTCCTATTGTTCCACAGTTAGATGTAGAGCTGTGTACGCCTACAGTTGTTGTTCGTAGGTCATCCAAGACTACTAGAACTCCATAGCGTTTTCCACCCACCTTGAATTATATTCAGTCGACTTATGGTGGTGAGCTAGAGAGTTATGATGAAACCTTGTGAGATGAAAATTCAAGCAATGAAATATGAGATGGACTCTCTGTTAGGAAATCAGACATGACAACTAACTAAGCATATAGCAAGGAAGAAGGCTTTGCACAACAAATGGGTATATTGGTTAAAGACTTAGCATAATGGCAGCAAGAGGTATAAAGCTAGACTTATCGTGAAATGGTTTCGACAGAAGAAAGGCATTGATTACTCTTATTTTTCTTTCTAGTTACGAAAATTATAATAATCAAGTTAGTATTGGGAATGGTGGCTACAAAAAATTTACATCTTGAACAATTAAATGTGAAAACAACATTTCTTCACAATGATTTAGAAGAATACATCTACATAAATCAGCCAGAGGGGTTCAAAGTACAAGGAGAGAAGAGTTTCATTTGCAAACTGAAGAAGAGCTTATATGGCTTTAAACAAGCTCCAAAGTAATGGTATAAAAAGTTTGACAACTTTGTGTACAGGTTTAGTTACACCAAATGTCAGGCAGACCATTGTTATTATTGTTAGTGTAAAAACATATGTTGGCATGTTCTTGTGACAAAACTTAATCCAATTGAGTTGTAAATATGCTGAGTAAAGTCTAGGATGTAATTAGAAGAAAAAGTGCAGAGATTGTAAATTCACAAGATCTAATTTGATAGACCTAGCCAGAGTAAATAGGTCATAAATTTTGATTCCCCTGTATGATTGAGGTTATATTGATTTTTTTGGAAAGCTAACGCAACTATCTAATAATTCATATTTCACAAGGATCTTCAGATTCCAATGTTTATCGGATCAAAAGAGCTTGACAATGTCACGACCAAAAAGCTAGACATAATGTTCACTCGAGTGAAAATTCTAAGATTCACTTTTCCATTAGGTTTGGACTCTCTGAGTGAACTATTCAAGCCCTAAGTATATATAGAATAATATGTACGACTTCTATATCGTGGAAAGAGGTCAGAGCTACCATATTCATTGTATTCTTGAAAGAAAACTCTAAGGAGATTCATTGCGCTTTGAAAATATATTCTCTCTTGATAAACATACTTCCATCATATTGTACTCATGTTCAAGTACTGTTGAATTCATTAGTGTGGATGTGTGCTTTGGCTGGAAGGATTTCCAGAACTGCTTGGGTGTAGAGATCGACATGCCCTCCAAACAAATAATTTTATTTTATTAGACAACTTACGATTATAAAAGAGGACCAAAACTTTCTTTCTTTCCTTCCAAATCAGAGAGCTCTGCTCTGACATCACTTTTGGATACTTTAAAGCAACCAAGTAAGCATTTTTATATTTTACAAAAAAAAAAGTTCTTCCTTATTCTGCCACTAAATCATCTTGTTTACTTCTGTGAGATGGCTAAGGGGCATCTTTAGAATCAATTCAGCTTCGAAGGTAGAAAATTAAGTACTCTTATTAGGCATTAGCCTTAGCATGCCTTGGCAGAGCTCTATACAAGCATACGCCTCCCTTTTGTTGTTATTTGAGGCTATCCACCTGTCATTCTAAATTTGAATACTTTGACATTCTCCGACTCTCCAAAATCTAGATTTTATTAATCATATTTATGTCCTAGTGCTCCCTCTTATATGTGAGCCAAAATCACTTTTAATAAGTGGGCCTAATATGTAAAATATTTAATTAAATGAGTGAATTAGTGTAGAGTCATTGTTCGAATTCATAACACCGACTCTAATATTATGTTAAATCACCATTTGTTTCAAAAATTTAAACTTATAAAAATAGATAAATTTTCTTATTCAAATTTATGTCTTAACACAGTAACCTTCAAGTAATAGATCAATTATTTGTTGCCATGGTATTGCTCCATGCATATGAAGGATTTATCCCGTGGGAAGTATTTAGCTTTAAAAGCTTTTGACAAAATTTTGGAACTTTCGAGTAATCTCGATTCCTATTTAACCAACAATGCAAGATTAAAGGCTTATAGATTTCAAACTCCAAACCCCTTACATATATAGTTGATCTTCCTTTCATCTCCATCAAGATTTAGCCATCATTATCTCTTGCTCTTACTTAAGGCATATAATTCGGAGCTTGAAGCAACTATTAGCTAGTGTATTTCAATATAGCTTGTGCGCGCATTAATAGCCTTAAATATCAGATTTCCCTTCTTGCCTACGACAAAAGCTTTTCCTTTCTGGCCTTGAAAGTTCCTTGTATACTCTATATATCCTTGGCATATTTGAATGCGTGCTTTCTTGATCTACCAATCAAAGAAGGGAGTACTCCAAAATACTTTTCATGCATGTTGTTTAATTAGCTAGCTTCTTGCAAACCCATAGAGTCTTGATTCTTTCCCGATCTGCTCTACTTGTATTCTTGCCAAATGTCATATTTTTCCTCTCCATATGGGTTCCGACCAAAGGCTTCTTCATAAACTGAAAGGATCTATTGAATTTGCACATTTTCATCCAAGGTAGCTTGGCAGGATAGAATATTAATGTCAACAAATAAAAGATGGTAGACTTTAGGGGCACCCTTGCTAGCTAATACCCTTTTACTTCTTGTTGCTCTCTGTAGTAGAACAAATAATCCTTCTACACATAGAACAAACCAACAAGAGATGATCTCTTTGTTGGTTAAAGGAGATTAGAAGACGGAATCTCCTTCTTTCAATGCTTTTAATACGAGGGATAGTCAAAGATCTTTGATTAAAGTCTAGCTAATTTTAGCATGACTCTGTAAAAATTCCCATTGATCAACAGGATCACAAGTCTTAATCATACAAATTTAACATATATATATAAACCTTCATTTTTTTCCTAATGCTTCAAATAATTCTCAGTTTCAAAAACCATTGCCGCCTTATCAATAATAAGCCATTCATAAATGGTACATCAATATGTACCGATAGCAAAATTCTCAGTCTAATCAATATTTTAAATTGGAAAGGTTAGAATTCAAAACTTTGATATGAATTTCCCCACATTATCAGACACTTGTTGCGGTTCATCTTTTGACAAAAATAATAAAGTCTAAACAAAAGAAACATGTCGTCATATTGCCACTCTTGCGACTCCATTTTTCTTTTCTTTCTAGAAAAATTATATCCATCATTCTCCCACTGTCTTCTTATTTGGCATCCAATGATTGAATAATAAGTAATGAACGATAAATAGTTTTGCAATCATTTAATGCCACATTAGAGGATAATGAAAGCATAATAGCAAAAAAGGATAGTGTATAACATTTATCTTATTTCTTCAATTATCACTCACCATACTATAAGTACAATTCTAGAATGATGGTTCGATGTAACATTTTTTCTTTAGAGATTTAGGATTTTTATAGGATTAAGGTTTGTTTGGTTGTTAGAGTGAGTTCAATTCATCTCAAACCAATCATTGATGGGAGCCACTACTTTTACAACTTTCTATAAAAAAAAGTTAAACTCATCTCAACCTACTTCATACATATTCAAACACAAACATATATCTTTTTTTTTTTTTGAAAAGAATAGATTTCATTCATTAAAGCAAATGCTGAATACATGGATGGTAGTCCTCAATAAGTATGCAGTCTTCCGAGCAATTGAGAGCAAACTTTGCCAAATAATGGGCAGTTACATTGACTTCCCTAGGGACATGTTGAATAGACCAATTATGGGTCTTGGAGAGCATGAGCTTTATATCTCTAATAATTATTCCGGTGGAACTCTTGCTATCATCTTTGTGTTGAACAACCTTCACCATAACAAGAGAGTCACATTCTAGGATGATTTGGTGCAACCCCAACTCAGCACAAAAGGAGGTAGCTCTACGTGCAGCTACTGCTTCCCCTAAAAGTGGATTAGGATTCAAAGGCATAGATGAACATAATGAGGCTATGATGGAACCAATTGAATCCCTACTGACCACACCAATTCCCAGTTTCGAGTTGCCTTTATCAATGGTTGCATCCCAGTTAACTTTGAAAAATTTTGGTGGAGGAGCAGACCATTGGGTGCTAGGTGGTGCGTGGACCTTAACCTGTTTTACCCAACCCTCTAACCAGGATCCAATAGATAGCATCTCTGTGTGGACCTGCTTGGACACTTGGAAAGGAGGATGAAACCGCTGCTCAAATAGCCAAGTGTTCGTTCTATGCCAAATTGTTTTTGCAGTGACAGCAACTTCAGTGATTTCCAAATGGGATAGTTGGTCTATGATAGGCATCAGAATTTTCTTAAAGGAACCATCCAAGATACACAGTTTTTATATCCTTCTTGAACTCATAGACCACACATCTTAGGCTGTTGTACAGGACCAAAGAGCGTGAGAAACCAATTCAGGGTAAAGGGAACATATTGGACAAAGGGGTGACTCCACCACTTTTCTTTTGGGCAGGTTTAGATTATTGGCTGCTCTCCAAAGAAAGGATTTCATGGCCTGGGGTGCCTAGATACTCCAGATTTTGTTCCAAAACCTCGAGGTGGAAGCCTGGCCTGATGACTACCCCATTTTGTCATCCTTTATGGTGCCTTGTAAATGATAAGCACTTCTCACTAACCATTGCCTAAACATCTCCAAGTCAGCACATCTTGGCTTCTGCAAGGACTAATAGGCATGTTGCTAATTAAGCTTGCCTTAGAATCTGAGAAGATGACATAGATGAGAGGGAGATCCCACTGCATAGTAGTTGGATTGATAAGTTCAGAGACTGATGCTTCAGCATCCAAGATGTTGACAGGAGATTTAACTTGAAAGGTTGATGGGCATGGTAGCCATTTGTCTTGCCAGATTTTAATCCTGCTCCCATCTCTTACTGTCCATAGGAGGCCTTCAGTGAGTAGTGACCTTGCTGAAAGGAAGCTTTTCCATACATATGAATCGTTGGCTCTTAATTTGGCTGAGAGGAAATCTGAGGCAGGGAAATACTTGGCTTTGAGTACCTGAGCAGGAAGGGATGAAGGACTTTGGATAATCCACCATCCTTGTTTAGCCAGTAAGGCTAAGTTAAAAAATTCAAAGTCCCTAAATCCCAAGCTTCCCCTCTGCTTGGGGTTCCCAAGTGCTTACCAATTTAACCAATGGATTTTAGATCTATTATCTCTTTGACCCCACCAAAAGGACTGCAGGAGTTGGTTGAGGCTTCTAAGTATGGTTTTGGAAAGTTTAAAAACACCCATGTTGTATGTAGGGATTGACTGCAAAACAGATTTTAGTAATGTTTCTCTCCTAGCTTGAGACAACATATTGATCTTCCAGCTAGCCATCTTGGCTTTGACCCTGTTTAATTCTTACTTGCTATAGAATAGCTTGTTGGACCTCTAGTTTGGTGTTGCTGCTTAAGAAAATAGAGGTTGTGTCAAGATTAAGTCTCTAACCAGATGCTTGTTCATAGTTGCTAAGCATTTGTTGTAGTCTACTCTACTCTGTTGGGTTGGACCTGCAAAAGACCAGGTTGTCATCTGCAAAGAATAGATGTTCACATGTAGAGCACCTCGAGCAGCTAGAATCCCAGAAATTAAACCCTGCAACTCAGCTTGATTTAGACTATGACTAAGAAATTCAAAGCAAATGATAAAGAGGTAGGGAGATAGGGGTCTCCCTGCCTGATTCCTCTAGAAGGAGTGAAGGACTCTTAAGGGATGCCATTAATTAAAATAGAGTAATTAACAGTGGTAACACACTGCATCACCAAGTCTACCCATTTACTATTAATCATCACTTAATGCAGGAAACCCCATTCCACTCGGTCATAAGCTTTCCTCATGTCGAGCTTTAATGCCATAAAACCATTATGCTTCCCTTTTAGTCTGGTTTGCATAGAGTGCAGCAGTTCATATGCAACAATCACATTGTCAGCAATCAGTCTCCCTGGGACAAATGCACTCTGTGTGTGTGTGTGTGTGGGGATTAGGTTAGGTAGAATGAGTTTAAGTCTATTTGCAATCACTTTGGAGATGATCTTATAGAAGACATTACATGGACTGATGGGTCTATAATCTGTTACAGATTGGGAAAACTTCTTCTTGGGAATCAGAAAGATAAATGTCTAATTGAGTTCACTAAAACCCTTTTTGGTATTTAGTACTTCTAGGACTGCTGTTGTTACCTCCTTACCAGTTGTGGCCCAATGTTGGTGATAAAACATTGCTGGGAAACCATCTGGACCAGGGGATTCTAGAGGGTTCATGTCTTGGATAGCTATTTCTACTTCCTATTCAGAGAAAAGCACTAGAGATGGAGCAATTCATCTCTTCACTGACTAATGGATGGAAGGAATGGAGGGCAACCTCTATATTCCTCGAGTTAGAGGTAGAAAACAGGTTTTGGTAGAAGGATTGGAAAGTCTTGGAAACCTCTTCTTCACTTGAGGCTAGACTACCATCCTTACTTATTATCTTCTTGATATAATTCACATGTTTCCTCTGAGTAGCACACTTATAAAAAAATTTGGTGTTTCTATCCCCATCCTTAAGCCATCTTTGTTTGGCTCTTTGCCTCCACTTCAACTCTTCTTCTTCAAGGTAGCCATCTACTTCTCTCTGAAACAAGCTTATCAAACTACTGAGCTGACCAGTGGTGGAGTCTTGTAATAATCTTAGTTTTTCTCTCTTCTGTGAGGAGGAGCCTTTCTAATTTCTAAAGGCCTTCTTGCTCCAAACCTTAAGTTTATCTCTGCAGACCTTCAAGCCTTCTAGAGTGATAGCAAGCTTGGAGCCCTGAGTAAGACCTTGCAACGAAGTAGCTTGAATGAGCCCAATACATCCCTCTCTTTTGCCCCCAAGCAACTTCATATCTAAACACCTTCTGCTTAGGAGCTTCTACTTGAGCAGAGTTCGAGCAATGAATGAGTAAGGATTGTGATCTGAACACTGTCCTAGCACAACAAAGACCTGATTGACTTCAAATAGGTTTAGCCATTCATCATTAACCAACGCCCTATCCAGTCTAGACTTAGTAAATTCAGACCCCTCCCTTCTGTTACACCAGGTAAACTTAGATCTTATGAATCCAATGTCCACAAGGCCACATCTGAACTCCTCCATTTGCTTAAAGGGTCAGGTTTTAGAGCCAAATTGTTCATCTTGGTATAGAATTTCATTAAAATCCTCCATGCACAACCAGGGATTATGGATTTTGGAGTGGATTAATCTAAGGAGGTCCTAGCTTTCACTTCTTTTTGCAGTAGAAGGCTGCCCATAAAAGCTTGTCAGAGTCCACCTCTTATTCAAAACATCAGAGGAGATGGAGATAGAAATGTGGTGGTTGGAGTGGGAGTCCAAAGCAGCATCCACCTCCTTTTTCCAAAGGATGGCTAGGCCACCACTCCTTCCAATACAGTCAACAGAAAAGCAATGGTCAAAGTTCAATTTGTCCCAAGTGGACTCAATTATTTCCCTTTTACATTTGGTTTCACTAAGGAATACTACATCCAAGCTCTTCTCCTTCACCATTAGGTGAAGCTCTCGAACTGTCCGAGGGTTCCCAAGCCCTCGGCAATTCCAAGCTAAGTGTTTCATGGGGACTAGAAGGGCTAGACACCAGCCTCTGCCAAACTAGCTTGCTTTGCTCTCTTTCTTGCCTTGATGGGCCCCATGACACCCTTCACCAGGCTTTTATCCTTTGCTTAGGTTCACTAGTATCACACATAAGTGAATCAGGTGGGCCATGAATTATCGTAAGCCCCAGCCCTCTTGCCCTCCTTTTCCACGTAGTCCCTTTAGCACTGTCAAAAGTAATGTGTTTGATGGGAGAGTTATGTGATGGGGAACTAACTTGAGGACTATCTCTGATAGGACTAGATGTGTTGAGGCCAACTTGAGCCCAGAAGGGGCATTGGTTAGATAAAACCACTTTGGATATTAGGGGATCCTTTGAGTGCACTTCAGCCAAGTGGGGGGTCTGGAGGCTATCAGAGCTTGCCTGAAGAGGAAGGTCAGAGTGACCTTTGGATCTATACTTTTTGCCCTTTACATGTAAAGGTCCTCTTAGCTGGTAATTTTCAGAACTCCCAAGGTCTGCTTACTCAAAAGCTACAGTAGAGTTTCCAGGAGCATTTTGTTCCATCCCACCCTCATTATACATGTTGTCCTCAGGTTTGTTTTGGCACTAACTTCCTGAGTTTTCGAAATCACCCCCTTTCTTGCTAAAAGTTTGAGAGTTTCTCATCTGAGAGCTAGCCCTTAACCAGGAATTGTATTGTGATGCAGCTCGTTTACGTAATCTACCACCCAAAGGAGAGCTTGGGCATGAAGGACCAGCATGTTTAATAGCACCACAGTGGAAGCAGAACATAGGTAGCCTTTCATATTTGAAAGGGATCCAATAACATTTCTCTCCCATATTAATAAACCTACCACAAGTAAGAGGTTTAGAAATGTCAAGTAACACTCTAGCCCTAAGGAAGTTGCCCCAGGCCATTCCACTTGAATCTACGTCCGTTGATAAAAAAGTACCCACAGCTGCACCCAACCTTTCCCCCATGGTTTTATTCATACCAGCAAAAGGTAGGTCATGAAGCTGTAGCTAGAATGGTTTTTTGTTAAAGGCGATATCCTTGGGAGCCAAACAAGCTCCTCAGTTAAACAAACACACCAAAGACCTGTCTAAAGACTAGGGACGTCCCGATAATACTCGATCCTTCTCTGTGGAGCTTTGAAACTCAACCAGGAACCTATTGATACCAAGATCCTTAAAGGAAACCTGGCCCTCCACTTTCCACACCTTGCTCATAGTAGACCGAAAAGCTCCTCTGTTGACCTCTTTATCTACTACAACAAGAGCAGCCAAGCACTTCTTGCTCTTTTAAATGGAAATCAAAACTTCCTCAGTCGTAATGATAACTTCTTGTTTCTCCTCCTCAGTGAGACATTGACCCTCATAGAGGCTAGATAGTTATTTAGACATGAATGGGAACTCAGTCACGAAGCTTACTACCAGTCAGAAAAAACTCTTTGAACTAAGTTCAAGAGAGGACCTCTACGTTCAGAAGAACAGTAGAGAGAAAACACCCCATGTAACGCCCCGTACCCGGATGGGTTGGAGAATTACTACCTGTCACTTACAAACCTATCTTCCAAAGCAGCTAAAAACTCCAAAGATCTCATAAATAACACACGATCTCATATTTTTCGAATAACTATAATATAAACTCCATGAGTCATCATAACAAGATAACATAAACCATAGGGGTCCACAATATCCCAATAATCTCAACATAATAAACTGATACATCTTAAGTCTCAATAGATCCAAATAACATAAAGAACTTCAAATACTCAAGTCAAGCCCTTCTACTAACAATGGTACCCTTAGGTACTCGCCCTTCTATCTATATCTAGTCAAGCTCCAATTTCTATTCCTGACTCCCAGCTGGATCATCAATATCATCTGAAAAATATTGAAGGTAAGGGGTGAGTTATCAACAACTCAGTAAGCAGAAAGCCTATACTAGTGTGTAAACATGAGCCCTTTTTAGAAAGTTTGGTATGCAGAAGCAAGATATTTCATTTTTCAGATGCACATCTCAAAACGTATTATCAGAAAATCAGAGCGATTTTTCATTCTTTTCATATTCATAAACCATTTTCATATTCAAGAACGCTTTGGCATAACATAACTGAACATTTTCATCTTATCATATCATATTGTATCATATCATATACCATGTTTAACCCCGGTAGTAGGGTTGTACTATCCCCGGTGGCCAAACCAGGCAGTATCATATTGTAAAACTTCCCCATTTGAATCTCGGAGCCCTGAGTGTGCACACAGAAAAAAACACATAAAAGACCACTTTGTTTCCAAAGTGGGTGCACTCATATTATATCATATCTTGTTGGTACCAGCCATATCACGTGAACCAGTATTATCATATCAGAATCATAATCAAAACAGATAAGTATGCCAAAGGTTTTTCATATCCATATCATATCAAACCACGTGCATGTCATTTTAAGATGATCAATAATAGATCCAAAACATTTCATATCACATGTATAAAAACCTCAATTTTCATATTCACTCTTTTGTATATTTCAGAAACATGTCTAATATTGCTCATGTCCACACTATTCATGTCAAAAACATTTTTCTCTTTCATATAGATTTTCATGGGTGAATGCAAAACACATATACTGAGGTTGTTTTCATGTTTTCTTTTAAAAACATATCATGCACATTTTACAAACCAATCTCAGTTCATTTTCATTTCTTTTTTTTATGCAAATCTAGCATAGGAATCCAACTTACCTGACTCCTGCAGCGTATTATCTATGCGTTGAAAACGACCTCTAACCGTCTCGTCACCTATTCATAAAAATAATTTATATAAACTAAGTATTAAAGACCAACAACACAATTTTGATCTAAAAATTAAGACCCAAATTATAAACCATATTTTAGTAAATTTAGCTCAACTAAAACATCCATATAATCACTTGGACAGCTAACACTTCAACCCAAAATACCATATACCAATTCAATATTGGCCTATACACCCACCAAAACTAATGTCAACTCAAATAATCAATAAATCAAACCCATTTCAGCAGCCCATAACTCTAAGCAACCACCAACGACTCAACCCAAACAGCACTACAACTCAATCGCTTTTTCTTCGTTCACAATTCCACAAAAGAGAAAACTAGCACTTCTAAATGTTAATCAGAACCCAACAAGACTTACTACTATTTATTTCTAAAGCACAAATCCAACAAATCAAATTCTATTCTTCTTACACACATAAACAGGTGACTAAGGAAGTTTACAACAAAATCTTATACCTAGCATCGTGTGGTGATCGGTGAAAGAAAAGAGCGACGCAACACTGTCTAGAGATGAAAATAATTCCATGTGATTCAGTGAGAAAGTCAGAATTTTGTTTCTTCAAGAGAGAAAAATTACCCAACTAAGTGAATAACTTACGGTTGGAGGCTCTACGGTTATGAGAAACTGAGTAGAACAACGTAATCGTGGCACTACAACAAACACGAATAGGCACGGGAAAATCCACCAAAACCATAGACTGTTATTTTAAAAAAATTCTATTCAATAAACATTTCGTGTAAGAGGAAGAGAGATGTGAAATCTTAGAGAGGAAAAGAGAAAAGAGGAGATTTACCAATTGGAGGAGCTCTCGGCAACCCAAGTCTGAATTTTGTTTTACCCAAAACTGTAGCACCAACAAATACTAAACAATAGAAGGACACGAGAGAGAGAGGCACACTATTCTACAAGGGATTAAGAGTGTAGAGAGGTAGGAAGTGCAAATTGAAACGACGTGTGAAGAGAAAGGGATACGGGGAGAGAAAAATAGGGGAAGAAGTAACCAACGAGAGGAGAAATCGGAAAAGAAACTAATGGAAGAGATGCTCACCAAAACATCATCGTATCTAGTTCTCCAAGAAGGTTGGGCCTTGTTCACGGGACTGGGCCTCACACCCCACCTTTCTAGGAGAGAGAGAGGGGGGACCAACAGACATTCCGCTTTATAATTCTTCTGAACACAAACATATATCTAAATCTATATATTCAAACACATTTCAATGGAACCCACAAAATATTATTATTCACATATCAACTTAAATCATCTCAGATCACTCACAAAAGCAGCCTAAAACGCTTCTATGCTTTACAAAAAAAAATATTGTGAAGCTAGCAAGTTGGTATTGATATTCTTTTTTTTTTTTTGAATGAAACATACTCATTTCATTAATAAACCGAAGTTACAAATGTGACTTATCAATACAAGAAGTTCCAATACATAGGAAATCCAGTCTATAAGCCAACTAACGCAACAGCTCTGGGGCTTCCCTACATACAAATACATTTGTGGCGGACATTGTTTTAACTTCTAATCAAACTCTCTCGTAACAGAGAAAGCGCTCTGTAAAAACAGAACTTAATGGCCCTCTCTATCCTCCCAGGGAAGAAGAGTACGGGACACTGCTATAGACATCAAATCCTATAGCCTATTCCTATTTTATTAAATACTAAACTAACAAACAACTACAAATAACCACATTAACAACTACACGACCACAAGCTCTGGTGAGACCCCAGACGTCACGCCCACCGCAAGCATCGTCATCTCGAGCTCTGGTGGAATGAGCACCCAGAGTACATACGGACCACAACAGCCCGGCCGTATAACCACCGGCCGTAGTATTGCCCAACACTCTCGAAAGCCTTGCCCCAGATTACGTCTGATCTAAAAGCCCAAACCTCACTCGGGTCAACAAAAGCAACACCAACATCAGAAACAAAACAACTACAAAACACTGAAACAGACAACAACAAAGAAATGAAACAAAAAAACAGAACAAAAAATACAAAACGGATGAACAGTACACAATGGTTGGCATTGTTTCTTGCAGAAACTGTTCACACTGGGAGGAAAGCCGACGGTCAGACTTGGAAGACTCGGAGTCAGAGGTTCCACAGCAATCGAGCGTGGTGTCGGGAGAGGGCTCCTCTGTGGCGCGTGAAGGCCACGCGCCAACGCTGTCTGGAATTTCGTCCCGCGCATGCGAGCTACGTGCCACTCCGATGGATGCCGGATTTGGAGGTCTTGAAGATCGGCGGTTGGGTGTCATACCGGTGGGGCGCGTGTGGAGATGTGGTGGCTGGAAAGACTCGAATGGCGATCCTCCCTTATTCGGCCTAAAAATACAAAATAAAATAAAAAACACTCCACATAAGTTAAATAGACAGAAAAAAGGAAGAGGGCATGGGGGAGGGGGTGAGGAGCCAAAGCTCCCACCCCCTTTCAACAGATCTGGTGTTTAGGGTTAGAGAGAAAGGGGGGTTTGGACGAGCTCGGTTTGGACGAGCTCGCTTCTCTAGTTGGTATTGATATTCGTAGCATGGTATCATTGATTTAAACTATTCTGAACTAATATTTACACTAACGGATGCTAATGCTGTTGAGATATAAGAGTGTATTTTAGCCGTTAAGTATTATTTGCCTCAAATTAACATTTACACTAACGGATATTTGGTTAAAAAAGAGATTATATAAAATTAAATTTTTTTAAATTAACAAATACTACGTCAATTTAATTTTTATAAAATACAAAATTAATTTAATTTTGTTATGCTTTATGATCTTGTTTATTTTTACATATAAAATAAGATGAGATTGATTGAGATAAAAATTAAAAATTAAACAAATTATTATTAAAATACATTGACATAGAAATAACGTAGATTCTCTAAACACGGAGACCGCCTAAATAATTGAGATTGAGCATGGCCACGTAACTTGAAAGTGAATCACCGGAATGTGATAAAAGTTTCAAAGCCATTTCCAAATGTTGTACTCGTCGTACGGTGCCTGCTTATCCAACTCTGCTCTGTTCATGTCCCAATATTCATATTACCCAAGTTTGCAGAGGCTGTAACCTGTCCCGTTGGAGGTCCACGATGGCCAATCATTGTCTTGGACTCAGAATACATCAGAGGCTGCCAGTTTTAGCTGGGGTATATCCTTGTTCATCCTCTTATTCACTCACTTGTGCTGTTGGTTCCGTTCCCAGTCCATCAGAAGCACTGAAGAGGTGGAAAATTGGGGGTCGAACTCCTCGCCGCCTGGTATTGGGCCTGGGGGTGTCTGTTTTGGCGCAGTTCATGAGCATGGCTGATACAGTTGGAAGGAATTCTTTCATTGCCTCTGCTAGGCAAAAGTCTAATGTTGAAGAGGTAGTCTTCTAGTTCCAATCATTTTTTAACTTGAAGTCATACACTTACAGTTATGCTTTTTTCATTTAAAATTTTTATTCTGTTTCTGGGTTTTCTGCCATGTTGAGTTTTGAAGATTGGTTGGGGCTATATTGATGAAACTCAGTTGTATAATAAGATTTGTCCACGTTTCCGTTAGGGTTCTTGGGAATGGGATTAATTAATTGTGTTTGTTTAGTTTCTGTGCTGGTATATATCGTTATTTTAAGAATGGATGGATGTCCAGATACAGAAACTCCGTGATTCAGTGGGTGGAGGTGTGGATGAATTTGGGTAATTGCATATTTCTTTGTTATTTTATTTTATGTTCCTGTTTAGAATTACTGTGATGGATTCATTCTGAATAAATGGGATAAACACATCCAGAAAATTGCAGCCATGATCATAAATTGGAAAATCAATTTTTTTTCTTAAAATCATTCGGCAGAAGAGATACCAATATTTTTTTTTCTTAAAGGTTCTGCAGCTTCTCAGATCCTAATATGAGAATCGCACTTGCGCCATGCGACTAAAATTCTGAAGTGCTTCACTTGTTGATTGAATCATGGATAATTTTCATTCTTGTTCACGTTTCCCAAAATTTATTTATTTATTTTATTTCCCTCTCAAAGATATTGAAGAATGCGGAATGGCCAGAGCAATTCCCCTTCAAGGAGGAGGATTTCCAGCGCTTTGATGAGTAAAGGCTCTAATTTTTTTTTCTTTCAGTAATTTCTGTTCTCGTCCCTGTTTATTTCTTGCGGTTCTGATTTTCTTTATGCTTTTTGGTGGTGTTTTTCAATACCAGATGTGACTTCATTTACTATACCGTCTATGAAAACTCATATTTTCATGAGTTATAGTCAATCACTATACATTGGGAGAACAAACTTGGGATATTTTTCATTCCCAGATTTAGTCCCAGTGCAGTGAATAGTATTCTAGATTTTGTTTTATTTCTTTTGTTGAAGAAGTCATTTGATAAGACGGTAGAATTATTGGGACTGTTAGGATTGTTTTCTGTTTCTAAAGCAACTGCAACCTAATCAAATTTTCCCAACCATGTTGCTCAAGCTAAGTTTGTATATCTGGAACATCATTAATTAATTGTTGCAGGTCACCAGATTCATCATTCTATGAAAGCCCACGCTTTGTGACTCACATTGATGATCCTGCCATTGCTGCACTGACAAAGTATTACTCAAAGGTTTTTCCTCCTAGTAACACTCCAGGAGTAAGCATCTTGGATATGTGTAGCAGTTGGGTATGGAATTTCTTAATTTTAATCACCCTCTTTCTATGTTGCATACTTATGTTCTATAACTTATTATCAACCTTATATTTAGGTCAGCCATTTTCCAGCAGGATACAAGCAAGATCGGATTGTTGGATTAGGTATGAATGAAGAAGAGCTGAAGCGAAATCCGGTGAGATCATGCTTTAGTTTGTTATATCCTTCTGCTGAAAATTGGTGTAGAAGTTTTTTAAAGACTCACAAATAATTAAAAATTTGAAAATTTGAACTTGGTGACCCTGAAGACAGAATTTGACTATTGCTGTTGGATAGACATATTTACCCTCGATTAGGGGTCCTATTCCTCAAATGTTGGTGAGATTCATTACAATTGAATTGGAGTCCAGTAGAGTTATTCACAAAGGAGTAGGGGAAGAATGGTAGAGGTGAATGAGTATCAAAAAAGTGCATTGAGTGCCGAGTCCCACACTGAGGGGCTTTATTGTAATTCAAGGGACTTCAATTGTAACTTTAACTTTTCCTTTTCCTTGTGGAGCATAAGCTTCGATGTAGTTTGGCATATCCTTGGGTTGCTATGATGGTATCATAGCCAAATTAGTGATATCATGTGGCCCTGGGGCATTTACTGCAAGTAGTCTCCTAATAGGTGAAAGTAGACTTTATAATGGGAGGATACAGCATATGGAGATAATTACAAAAATGAAAATTACAAATTGATGTGACTTTAATGCGGTATGTTAGATCCACTTTACAATTAAAAGAGTTTTACAATATGATGTATTATATTAGTTCCAAAAGGATACCTATCAAAAAAAAAAATATTAGTTCCAAAAGGCTTCAATTGTAAACTTAACTAGTCATTTTGAAGTATAAGCTCAGATATGGCATAGGGTTTCCTTGGACCATTACACCTAGCACTCTATATAGCATTCACCTAGCACTCTGTATAGGCTCCTGTGTGATAGCTATTGTCTATAGAAAATCAATTAACGGCGTGGAGTCATGGAGTCCCTTTTTTTTTATTGGCACTGAGTGTCCGTGACAAAGTCCCTACTACCCGAAGTTTTCTGCAAGTATGCATCAGGTAATTTAAGGAGAAATTTCCCAGTCCAATAGCCCCAAGAGTGAATACAGAGTTTTGAACTCGGAGTCAGGACATCCAGTTTATATGGCTTGCCCCAGGATCACTATGCTACTGCTTGGGGCTATTTATGGAGTCATAGTGATAGGTGTTACAGATTAGATTCTGATTCATTTGCATTCCATATATGCTTGTGTGGAACTGGTAGTTATGATCTTGCATTGCACTAAGATGTAGACCCACGGTAATTCTAACTATGGACTCTGCAGGTTCTGACGGAGTATGCTGTGCAAGACTTAAATCTGAACCCTAAGATCCCTTTTGAAGATAATTCCTTTGACATTATTACTAATGTGGTATGTCCAAAATTTTCCCATCTCACACATTATTTATCAAACTATGATTGTCTGCTGTAACAAGAGCAAGCACTGCACGTTAAACATTTCTTTTATCTTTAAAGTATGACTTCTCATTAGTACTTAGGATTCCATTGGTTTGGGTCTTAAAGGTGTTTGGCCTCACTAGATCTAATATGTTGCTTTTTACATTAAAAATGCTTACTGTACTTCTACCAGAATTATAGACGACATTGATTTCATTGTGTGATGATTTTTGCTTCACGTAGATTAAAAAATAGATTTCTTTATGTGCACATTGTTTTAAACTAGGGTTCGTTTGGATAGTGAGATGAGATAGTTTTAGATGAGTTGAATAAAATATTGTTATAATATTATTTTTTAATATTATTATTGTTTTAAAATTTGAAAAAGTTGAATGTTTATTTTATTTTGTGTGAGAATTTGGAAAAGTTGTAATGATGAGATGAGGTGAGGTGAGATGAGATGGTTTCCCTAAAGAATTGGCTTGATGTAATTCCTTCATGCGAGTGTATTGATTAAATTCTCCACACCCCAATTTGTCAATCAGCTGACCAAAAGCTCTGTTATTGACCTGAAGACAACTTTTTAACTGTAAACTCCTTCAATTAACTTAGAAAGGAAGTATATTCACAATACCATTTGTAGAATTCTGAAAGAAGTCTCCTGCAGCTGATGTTAGTGATTTCCTTCATCTGAATGACCACTTGAGCTCTTTATTATTTTGAAGCATATAGATGACACAAGTTCCAATAAAACGTCTTTTTTTTGCTCCCCGCTTTGGGGGGGGGGGCAGTGGTTTCAACTTTCAAATTTGTTCCCTGTTCAATCTGTGCTAGATTTCTGTCATTGAATTTTTTAATTGAGAAATATATCCAAATAACACCTCAGTAATTTAGATGTTAAATTAGTACCGTTTTAACATATTTTGGCGTCTGCAGGTCAGTGTTGATTATCTAACAAAGCCTTTAGATGTTTTCAAGGAAATGTGCCGGACTCTTAAGCCCGGTGGACTGGCTATAATGAGGTGATTAGTTTTGACATAATATAATAGAACAACTGTTTCATGAAGTTCTTAGGACGTTTAACCATATAACAAGGCATAATTTATGATCTTGATGATGTATGGTATGTATATCAGCAAGAACAGAAACATTTCTTCATTTTATTTTGCGCCAGAATAAACAAGCTGCTCTTTCTTTACAATCTGCTCACTGTTCAAAGTCCATCATTCTTTTCTTATCTTGCACGATGCATTCTACTTAACTATTTCTAACTTCGTGATATTGGTTATAAATCAGCTTTTCCAACCGATGCTTTTTTACAAAAGCCATTTCTATATGGACATCAACTGGCGACACTGATCATGCTTTGATTGTCGGGTCATATTTTCATTATGCTGGAGGATTTGAACCTCCTCAGGTAATTAAGATCATAGGTTATTTTTCCCCCTCTAAAGCAAGTAGCAAGTGGAGAATAGCCAAAAGAATTTTCTTGGGTATTTGCATTATATTGCTAACCTGTTGATCACTAAATGTTGAGGACTTCTATTGCTTGGCAGTAACCAGAGCTCAGATTATTCTTTTTCCTACATCATGGTTCTTACCTGTATATCAGTTAATCCTGAGGACTTCTTGTTGTTTGGCAATAACCATGGTTCAGATTAGTCTTTTTCCTAACTTCTTCCTCCATATTTAACTTTGCCTCTACTCCAAACCTTAACTAGAAGTGGTCTAATGCAATCTCAGTGAGAAACCACATAGCAGTAGATGTCTTTGGGCTTTACATTCATGTAATACATATGCCATAGGTTTCTTGGAATTACTTTTTAATGAAATTTGTTAGAAACTTCAAGTCTGTGCCCTTTTACATAATCAATATTTCGTTTAGATTCAGCTGACATTTATGAATTCTCTATGCACATAATGCTAGCACCCTGCAATACTTAAAATCGGTCCTATCATGGGCCTTGTAAATCATAACAAATTTATGCGCCTGTACACACACACATGAACGTGATTGTGTAAACCACCAGTGGAGGGTTGCTAACTATATTGCATTTATTTGTTTGTAGGCCGTCGATATCTCTCCCAACCCGGGACGCTCAGATCCTATGTACATCGTATACTCGAAAAAGTTATCTACAGCTTAAGTGAAGCGAACAAGATTTGAAGAGTTATGGTTCTTTTTTCTCTCCAATTAGTGATCTAATTCTGAGAGTAATGATACTGTAACACTATAGAACTAAATGTATTTATTTGCTTCTGTAAATAAACGTTCTGTAATTGATATTTTGCTCCCTTAGAGGGTGAGAACCTCCATGGAAGAATAGAGAAGAAATAGAGAGAGAACGCAGGGAAGGAATAACAGATTTCTCATATCATTTTGCATAACATCTCCAAGTGCGGACGTTCCACCCAAATAGGCCTGACACAGCAGGCGTAACCAAAATATTCCTTTCTAGAAGATTTCCTATAAAACCATAAACTTAATGCAGAAATTCAACATAATGTTTAAAACGTAAAAGGGCCTCAAGGCCGTAACTTTCTACTACAAATGGGCCTTATTCTTTATTAAACTTAAGCCCACGTCCTTCACAAGATTCACGGCCTGATCCACGCTTTCTCTTGATGAGGCCTTCCACTCAGCTCCTAGGGCACTTCCAATTGCACGATTCCTTCTCTGCACTCCCGATTCTCTTCACTTCTTCCTCCTTCGTGCTTCTCCCTAGATGTGTGACAGATACACACCGCTATGCATTTAAATTTGTAATTTTGATGGTGTTAGTTCCACGTTTCGTAATACTGCCAAGTGATATTCGTTGTTACAATCCAGAAATTCAGTATTTGAGGGTTGTTATAATCCAGAAAGGCGTTTGATATTGATGGCTTGATTACAAAAAGCTCGATACTCTAGTATAGTCCTTCCTTTGAACAAGTGAACTAGGATTTCTATTGTGGAAAATGAATTGTTAGTATATTCCTTTATTGTAATCTGTTAGGGAAAGAACACAACAAGCAGATGAACTAAATCCATCATCTCAATAATCTCATGCATCATCACATGCACTTTCTAACAAATCAAATACAGCTCCTCCAGATCACATATGCAGACTTGACTTTCCTCATGTGCTATATTTTCCTTGTATTGTTTCGATTACATTTTATCTGATATCGATCCCTTAACTTATTGGATCCCTTCCATGGTGCTGATTCTATAGCTTCTAGTAATGGAGAAGGCCTCTCAATCTCTAATAATGGTTCTTCTATTCTTTCTTCTTTTGAGTTTAAGCCTCGTTTGTTTTTTCAGAGATGAGATGAGATGGGTTGAGATTAAAGTTAAAAGTTGAATAAAATATTATTAGAATATTTTTTTAATATTATTTATATTTTAAGATTTGAAAAAGTTGAATTGTTTATTTTATTTTATGTAGAAATTTGAGAAAGTTGTAATGATTAGATAGATGATTTGAGAGCAGTTGTCAATATAATAACTACTGCTTTGTTCTTGCTACCGACCACTTTCCTGTGGAGGACATTCAAACAGGAGCCATCCTACTGGCGGAAAAGAGTGAGAATGGTCTATAACAGGTTCAACTTTGGCAGTGTCTTTTCAAGAATAAAAGCTCTTCATCTGCAGTTGCATTTCTGGGCATTAGGACCTCTAGTTCTGGATGGCACTCTAGATTAGGCCATCCTTCTAATGTTATAGTTCAATCTCTAATAAAATCTCACTCTTTGCATGTTTTGTCTTCTAATGGTAATAAAATCTCTCTTTTGTGAATCTTGCCAACTTGGTAAAAACAAAAGGCAACCCTTTCCTCACTCTGCACATATTTTGCATCACCCATTGTCACTTTAGACTGATATTTGGACCGCACCTGTTAGTTCCACCAACAACTACCACTATTATGTTACTTTCATCAATGATTTTTCTTATTTCTCTTGGACTTACTCTCTACACTACAAATTAGATGTGTTTCAAAGCTTTGTTAGATCCAAGTGTCCGGTAGAAAATGCATTCTTAACCAAAATTCAACAACTCCAAACTAATGGAGGAGGAGAGTACAATTCAAACCAAGTTTCACACTTTCTTACTCAACATGGCATTCTTCATAAAAAGACTTGTTCACGTACATCATAATAGGATGGTATGGTTGAAAGAAAGTCGTGTCATGTCCTCGAAGTTGGTCTAACCTTGCTTGCTCAATCATGATTACCTTCCACCTTTTGGGTTGATGCATTTGTCACAGCAGTCTATCTTATCAATTGATTGCCTACACCTATCCTTAACAATCTCAATCTATTTTTCTAGTTGTATAATTCTGATCCAAATTACTCCCAGCTTATGGTCTTTGGGTGTCGTTGTTATCCCTCACAAGCTTAACTTCCAATTCAAGCCATGCATATTCCTTGGATACAGTTCTTGTCATAAAGGATATTGTTGCCTTGATCCTTCTCTTCACTTGTATATATCTCTCGGCATGTGATTTTTGATGAGGACATTTCCTTGGGATAGACAATTCTCCATTGTCTTCTTCCAGCATGGTTAAAAAAGAAGGTCACCCAAGCTGTGAAGAGGTTCACAACACTACAAACTCTTTTCAGCAGCAAAGAAATGCTATGATAAACACCAATTTTCCTTGGCAACGGCGCCAAAAACTTGACAGCTTTCTAAATCTGTCTTCCAAGTGCAGGAGCTATCAAAGTAGTACATGGAGGAGTTTCAAGGTCATTTCCACAGAGACAACAATATTCATGTTGAGCAAACATATAATGAGTTGCATTTTGTGCAATGAACATGTTTGAGAAAGGGATTTTTACATAGCTAAGGAGAGAAACAAGAATATATGCTTATGTACTGGTGCGGAGGGTATTGAGGAAAGGATGGTTATGATCTTTTTATAAAATGGTTTTCTTGGTGTTTGTAAATTGAAGGAAGTGAAACAAATGAATATTAGTGAGGAGTGTGCAGGAAAATTAGATATTGCAGAAAAATAAATACCAATGAAACAAAATATCAAACACCTAGGCTGCAGGTTTCACCTTTTCAATGATTGTTAATGCTCAAATCCCTCTTTACTCAACCACCAACCCATTCGTAAGGATCATGGTTGGAAAATATAATAAATCTTGCACAAGTTATGTCTTAGCCCAAATTCCCTGCTGATGCAAAGCTAGATGTACAATGAAAGAAGTCTATCAAAATCTTGCATCAGTTCAAGTATCAGTTGTGCCTAGCATCTACAACATATCAGGATTCATGAGAAAGAATTCCAAGCTTCTCCGAATATAATAACATTGCAATTCAATAAGTTGTGAAATGGAAATCAATGGAAAAGAGAGCAAATCAAACCAATATGTTTCTGGGTTAGTCCCCAAAACTTAGACTAAATTTCTAAGCCTAACATCACTGAATCCAAACACTCCATCCACATTTTTGAATCTACCCAAAAGAAAATGAAGAATAAAAATGGCCCAAAGGTCTAAAAACGAAAACCCAAAAGAAAACCAAGAGAGGTAAAAAAAAGTCCCTTGAAATGCTTGGCTTTATATTCTTCTCCCGTGCGCTCGTGATTGGCTGGCTCCATTTCCCTTTCATGCCCGTACGTGCTTGCCCCTCTCTGGTTGTGCTCATTTCTCTGTTGCACTTCAACGCTTGAGGCCAGCTGCTGCTCCGCTTGATGCCAGCTGCATGCATGAGTCTGCTGCGTCCGCTGCACTCTCCTTTTTCTCATTCTATTTTTCTTGTGTTTCAGATCCTTAGCCATGTTCCAGAGTCTTCTTTTTGGGTGCTGCACGTTTAGTTGGGTATTTCCAAGAATACCCCTGTGCTTCAATATCCTTCTACACTTGGGATGTCAGCAACTCTTTTCCAATAATGCCCTGCAACATATAAGTAAGATATGAGAGAACTAAATTTGAGGTATTAATTTTGGTGTGAAGTAGCTGCATTGTAACTCTTTTCAAGTGCAAAATATCAGAATTTATCAAGTATCATAATCTACTGCATTATTAAGTGCTTAATTCATTTTTGGTTAAACAATTTATTCACTTTAACAACTTAATCATGCAATTGTGATACCTTATAATAGGACATTTCCTTGGGATAGACAATTCTCCATTGCCTTCTTCCAACATGGTTTTAACTTCTTCACAGCTAAATATTCCCTCCTTTCTGTTTGTTCCTCAGTGTCTACCCATTCTTCTCTTTCCCTTTCTCCAGCACTTGAGCAATCTGCCTCTACAACACCTACCTCTCCCCTCCCATCTTCACCCTTGCTCACCATCCCTACTAGAACCACTCTCTCTTCAACTTTAATTGTGTACCCTACTTCTGTGGCCTCCACAACCCCTCCGTTGTCACCAATGTCTCCTCCATCTCCTCCACTTATCCCTCCCTCTCTTTCCTCAACACTGTAATACTCGGGCCCAAGGCCCAGGCCCAATTTTTTTTTTCTTTTTCAGCTTCTGAAGACCCAGGATACGGTATCATTAAAGTGAGTGGTCTTCCCCTTTCTAGTTTCTTTTTGTTTTATTTTCTTTCCTAGATAGCCCTTCCCCACGCCCAAAATCCTTCACCCTCTGTTAGTTTCTTCAAACCGAAAATCACTCCACCCCGATCTCCATCTTCCCCACGTCCACACGGTTCTGATTTTCTTCCCTTCTTCTGTTACTCAAATCCCTCTCACTAATGCCTATGCATTTCTTTGGCAATTTGTATTTTTGTCCACCCTCATAAAGCCTTACCTTGCAGAGCAACGTCACCCTTCCACGCTGTTGCGCACCATCACCACCAAGGTGCCATCACAAGTGGCCCTCGTTGACACTGTTGCATGTTGGTCAGTTTGCCGAGGCTTCCCTCAAATGAAGCCAAAACTTGGGGCCAAGTGCAGCGAACACTGCACCACAGCCAATAACCACCACGATCCTAACTTGAGGTGCCTTGCTCCTTCACAGCAGCCAATAATTGGAAACCACCTCCCATAGCCACAACAAACAGCAACCCACGATTTTGCCAAGCCAAAACACCCATGTTTTACTGCACCCGAAACAGAGCTTTCGCCAACGCCATGACCGAGAAGCCAGCAAGTGCACGGTGCCTTTGCATCATCCCTAGCAACCATGCCCAACCTCGTGCCACTGCGAGTTGCCATCACACGGTATCTCCACCCCTTCCGGATGTTCCCTTGGTAAAACTCTCTCTCTCTCTCTCTCCCTCTCTTTCCCTCACTACGTTCTCTTTCTCTCCACCATGATCGAGTGACAATTTTCTCTCCACCTCCCTCTCTTAGTGCCATGCTACCGCGCCGACCAACTTCGACCTCCGCCCACCACACTGCCTATCGCGCCTCTCCTTCTCTCACGGTGAGTAGAGACTCTCCTTTGTTGTCTGTCGCATGATTTTGGTCTGGAAATATTTAAAATCTCATATTTCTTTTTGTTCCCTTGTTCTATTTATTGTTTTTCCCAAAACGCCCTTCTCATTTGGATGATTTCATGATATTTATAAAGGAATTTTTTTAAGTATATTTATATTACTGCATCTAGTTTATAGGCACTATGCTTTCTTTCCATTTGATGTTTATTTTGATATTGAGTTTGATTTATTTGAGATGTTTCTTGTAAGTCATGTTTAGCGTGAAATTATAATTTTATGTAGATAATATTTAAAGATCTAAAACTTTAGTTATATAGTCATAAATATGGTTATAACTATTTTCAGTAGTGAATTAATAATAAGATTTTATTTTATTCTAAATGTTTTAAAATCGGTTTGAGTATATCTTACTAAATGAGTTTTTTTTTTTTTTTACATTATTTGAATTTGACATAAATATTTTAATAAGTTGTAAATTGGCTTTTATATTTTAGGAACTGTTGAAATATTGTTTAAATGAGCTAAATGAGCTTGATGTTTAAAATAGATTTGTTGTATTTTACATTAATGGTTTTTTAATGAACTTTATTTTATTGTATTAAGGGACTAACGTATTTTTTTTATTTGGGTTGTGTTTAGTATTGTTGAATTAGGCATGAACTTTTTTTTGGATAAAAATATTAGCCATAATCTTGATTTCACAGAAAATATTTAAAGACTTTAATAAAATTATCTAGTATTAATTTTTATAAGTAGTTTGGTAGTATGTAGTAAGTGTTCAATCTTTAATTTTAAAACACTTTAAACCTATTATATAGAAATAAATCTTTGATGGTTTAATTTAGATATGATTAGTAGTTTACATGAATTTTAATATAAGTATTATTAAAGATATTTTATGTATTACTATTGTTTAAGAAATTTATGATGTCCTACTACTTTATTTGTTGGCACTATTAAATTATTTTTTTAATAATAATTTATAGAAAGATGAGTTTTAAATATAATTAAGTTAATTTTCGAAATGAATTTAAGTTTGTTTTGCCTTATTTGATAAAACTATATTATAATAAGTTTAGAATACACTTTGAACGACGATAGTATTTTGTTAGATTTCCGATAGCTAATAATTATTTAAAAAAAAATTATTTCCGTAGTATGAATTTAAGTAAATGGAAAGTTTTAGCAAGTCCTTTTAGAAGTTTAGTAACGCTTAGTGTTTTGTATAGGTGACGATTGACATTCATTCAGCATGATTGTGGAAAGATTTATAATAGTACTTAAGAAATCCAGGTAAGTGGGTTCATATACTAGTTTTGCATAAAAGAAATGAAATAAGCTTGACTTTGAAAATAAGCATGTTTATTTTTGAAAAAAACTCTGAAAAAGACCTCAGATGTTTATTCTGCATATGCATAAATTATATATAAGAGAAAGTATTTTCTGTTATGACTAGTGTAAACATAAGCTAATTTTGTGTATTTTGTTTCTGAACTATGCAAAAAGAGCGAATATGAAATTCTAAAAGTTTTTACTATGAATAAATGAAGATGTTTTGTTTCTATTTATTTCAAACATGTGAAATGATCTAAAGTTATTCAGTATTTTGTTTTTATATGATATGTCATCTGAAAACCATGGCATGAAGTTCTGATTCTGTATCTGAATGTGATCTGGTTCCAATGATGTTCCATTCTGTTAAGGCCCAGCCAAGGGCATAATAGTAGTTTATAACCCTACCACGGGAGTGAAACATGGTATACGGCCTAGCCACGTGTATAATGGTAGTTTATAACACTACCACAGGGGTGAAACATGGAATATGGCCCAGCCACGGGTATAATGGTGGTTTATAACCCTACCACAGGGGTGAAACATGGTATACGACCCAACCACGGGTATAATGGTAGTTTATAACCCTACCACGAGGGTGAAACATGGTATACGGCCCAGCCACAGGTATAATGGTGGTTTATAACTCTTCCACAGGGGTTAAACATGGTATTTGTCTCAATGTGACGCTATGAGATGATATGAATGTAATATTTCAGATTGGATATGTCGAAGGATTTTTGAATAAGAAAGTTTTCTGAAAATTTCGCTCTAATATTTTGTACCAAGATTTATTTATGCATTTTGAAAGTAAATATGTTGTTTCTACATTCTGAACGTAAAATGTTTTGTTCTGCATACCGAACTTTATAAATGCTCATGTTTACATGCTAGTATATGTTCTCTGCTTATTGAGTTGTTAATAACTCACCCCTTATCTCTACAATATTTTTCAGATGATTTTGGATATTTCAGCTGAGGATCAAGATTTTGAAATTTTGGGTGAGATGATTTAAGAGTAGTGGATTAAGTATAGAAAGTTCTCGATGAGTATTAGCGATTTTTTTATTAAGAAAGTTTATTGTGTTATGATGACTTGGCATTTTGAAAAATTGGTTATATTGAGGAAATTAGTTTGAATTGGAATTTCTTTATGATATTGGAAATTTGGAGTCTATAATTATATTGTTGAAATGTGAGTGTTAGTGACAGGAAGTAACTCTCCGACCCTTGCGGGACCGGGGCGTTACATACCTATGACCACTCACTCTCGTACCAGTTCTCTTTGTCGTAAACAATTTCTTGACTACACCTCATTATACTCTACTCTACATCCAATCATTGAATTCTCCTTCATCTCGCAGACCCTTGCACCTTCCTCTTACTCTCAAGCAGCGACTAACCCTTACAGGCAGTATGCTATGCAATAGTAGCTTGATGCCCTTCCTCAACCTGGAACATGGTCCTTGTATCCCCGACCACCCTCGCCTTGCAATATCATTCACACCAATTGGATCTTCAAGACCAAAGAATGTTCTGATGGTTCTGTTGATCTTTACAAGGCTCAATTAGTAGCTAAAGGATTTGAACAAAAAAACTCAAGTGGTCAAGCCATCCACCTAATTGCCACCTTCTTTCATTGGCCTATTCGACTAGACATCTCTAATGCCTTCTTGCATGGCACCTTGTCTGAAACTATTTTCATGGAGTAGCCGTAAGATTTCATCAACTTAGAACATCCCTCTCACCCATGTTTGCAAATTACACAAGGCCATTTATGGCCTCAAGCAGGCACCTTGTGCCTTATTTCAACAACTCCTGGGTGTTCTCTTGGACCTTAGCTTCACGGCTTCCCTTGTGGACTCTTTCCTTGCCACTGATCATGATGATTGTGTTCATACTTATGTCCTTTTCTATGTTGATGATATCTTGATAATAGGAAACAATGCAACCTCTTTGAATCATTTATTTATCAATTGCAGCAAATTTCTTCAGTCAAAGATCTTGGAACACTCAGCTAGTTCCTTGGCATTTAGGCCACCCGCACTATCAAAGGTCTACACCTCTGTCAGTCCAAGTAGATTTTGGACCTCTTGCACCGTGTTAAAATGTTGGTGTTGTGTCCTCTGTTGCCCCATGCACAGGGCCAACTCAATAGATTTTGAGGCCTAAGGAGGTAACTTAAAATGGGGCATTTTTTGTGTCAAATTAATTAGCTTATATTTAAAATATATTTTTATTTAAGAATTATTCTTGTTGCTTTTTTAGATGCAAAATTGCTAACTAAAATTTTATATTCAAGTTTTTCTAATATCTCATTTTTAATTGATAATATGGCTAGTCCATTTAATCTTTCCTGCGACTTTGTTAATCTTAGGTAAGATTTTACCAAGTTTAATTTTGAGAAATTTCATTTTGCAGAAGCAATTGTAAATTGTAATATGTATTCTAAATAAGATTCTATAAGCGATACATGCATTTAGGAAAGAAGTCTTTTCATATAATTTAATATATTAATCAGAGTGCTTTCTTCTATTGGTAAAATTTCTTTTAAAATTTCTAGTTTTGAAAATAAGTCTAAACCATCAAAATCATATTTCTGACATTTTCATGAATAAGAAAAGTTTTCTGCAAACTACCATGATTTCAATTTCTTGCAATTAAATTGAAGACCAAAAATATTTTCATATATTTGAAATTGTTCAAACCTGTTTTGAATTGAAGAAATTGCTTGATATACTATAAATAGAAATAATTAACTCTAAAAGATTCTTTAGCAGATTGTATTGTCTCTTTGTTGACATTTTCAACAAACATTTTTTCTATGAATTATTCTCTTTTCTCTAAATTAATGTTCCATACTAATTGTAATCTCTCTCGATGAAATCATTGCACATTTAAACTCATTCTCTATAATCTTGAAAAATAGAAATAAGACATTTTAACTTATCAATGGCAACATTTAAATGCATATCTGTGGATTGAAAACTATTACTTACAATATTGATTGTAAATAATAAATCAGACCATATGGTCATGCCTAATATGAATTCAAAATTCTCAATTTCATATGCCACTAAACAAAAAGTGAAGCTAAACAATTAGCTTCACTTTTTGTTTTAATATCTTCAGTTGTTTTTGTTAATTACAATAAAACTTCTCTTATTTGTGGAGTTTAGAGTTTTATTGCTTTGATTATTTCAATTCGACTTTCTGAACGTGTTTGTGAGAGTGTTTTAAAAGTTAAACTTGACACATTATCTTCAAAACTTTCCATCATTTTGTTGATGAAGAAAATAAAGAATAACTATTCCAAAAAATGGTATAGCTTTAGAATTGTAATTAGCCATATCACATACAACAAGATTAAGATTATGACAACCACATTGTGTGTAAAATGCTTTAGGATTTATATCAAGTAGTAATCTTCTTTGCATCCATTGCTATTTTCCTTTCATATTAGACCCATTATCATAATCTTGTCCACAAACATTATTAATATCATGCAAGTTCAAGACTTTTTATGGCATCTAATAATTCATTGAGAATACATTTTCCACTAGTATCATCTACTTTAATAAATTCTAGAAAATGTTCTTCTATTTTTATTGGGCTTGTTGAAATATTAACACATCTTTGTTAATCGGTTCCTTCATTAGCTAGTTGAACAAAAGCAAAATACTATATTCAAGTCATTTGAATAAACTAGCTATTTTCTATCATGTTTCTCCCCATTTGATAAGTGTTGTATATAATATGTAGTAGAAAAATGTCTAGGACTCTAGAGTTCTCATCCTTGGGAATATTAATATCATGATCTCTAATTGGACCTTTTTCAACTAATAAATCCCATAATTTTGTATCAACATGTTTCCATTGAGCAGGGTTATTGGTATTTTTATTTTTACTATCAATCTCTGCATAAATCACATGCCTCTTTTACTATCACATGAGAGGAAAATTGTACTACATATATAAATGAAAAGGCCGGTTGATTCATCCATCTTTACTTTTTTATGTTTTACCTTAGTCAACCAATGCCATAACGTCTACTATAGGAGTGTAAGCAGTGATCTTCAATGGCTGGCAAATTACAAGCAAGATTTAATGGATGCCAGAGAGTCAGAGATAGGACTACAAGAGTATTAGAATGAAGAAATGAAATAGAGATTGTCAATTTTAGTCCTCAGAGAGGTATAAGAAGAAAACTTGTGAGAAATTTTCTATTTCAGATTTAGACTTTATCAGATGATAGACTAGATTTATGGTCATTACTTCTATCTGTCGCTTTTCCAAAGTGAATTTATAGAGTCTCTAACAGAAAAATAATTTACGTTTTTTTGCAGTGTTAATGCTTTTCTGGGCTAATTTTACGGTGGGATTTGAGATAATTAATTAATTTTTTGTAAATCATTGTCTCTTACAACTAGAACCATTTTTACTAATTTTTTTCTTCTATATTATATTTTTTGGTTAGATTTTCCTAATAATTTTCTTTTTAACATCTTTTTTGACATTATTCCATTATGGGGGCCTTGGGCAACGGTCTAACTTGTCGAGTGGAAGAGCCGGCCCTACCCATGCACATCCGGCTCCAAGCTCTCCAAGATTCATGGTGACTTGCTTCATGATCCTTCCTTCTAATGTCATGTCTTTGGGGCACTTCAATACTGCACCATTACTCGACTTGAGCTGGTCGACTTTGTAAATCAACTTTGCCAATACCTACAAGCTCCCACCTCAGTCCACTGGAGTTCTGCCAAGCGTGGTCTTAGGTACCTCAAAGGTACTATTGGCATGGCCTTTACTACACTGTAGCCCCTTTTCAGTTACTTGCTTTTTGTGATGCTAACTGGGATGATAACCAAGATGACAGAAAATGAACTATTGGTTTCTACATTTTTCTTCACTCTTGCCTTGTACTGTGGGGTGTTTAGAAACATTCGATTGTGTCTAGTTCTAGCATGAAGGCCGAATAACGAGTCATGACCATTACCACTGCAGAGCTCTAATAGCTTCACAGGCTCCTAAAAAAACTTCATATCCCTCTATCCTCACCACCTATGCTCTGGTGTGATAACATTAGCGCCTTAGCTCTTGCAAACAAACTTGTTTTTCACAGTCACACCAATCGCATAGAAGTTGATTATCACTTCGTGCGATAAAGTTATCAAGCACAATATCTCCATCAAATATATTTCCTCTTCTAACTTGCTGATCTATTTACTAAAGGACACACAACCACTCATATCCTTCTTTTTAAGGATAGGTTGAAGGTTGCTTCAACCCCATCAACTTGCAACGGCTGTTAGAGTAAGCAAACGATAGACAGATCAGCTAAATCCATCTTCTCAACAATTTAATGCATCATCAATGTGAGGATCCAAAACAAGGGAAGGAATCCTCTCACGTGGGCAAAATGTTGGCAATATAGAGGTAGTTGGGTAGGCAATGTACAGTTGAGGTAATAGTAATGCGAGCACGTTATAAAGAGCCTGGCAGATGCAGGGAAACATAGGGTGACGAAGGAAGGTTTGTCCAACACCATGCAAGCAAAGGATGTGCTAACGCTACAGGGGCGAGCAACGGGCAAGGACAAGTCCAGTGCAAAGTTGGAAGTACTCCAAGATAACATGGAAAGGCTCAAGGGGCAGCAAGTGTTGTACCCAAGGCCCATGCTCCATCAGCAGTCACAGCGGGAGTACACCTGTTGAGATGGAACACAAAGCTAAAGGCCATATCATCTAACCTCATAAGTATGGCCTAACGCCATGTACGAGACTCTCATGAGGAGGAGGACTGTGGGTTTGGTCTTAAGGCAATGGACGATAGTCAACATCCCACTTTAGAGATCGTAAAGGACTTCAAGACTTTTCTTCTTTTCTATTTGAAGGCTTCAAGGACGCTGAGAGAATAGAGTCTTTGTCAATCTAAGGATCATCACTCTAGCGTGACCATTAGTATTTAGAATACTATCCAGGTTCACCCCTCCGACAAACTAGAAATGTGGGGGAAATGCTTTTGGATATGATCAGGATTTGCATATTCTACTTATTATCTCTTTCTCTCATGAAAGTACATACTTTTCTCACTATATTTATTGACTACTTTGATGAAGTGATTTAAAGTGATGTGATTTCAATGTGCTTTGCACTCATGTGAAGCCAATACGGAAAATCCTGAGTGGCACGTTACCATGAGTTTCATAGGGTAGAGGGATTCCAGGTGATGATCAGGGTGGAAAATTTCTATATTGGCTTCACATGATATCATGGGTAGAGAGAGTCTCCGCATTGATAGGGTCAAGTTCCTTTGTGATGATTTGGTGAAGATGTTTCACGTGTTGACTAGGTAAAGAGATTCCCTGTGTCAAATGGGTGGAGTGATTTCGTGTTGGTTTTGCTAAATGTGTCCACGTGTTGGCCGGGTAAAGAGATTCTATGTGCCAAATGGGTGGAGTGATTCCTGCACTTTGCGATCCTTATGAATGTATATGTATATTTCTCTGATGGTGATTCTTCGCCATACTTATGAATATATGTGTTTTGCTTAGAGTGTGATTCCTGACCATGTTTATGAATATATGTTTTTGTTCAAGAGAGTGATTCATCACCATGCTTAGGAATACATGTGTTTGGGCTCAAAGGGTGTTTCATCACCATGTGTAAAATGTGTGCTTTTAGCCTTATTTACATGAATTTGTACATGCATATTCATTGTCATTATTTTTCATTTTTAGTACAATCATGGGTTTTTACTTATTGAGATCTCATCGAAATTTCACTATGGTGATCCCACTTAAGGTTTCATTTCTCGAAATTGTAGACCTTGATGCAGATATAGACAAAGATAATTGCCCCGAGGAAGAAATACCAGTCCAATCTGAAGAGTAGCCACGAAGACTTGTCTCTGTTTAGTTTTATATTTTGTAATTTGAGACGTTTATTATAATTAGGTGATGAACACTTTACAGTTCACTATATTTAGATGGAAGTGATGTACTTATGATGGTGTATAATTAGTGGGATGAAGTAATAGTAACATTTGAATATTACTATTATTGAGAAGTATTGGACTATTGGTACTACTAAATTAGCCTCTATCTAATCCTCTTTACCATTTTCGTTGTGATCTTTATTATCCACGTGTACTTGGCATACAGTCGCATAGCCCTCATTCGAATGTAAACTACACAGCCAACTTGCTCGCATCCTGAGCACCGCGGTTCCTAACTGGGAAGACTACTAAGGGCCGGAGACACCACAAGCAAAGACATTTTCTACTGAATCAAATACACTTTCTACTTAATCAAATACAACTCCTCCATATCATATATACTATTCATTAGGGGTGAAAACCAACCCCATCGGCGCAGTTTTTGGACAAAATCGACGCTAATCGATGAGAGAAAAATGGGTGGGCAACCAACCGTAACCATTCGATGGAGAGTGGTAAAACCAGCCAGCATAGTTTTGGCTAGTTGCCATCGGTTCATCGGCGTGAAGATTGATTCCAATAGTTAACAAATTTCTCAATACTCAACAACACAGATTCAAGTATTCAAGAATAAACATCAACTATACATTATACAAATCCAAACAATAAACATCAAGTGGGTTTCATCAACTATCCCATGAGAGAGAGAGATAGAGAGAGAGACGAAAGGGAGATGAGAGACCTGAGAGGCTAAGATAGAGGCTCTGAGAGCCCGAGAGGGAGATGAGAGGGAGAGGGAGATGGGATCACGACATCTGAGAGGAGATGGCATCGTCGCATCAGAGAGGGAGATGGAATCGCCGCATCGGAGAGGGAGATGGTATCACCACAACAAAGAGGGAGGCTAGGGGTGGCTGCTGCTGGGAAGAATCTGAGAGAGGGAAAAAAAATTCTAAAGGATGAATGAGGAAGAAGGGCTCGTAGGGGTCTTTTAGCCTAATTCAAACCGGTGCCGTTACATTTATATTTTTTTTATAACCTATGTCCCCAAACGACGTCACTCATTTAAGTGGAACGACATCGTTTCATATACTTATATTTGAAAAAAATATATATATAGCTAACGTCATCCAGTTTAGCAATTTTTCCTTGGGTTGAATCGGGACTGAATCGGGCGACATCGATTTTGCTTAATTCCAACCGCCGGCCTATCGGTTCTCTGTTAGTTTCGGCCGGTTCCGTACTCTGACGGCCAGTCTGAGTCGGTACCGGTCGGTTTTCATGGTTTCTGTACAGCCCTACTATTCATAACCTATTTTAAGGTGCATCTACTTTTTGGAAGGGCGATATACATTTAGGCAACTATGCTTGTAACTGTTTAGCATTTTATATTCATGCATTAAAAAATTGTGATACGTGTATAGTTAAAAGGTGAACTCTCATACTCTCCCTTTAAAAAAATAAATAAATAAATAATTCACATAAAAAAAATATACTTTATAATGTTAATCCCCACTTTTCTTGAAAATATAGACTTGCACGTGGAAAAATGATACAGTTATAAAAAAAAATTCACAAAATTAAATCAATAAATTAAAGTAATTTTATATAATAAATTAAATCTATTTTATAATAAAAATAATCTATAATATAATATAACACATTAAACTATATTAATTTATACGTTAATTAAATCTGTTTGACTAAAGCATTTCTCCTCAAACTGTGTTCATCATTACTAGTTAGAAAAAAACCGCCCTCTTCCCAGCCGTTATTGTCGGTGGCTTTTACTACACCCTTAGTTAAGCCTTGATGGATGCGAGCGATTGCGCACGTTCATGCATGTGAGGATGTGTGCAATAAATAAATAAATAAATTTAAAAAAAAAAATGAAAGAAATGGAGTCTTCCAATAAGCATCGAATTAACCACCACTGAAACAGAAGCATCGAATAATCCCACACTGACGGAAAAAGCTTTTAATTTTTCTGGGATTCTATTCTTATCTTCGAAGTCGCTTTCAATGTCCGTTTATTCTGGATGGAAAGCAACATATATAGGAATATATTTATCTACACCACTGACAAAGACACTCCCCTCAAAGGATAGATAATACCATGCACCACTGAGCATATATCTATGAGAAGTAATATCTATTATCCATGTTTAAGATCAAGATCAAGATCAAGCCCAACCCTGCTTGTAGCGGCGGAAGAGGTCCTCTGTTTGGGCATTCTTGAAGGCACTGCAGGCGATAAGATAAACCCATATGAGCACCACCACAGCCACAATAAGAACAACATTGGCTTTCCTCCATTCTCTTCTGAGGTTCCCCAAAAGCCCAGCCTTGCATGAGTTGCAATTGTAACACAGTATGCTCTGGTCATTGTTCCACAAGAGGCAGTCCGGGTCACCCATTGGGTTCACCGGGTTTAACCACAATGTTGGGTTCCCATAACTGTACCCACAAACTGTTGGAGGTTTACAACATCCTGACTGTAACATATATAGGGCAGCAAATTAATCAAGACTTTAGTGAATGAAAAAGTTACAATAAAAGTACAGAAAAAAGATATAACAGTACCACCACCTAACTAGGTCACTTTAATTGTAAGGGAAAGCTGGCAACCATCACAACTTCTCTTTTAGATCTTCTGAAATAAAGACAAGATCCAATCATGCCTAAATTATTCTAGGTTGATTATTACTTTAATGTGGTCTATATTTCATAATTTCTCATACTCATCGTGTTGAAAGATGCCTCTGTCTATAAGTCTATTGGCAAGGACACTAACGGCAACTACAAGTTCAGTTCCCTCCATTAATAGAGCATAAGATTCTTGAGAAAATGTGCTGATTTATAAAGTAGCTTAGTTCATTTGGATAGTAAGATAAGATGAGATGATATAGCTTTAGATGAGTTGAATAAAATATTATTATTATTTTAGAATTTAAAAAAATTGAATTGTTTATTATATTTTATATGAAAATTTGAAAAAATTATAATAATGAAATGAGATGATATGTATTGAGATTGTTTTTGTATTCAAACTGGGCCTTATATTTTGCATGAAAATTTTTAAGATGAGTTTGAATGCAAATATGTTGAAATATATGTTTAAGTTGCGTTTAGGTAATAAGGTATTTTCAGATATTCTGTTAATAGTAGTAAAAAATAATAATAGAATATTAAATAATAATAAAAAATAAATAAAAATTAATAATAAAATAATAAATAGTAATGGGATATTCTAAGAATACATCCAAATGTATGAAATAGATTGAAATGAATTTAATTTTTTTATAAAAAGTTAAATAAGTAACAAATCGCATCAATAATTGGGTACTCAAATATCTTAAAAATACTTCACTATTATTTATTATTTTATTATTATTTATTATTTATTTTTCATTATTTATAAAATACCTCGTAATAATTCACTACGCAACCTAGCTAAGATGAATTGAAGTGAGTTTGTGTTCAAAGGTAACCGCGGTGAGACAGAGAGACAGAAACACATGTCGCGGGACTAGAAAGTCCTCACGGCAATTAGTAAAGCGAAAAGCTAAGAGCCGTTTTGGATGAACCAAATGGACATTGAATAAACTAGTACACACAAGAATTAATTCTGCTATGTTGTTCATCTAATGAACGGCAAAAGGATTCCTCATCTCTAAATTCATTAATGGCTTCCCTTTAAATATAATCCTGAACCTCGAAACAAAATAAATGGAAAAGGGTATCTTTTATTCTCTATAAATTTTATAATTAAATTGGAAAAAGAAAATTGTTTTCCCTACAATGCAAAGCACGCAACACAAAACTTGCCTGAAGAGGAGAGATATGAGCGGCGTAAAACTGATCAGGGGTGATGTAATTCTGGGTCAGCTTAGCACAAACGTTGGAATCGGCCAAACAGGTCCTTATCTTCTCCCAGCTGCCGGAGTTTGTGACGTGGTCCCTGAGCCAGGCCGAAAAGCCGTCGAGTCGGTACTCCTTGTACCCTCGACCGGGAACGGAGTAGCCGCCGTTGGGGCGCGTGACGATGAAGGCGAAGACGAGGAGGATGAGTAGTAGGGCGATGAGGACGGCCATGCACAAGAGGTAAAAAGCGAGGAGTCCCTGGCGGTTCCAGTAAGCGCCGACGAAACCGGCCAAGGAGACGAGGAGGATGAGCGCACCGAGGATGACCACCGGCCACCGGAAGTAATGGGTGCACTCGTTGTCGGGCTTCGAGGCAAGCCAGATGCCGGCAGCGATTATGGGGATGGAGGCCATGAGGGCTATGAAGTTTAGGACCGCTGTTATGTTGTTGCTCACTCCCATGGCAACAAAGAAAGAAAAGCGATCAAGGGATGGAAATGGAGAGGGCGGGAGAATTGGAGGTGGAAACGAGAGAGATTTGTGTTTTTGTTTTTCTTGGTTTCTCTATGAGCTGTGTGAACTGACAGATTGGGTTTTGGTCAGTGTTTTGTCGGTTCCCAGTCTGGAAGGGAAAGTTATTTTTTTTTTGTTAATGGGTAGCCTTTGCGACGAAGATCAAACCAAAGCACCAGTCCAGATTTGTATAAACTCAAATTCAATCCGGAAGTGTCCAAGAGTCGAAGTTAATTAACACTTCTATATCCAACAAACAGCAAGCTGGGTAGAAAACAATTAAGACAGTTTCCGATCTTCTGACCTTTTATTTAGTAAATTCAACAAAACTATATAAAAATTATTTTAGAAATTGAGTGGTAAGGTCAGACCCAATGATCTTTAGGCAATTAATAGATTATTTATCCTATCTTTTAAAATACATCTCTAAAATTAAGG
This sequence comes from Juglans regia, assembly GCF_001411555.2. Classification (NCBI taxonomy): domain Eukaryota; kingdom Viridiplantae; phylum Streptophyta; class Magnoliopsida; order Fagales; family Juglandaceae; genus Juglans; species Juglans regia. The sequence goes on from NC_049910.1 coordinate 29,041,934, forward strand.
GTGGGCGGTTGGGCCCCGCACCCCGCTGCACAGCCCCGTTGGCTCCGCCCATGCGGGACAGGAATTTTGTCCCATTCGTGCAGAGTGTGGAGGGCACCGCCCACACCTCTGGAGGCCAACAGAGGCGGGGGATGGAAGCCCCGCTCCGCTTTTCCCCCACCTCACATAATTATTAAATTATAATGACAAAATGGCGCCGTTTCATTTTATCTTAAGTTCCCCCCCCACCCCCCGCGCGTCTTCTGGAACTCTCATCTCTCTCTCTCTGTCTCTTACTCTCAGACTCACTCTCTCGCACTCTCTCTCTTGATCTCTTCTCTCTCTCTCTCTCTCTCTCTCACGACTGCACGAGCACCACCGTCATTTGTTGCGCCAAACTCCAAAGGTAAGACTCCAAGTCCTTACTCAGGACCAATATATATATATATTTTTTTTTTCTGAGTTTTGGATTGGAGATTGGAGGAATGTTAGGTTGGAGATGAAGGATGGGAATGATTGTAAAATTGTGTGCAGTGGATTTTGATTTGTGCATGTGTTTGAAATTGATGTCTTCTCTGTCACTATATTTGATTTTCTTTTTTTGTAATTTGTACTTTCTGGGTTTTGAAACCCTTAAATCAATTTAGGGTTTCGGATTAGAACCCTAAATCAATTTTGGGTTTCGGATTGAACCCCTAAACCCCTAAATAAATCAATTTAGGGGTTCAATCCGAAACCCTAAATTGATTTAAGGGTTTCAATTGAAAACCCTGAAATTTCAATTTAGCGATTTCAATTGAAATCCCTAAATCGATTTATTTAGGGGTTCAATATGAAACCCTAAATAAATTGATTTCAATTGAAACCTCTAATAACTGATCACAAAGGTGAGACGATTGAAAAGAACTCAATAAAGGAGTGGGAGTTGGCACAAATTTTGACAGTTTCAGTTGATAATGTCTCGTCTAATGATGTCATCTTGGGATATCTAAAGATTTATTTTAGAGAGGCAAATAGGATATTTTTGGGTGATGAATATTTGCATGTTAGATGTGCTCCACATATCTTGAATATAATTGTGACTGAGGGGTTGAAAGATGTTGATGACTCGGTTGCACGAGTTAGAATGGCTGTGAGGTTTTCTCCTTCTAGATTGGAGAAATTCAAGGCTACTGCGAAGATTGTAGGCATAACATCGAATAATGGTCTTTATACTGATGTTCCTACCAGATGGAACTCAGCCTTCTTGATGTTGGAGACGGCCCAAGAATATAAGGTAGCCTTTCAATTATTGGGTGATGAAGACATTCAATATGTCAAATACTTTGATGAGCACGAGGGATTAGGAAAGCCTAATGATGATGATTGAGAGGTAGTTTTTACTTTTGTTGATTTTTTCGGACTTTTTTACGATGTCACATTGAAGTTATCTAGTTCTTTCTACCCTACATCCCATAAATTTTGTCAACAAATATATAGGGTGAAAGAAGAATTAGACGACATGTGTAGGGGTTCCAATCTAAGAATGAAGGGGATGACATTGACCATGAAGGTCAAATATGACAAGTATTAGGGAGATTTGAGTAGACTAAATATTTTGTTATATATGGCTTTTATTCTTGATCCCCGTCTGTTAAATCTCAAGCATGTTATGTGGTTTGGGACTTGCGCACCATTAGGCATGGGCTGATCTTATTGGTGAGATGACCCGAGATATCTTGGCTAAATTGTATGATGAGTATAATGCAATTAAGGGTGGTACTGCATCTACTACACCTACACCTACCCCAACACCTCCTCCAGACACCGAAACAACAAAGAAGCGTAGATTGACGTGGACTAAAACCCTTGCACAAAATCCCACACTAGTCCTTAAATCTACGGAGGTGGTTTCAGAGTTAGATAACTATTTTTCAGGAGATCTTATTCAAGATGATGATGGTTTCGATATATTAGGATGGTGGAATGCGACAGCAAAAAAATATCTCATCCTTTCTGAGATGGCCCGCTGTGTTTTAGCCATCCCTATTAGCACTGTTGCTTTGGAGTCAACCTTTAGTATTGGGGGGCGCATATTGGATCATTTTCGTAATTTATTGTCTCCTACAACTGTGGAAACATTGATATGCACATAGAGTTGAATGATGAGAATTGATATTTATGGTCCGGATGTTTTTGATTTTAAGGAGACCGACGAAGAGGGTGATGATCAGTCTGGATCTGGACCATCTGGACCATATTTGATGATCAGTTTTTATTTTATTATTTTGATTTATTTATATTCATTTTGATTTCATCAGTATTAATTTTAGTATTCATTGTTGTAGCAACACATGAAATGACGTCTACCTCAAATATGTGCTCAAGCCACAAAAGATTACCTGCCCGGGCTGCCCCAAATGTCACAGTTAAAGACTCAAACAACTTTATGCCTATATCTTTAGATTCTTAATTTCTTAGAATATTAAAATTTGAATCATTTGTACGTATTATGTATTTGATTTGTAATGTTGATACAATGTCTCTTGGACACTTTTATATTTGTAATTTTGTAATTGTTTAGCATTTCAATTTTATTTTTGTAATAGCTTAGTTATTATTATTAGTTTATTAGGTAGTAGACTTGTAGTCTGTAGTAGTACTTCGTTTGCTCTAAATTAGAAAATTTGTATCATGTTATTTTTATTTATGTAACTTCTTTTTTTTTAACTTCTCATTTTATGGATCCAAAATGGCCCAGAGGCTGTTTCTGGGCCATTTTAGACCCATTTCAGCCATTTCTGGGTACCCCCTAGAAACTGCTTTTGGGCGAAAGGCCTATTAGGGGGGTTGGTGGACGGATTGACCTCCACCCGCACCCTGTTATCCGGGATTGGGTACCCCGCCCCCGGAGTCCGCACTTTGTTATCCGGGATTTGGTACCTCGCCCCTGCACTCCGGGGGCGGGGGACGGGGAGAAAAACGTTGACCTCGCCCATCTAGAGGTGGGGAGGCCTGGGCGTAGGAGGCGGGTAGCACCCCTAACTAAAACTCACTTGTTCTATTTTACATATTGACTTTTACAATATGTAATCCATCAACTTATTTATTTTTTATTTATACATTTAAATATTCTTTTTTTATTCTTTTTAAATATTTCATTTCTACTAATAAATTTATAATATCCATATATTTTTTTATATTTGCAATTTGTTTTTATATACAATGTAAATTAATTTAGTCCTATACACTTAAAACAAAAATATATAAGCCAAATAAAAATTAAAAATAAAATTAAAATATGAAAAAATTGTTTTAAAAATATTTCCAAGATATTTTAAAAAAAATTGAAATATGTGTTTTAAATGATGAACAATAAAATATAATTTGTTTACATGATAAAAGTCAAAGTAAAAAAAAAAATGAGAGAGTAAATGAAATATCAATAAAAAAAAATTATAGGATGAACAGTATCCACTATATATAGCAGATTACTGTAGTTAATTTTATTTTACAATTCCTTTTACATAATTAGATGGAACTCATTTTTAGAATAATTCTTTAAATAAATTATATTTTTTATATAATACGAAAGTCATTGAGAGTGCTCTAGTTAGCCTTTGAGGGATTATTATGATTGGTGATTGAAATTACAGCCTCAAAACGTACTATATTCCTTAACTAAACAATAGCGGCCAATGTAATATGGAAAATGCTACATGCTACATGTAATATTGTATTGCGTCAGTTGGGGATGGCTGCAACATCTAAATGTACATAATTCTCTGCTGCGACGGTTGATGTAACGTTGCTGCTAGTCTAAGACGGATAGGGCTCGTAGAATTCTGCGGCCTGTTTGTCTCACACATGCTGGTGGTGATCGGATCAAAGTATGCGGTGCGTGTCGATAATGTGGTGCGGGGACGCAATGACGAATGAGATTCATGCGCGACCTACTCAACATCATGTGAAGCTCGTGTGGTCGTTCGTTTTGGACACTTCATGTTACGCTTTTAGGGTTGGTTTGGATTAGAGATGAGATGAAATGATTTTAGATGAAATATAAAAATTAAAAAAAAAATTGTTAGAATATTATTTTTTAATATTATTATTGTTTTAGAATTTGAAAAAGTTGAATTGGTATTTGAAAAAAATTAAATTGTTTATTATATTTTATGTGTAAATTTAAAATAGTTATAATAATGTAATGAGATGAGATAAGATTAGACAAGATAAAATATTTTCTGAATCCAAATGGACCCTTAGGCTTGCAGCCTGTTATTTTAATGGTGCCAAGCATGCATGTCGAAGGACGTGGCTAGCTCAAGCACATTTGTTTTTTTTAAAATTTTTAGAGCTTTTTCAAAAAAAAATTCAGAGATGTATTTTTATTGTGTTATTGTGAAAGTAGATATATAGGAGCTATGAAGTTGTTTCGAAAAAGAAATGATAGGGATAAGAGGAAGGTGTGAGACTGGTATGATATTTTAAAAAATGATATTTACAGTTTTATAATATGTAAATCATATGTAATCTTTTTAAAAAAATTAAGTAAATATAAGATCCACATAGCACATGCAGGCCCAGCTATTTCATTAGACGACTTAAGCAGTTGTGTAATACCCCTAGCTAGTGGAAGAACGGAAGAAGGCCCCCAAATAAATCCCAAGTAGAATCTTCTAAAAAAATTAGAAAAAAATTGAATAACTTAAGGTGTGGTTTGGATTTAGAAATAGGTTGAGATGATTTATAAATAGTAAAATAAAATATTGTTAGAATATTATTTTTTAATATTATTATTGTTTTAGAATTTGAAAAAGTTGTTGAATTATTTATTATATTTTGTGTGAGAATTTAAAAAATTTATAATGATGATATGAGATGAGTTGAAATGAGTAGAGATGAGTTAAGTTGGATTTTTTTTTTGATAAACAATTCATGCTATTTTATTCATCAGAAAAATAGAGATTACATCAAGGCATCATGCCAGATGACTTGTGAGACATCTTCAGGAAAAGAGTCCCACCAAATCACTAGCTCTTCAATATACCATGACTGTCTTGCCAAACAATGGGCAACTGCATTGGCCATACGACCTTTATGTTGAACTATAACCTTAGGAAATCTGTGTAACATCCGCTTGATCTCAAAAACCAAGTTTCCCCAAATAGACATTGACTCTTGTTCTTTGTTAAGCTCTTGGACCACCAGCAAAGAATCACTCTCCACTTCTAACTCACTGATTCCCAAAGGAAAACAAACTTGGAGGCCTCTCAGTACTGCCAAGAATTCTATCTTGATAGGATCACTCACCTCATGTTCTGGTTTGCTAGATGTTAAGATCACCTTCCCACTCTCATCTCGAAGGACCATGCCTACTCCAGATCTGCACTGATCGTGGAATATAGCACCATCAATGTTTAACTTCAAGACTCCTGCAGGTGGAGGCTTCCAGCGACATTGGGGCATCAATCCCTGCTTTTGCTCATTTGTTGCAGATATGTGTTCTTGGTACAAAGACAGAGCGTGATCTATTGCTTTTTCTGGAGATAATTTCTTATTCTCATACATGAATTTATTTCTTCTGTACCATAATCCCCAAGCACATAGAACCAAAGTCTCCATCTCTCCAGACTTGTTTCTTCTTACCAACTCTTCCATTACCTGGACAAATTCTCTTTGAAAAGGATTGCCCTGCATAAAGCTAAGTTGAAGCTGCAAAGACTCTTTGAAGCTTGTGCAATTGAGAATGGCATGATTTGTATCCTCCACCTCCACCTCCACCTGACACCATTTACACATAGCATCTGTCACAACCTTCTTGGCTTGTAAATTTTTCAACGATGGTAACCCATTCTTACACACCCTCCAAGCAAATATTTTCACTCTATTGGGAACTTGCAGCTTCCAAATTCTTTTCCACATTTTACTTTGCTCCACTCTAAATGACCCTTCACCCGACTGCCTCTCCTCACCAAAAGACGCAAACAATCTGTAGGCACTCTTTACACTAAACAATCCACTCTTCTCATATTCCCAAACAATACTATCTGGTCTCTAATCAGCAGCAAGCATAGTTGAGTTGGATTTTAAATTCAAGCGAGGCCTTGAAAATATCAAAAGTATCAAACAGATCTTATGTAATCAGTTATCTCTCTAAATTATCATATTTCTATTTTCTTCTAAAAACTCAACTTTTATTAAACTTTTCTTGGTTTATAGGTTTTTTTTGGGAATCTTTTGGCTCACCATCAAAACTTTTGTTTCCATATTAAGTCATTAATTTATGAAGATGTTAATAATACTCCTAATATAAAAACGTACTCATTGGCATGAATTTATTTATTTTTATGCTTGATTATTATTTATGATTATATTTCCAAATATATATGTTAATACTTGAATTTCTTTTTTTTTGAATTCTATTGTGGTTTTTCTTAAAAAAGAGGCAAAAATTATATATTCAAGAGTGATCTCCTCCAAATTTATTAAAAGCCCTCATTTGTGTCAAAGAAAGCCGTAGAAACATCCCAAAACTCAAGCCAATCTATAAAACCAGAAAGCAAAACCTATGCCAACCTATATGAGCCTCAAGAAGGGACCCAAACAAGAACGGACAAAAACGGCCGCCTAAACCAATCAAATAAAGGACAAAACACCAACACCTTAAATTCTCATAGCTGGTAAGCCCAACTTGTCCACTCTCAAGATCCCTTTAAGCTGGTGCGGAATATCATTGAGATGTGCCCACGTCCCAGAAAGCTGCCCAGAAGCCAGACGAGTTAAAAAATCCGCCCTTGCGTAACATTCTCTATAGACATGGTGTATGATCTTAAACCATAAGCTTGATAGAAGTACTTGTAGTATTTTCTCCCAATAATCTTCGAGATACCAAATATCACATCTATTTCGCTCCAACCATTTAACAATTAACAGAGAATCCATCTCCACTTCTATTTGCTATAAACCCCATTTCATACAATGCTTCAAACCATAATAAAGGGCCAAAAGGTCCGTCGTATTGTTTGTCCCGTGGTCTAAACTTTTCGCAAAAGCCAACTTCTATCTCCCAAGATCATCTTGAATAAGATCTCCCGTCCCCATACGTCCAGGTTTACCCAAACAACTCACATCTACATTTAATTTAAACCAACCCTTCTTCGGCTTTTGCCAATTCACGAGGCAAACTCGTTTTCGATGCGGCACTTTGATCGGAATCGCAAAGGCCATCAAAACCTGTTCATCCCCGGCATTAAACTTTTTTCCAGCTCTAAGCCGTAGGCCCACCCAAGCAATGGCAGCTCTTATCAACAACCATAAGGACTCCACCGAATTTGCTCTACTTTCCATACGGGCTCTACACCTCCAAACACAAATTAAGAGACCACGTTAGAATGGCAGGTACAAGGCCAAATAAATTACCTCTTTGAGTGGAATTGACGCGGGACATTCGGTATCATGAAACTTTTTCTCTTATCCTTCTCCTTTTCATTTCTAGTGTTGGTATTGAGACATGAAGTGGTCTAAATTCTTATCATATCTCCAGATGATCATTTCTAAGGATACACTTGCCTTTTGTCCTTATTAGTTTAATATAAAGTATGAAAATTATAAATAGCAAAATCTATTTTTCAGTGTTCATAAAAAGGTTTTGTATAATCTTTTAAAGAGATATGGGCCCACTTTTTTCCCAAATGTGTGGGCTGTTTATAGAACTTTATGGACAATAATGGGTATAATTGATTTTAGAGTCATGCTAGCGTGCCGCCTAGATTTGACCGTTAGGCGCACCCACTAGCACAAAGTTGTTTTTTTATTTTTATCTTCTTTTATTTTTTATATTTTTAAATATTTTTAAAAAATAAAAAAAATATCAACACACTAAAAATCATTTTCTTAATCATTAAGTAAAAAAAAATTTAAAAAAATAAATACATTAACGGTCAAAAGGAGGGGCAAACTCAGTTTGCATACTAGCATTTTCCTTGATTTTAAGAATCTAAAGCGTGTCTTATAAAACTAAATTTGATAAAATTCTCTCTAAACCGATAATTTTCTAATAAAGATAATACCGGTTATTAATTGAGAAGATTGTATAAAATTTTAATTTGTAATTTTGTTTTGCGAAAAGACAAGAATATTGATTTTAAAATAAAAATGTAATATAAAAATTAAAATTAAAATAAATTTATTGAATCTTACATTTTAAACTAAAAAGGGCCTCACTCAAAATTTTGGCCTTAGGCCCTACAACCTATTAGGCCGGCTCTACCCACATGACAAAAAGTAGTTTTAGATACAATCGTAAGATATGCAAGCTCCATGTAATATTCATATTTTTAGTTGAATCTTAAATTTACTTGTATCTAGAGGCTTTTCCTTGAAAAAAAAAATAGTCACCACCATATACAGTGACCCTATAATATTTGTAATTCTAGAATGTAAAAGTCTCATGCATTCCATTTGAAAAAAACAGGTTAAATCTAAAACCCACACTAATAAAGCATTTTTTTAATGATAGACCCTACTTTTTTCTTCAAAATGAGTGCACGAAGTTTGTACATCTTAAGATGTAATGCATGTCCTTGTGATAAGACTTTAGAAAATAGTTTTGAAAAATAAGATGAGAATTATTGAGCCTTTTAAAACTTTTTCCTTCCCTTCCCAGGGTATAAAAGATTCTACAATTAAAATTTAAAACTTGTATTTATAAATCTAGGAGAAAGTTTTGTAGTGGAATTCATTTAATTAAAATACAAGTCTTTTTACAAAATATGATTTTACATGCTATACAAAATGCCTAGGCTTTCATTACCTATTCCTTGGGTTGTGTATGTCCTGACGCTTCGTCCTCATTTCATTCCTGAGTGGGGCACACATAAAAATAAAATGAATTGAATACTCAGTAAGCATTACTTCATACCATGAAAATATAAGAACACAGTTTTCATTCATGGATTCTCACTCACATACATATTTTACATAAAATATTTTCTTTTATTTAAAACATTAGAGAACCCTCATCGAGGGGAGAACCGAAGCCTGATAGAGTTTAAATCGGTATAGTTGACATTTGCGGGATTTTTTAATAAAGACTGAGCTTTATCATTGGTGTGAAAGTATGAATTAAACAAATGAGATCCCTGACCAGACATTATTGTTATTATGTCATACAGGTGAGGACGCTCATCTCTGCCTGTAGTAAATTAGATAGAGAAGAGACGTGGACGTGGGCCTGCAAAGTGCACCGAATTTGAGAAATTGCAAAAGTATGGAAAATTGATGTTGAAGATAAGTGATGTTGAAGATAAATGATGGAGAAACAACACCGTGCTGTGAGAATGTATCCATGTTTACAACACGTGTAACATGGATAGTTAAACATCACTGCGACATGAGCTACCCTAGATGGAGTGATGTACTCCAAGCGCATAAGGATGAGTTAATCAATTGTGTTCGGGTAAGACTTCTATACTTTGATGTTGATGGATCGAAAGTGGTTGTAGTATAATTCACGAGTGATTACACTAAATTTTATTATATATGTAGGGTGATTTTGAATTAGATTGGGAATTAGAGAACCATCGATTGACAGTGACTAAATAGCTTCGTAAGCTCTTTAATGCATTCCACCATAAATTGCATAAGATATATATATATATATATATATATCATATGGCAGCCATGACGAAGCATTGGCGACTGGGACTAGTTTGGTTAGCCCCCTCATCTAGGTTAAGCTTTGTGGTAGATGGGGTAGCGAGGCCTTTAAGGTATGCATTCTGGGTGTTCAATCCAAACCTGACAAGTTGGGTAATAAGTCACGCCCTGATTAGATATTCATTACTCTGTGTAATTTTGCTTACATTGTGGTTTTTCATGGTAGAAAATATCAAGTCAAAACTGGGAGAATAGAAATACGCTGAAATTTAACCACACAACAGGCCGTAAATCCTTTGTGAGGATTCTAGAACAGAAGGTATAAGGTTTGAAGTAAATTATTCCCCACACAACACATTTCCCATTTGTAAGCTCATATCATGGTAACCACACACTCACATAATCTTAATTTTCGCCTGATTTTTGCGAATTGGTATGCTTTGAACACATCATTTCGCTCATATTGCTGTGAGATAAGTCTTGTATAGCATTTGCTTGGTTAGTCTATCATTAGTGATTAAGCTATCCATACCTTGTGGGAAAATGTTATCTGATTGAACATGTTACACATACACATACCACACACATGTAGCTTGCTCAAAAGGCGAATTTGGTGGACTTCTACGAGGAAACCCATTGGTCCAAGAAGAATGATAAATTTGTGACACCTACCACCGAAGACGTTTATGTGAGTATATTCTAGCATAACTAATATTTTCTAAATGCAATGCTGGTTCTGTTTATCTAATTGAATCTTAAAAATGCATTATCAACACATAATTGTCGATAATCAGTTCATTATGTTGCAGAAGGATATGGTTGGAAAGTTGGATACTCTAGAACCATAGAAAAGAACTGATGAAGCAGCAACGAGTGTCTTTTGAGAGGTACTTGGTCATCGACCAGGTTATGCAAGAGGATTGGGAGAGATGGTGATGCCAAAGTCTACAAGACAACGCTCATTGGCACGAGAGAAAGAGTACATAGCTTTGATTGAAAAACATAAGCAAGAGGTTGAATCTTCCAAGAGTGAGATGGAGGCAGTGAGGGCAAACATGCTTGTTATGTTGGAGAGACAAATGAAACCGACTGTATGTTGAGGGCTTTCTTCACCGCTAACCCATCCCTTAGTGAGCCTCTTCGAGAGACTCAATGAGCATATTTTTATGGAAAAATATGGGAAGATTTCATGTGGAATTTGGGGTGCATTTTGTGCCATTAAGATGGTGGATTGACAATATATATATATATATATATATATATCCAATGGGAAGCTATATGTAAATGTTTTGTGGGAGCAAGATGGGTTGGGAAAAGAGAAGTTTTGGCCCTTCGACATATCCTTAAATATGTAAGGGTAATACCCGAGTCCTACTGCGCGTAGACTTTTATGTCATTTTTATTAATTTTTTTAAGTGAAATATTCTTTTATGCATTTTAAAATAAAATCTTTTTAATTATTTTATTTTAAGATGAGTATGCTTTGTTTTAAAATGCGATTTATTAAAATAAATGAAGGACATGATTTTAAGACTTTGCAATATTTCTCTTAAGTTCTTTAATTTTATTTATTTAAGAAATAGCCCAATTATTCTCTACCATTAGATTGGTAGGTGAAGAATATATTTGAGGTGGATAGATCTCCACCATTCATTTGCTTTCTTGTGATGGAAGAAGGGCACAAAGACCAAAATGTCCTTGCCCTTTCTCCAAGTCTACGGCTAAGGCAACAAAAAAGGAAAAAAATAAAATAAAATACCCTGAGTCCCCCCATTCCCGTCGGTCTCACCCAAGAAAGAAAGAGAAAACTTCGGCTGCGTTTGGTTGCAAGACTCAGATGAATTCAGTCTAATTTTAAACTGAGTCTAATATTCAAACACTTAACTCTCAAATTACGAAACTCATCTAAACTCAAAACCTTCTTACACGTGGAACCCACAACCTTTTTCAACTCCACATAAAAAGTACTAAACTCATTTTAATGTCCAAACACATTTTAAACTCAGTTTAGATGACCCCACATAACTCCCTCTACTACTCAACTTACTATTATTCATAAAGAACTAAATTCAGCTGAGCTGAGTTCAACGTCTAAATGCAGCCTTCATCTTTCTCTCCAAGAAAGCCATAACCGACACACACCTTCCTCTCTTCTTCTCCTCTCTTCTCATCTTCAAGAAACCAAGTTCCCCTCATCTCCTTCAAGCTTTGTGACTCCATGGCAAGGGAAGAAGAAAAACATTTTTCCCTCATCCTCTCCAAGCCGTACGAGTATACTTCCTCCATACCCATTTTTGGTTTTGACTCAAAGCTTGGAACCAAAACTTGATTTCATCTTCCAAATAGTGAAATCTTGAAGATAATAGACTTTTGGTTCATTCCCTAGTATGATTCACATGTGGGTTTTGAGTTTCACCATTTTCTTACCTATGATGTTTCGGTTTTGGGATAACACAGTGAAATCATTTTGTTCTTCATCTACACGGCTCTAACACTATTTGGTCCTCTATCTTGCCTCTTGAAAGAAGCTAAGAGCTCAAGGTAAAAACCCTAACTTGACCCCCATTTGTTTTTATTGTGATTTTGGAAGCCAACTAAGTTGTTTTAACTTGTGTTTTGGTGTAGTTAATTTCCTATGTTGCAAATAAATATGTATGCTCTGTTTTTTTCCCAAACCGAATGTGTTGAAGTTGTTTTGCTATGTATTTTCTTATATTTCTATAACACCCCGCTCCATCCTTCTTACGTACGCTCTTCTGTTTTTGACGAACATTCTTTCTTTCTTACGTAAGGCTCCTTCTTTCTGACGTAAGCAAACTCTGAGGGCAGGAATTATGTGATTTATCTGCCCTTCTATCTAGCGAATGCGAGACTCGTCATGCGTGCCGAACCACGATGGCGTGTTTCAAAAGATATCTTGTGACTTCTATGGCACGTCCAGTGCTTTAAATATGCTAGAAATATTTATAAAGAGTATTTCTAGTGTTATTGAATTAAGTTTGATTTTAAATACTACAATTATAATATTCTTGAAGAGCTCTAAAAATATTATAATTGTCGGAAATCATTTTAAAATCATTATTAAAATGATTTCAAATATTTTAGATATTATGAGATTTAAAGTATGTTGAAATTTTTAATTAATTAAATGGTTTTATTCTCTTAAATATATTAAGTGAGACTTCATCATTTTGTTAATGATGAAGGAATAGTATTTTATAAACTAAAGTCAGTTTAAATAATATTCTATCTTTATTACTTTTAATACTTTTAATTAAGTTAATGTTTATACATTTTAAATCAGTGTTTGAGATCCATCGTTAGATCGTTGCGTGGATTACCAGACGAAGGGACTGAGTTAAATACCCAACCCCTCTTCCTTCTCCCTCACTTTTCCCCCAGTTCTCTTTCTCTCTTCCCTCTCCCCAGCATACGTAGTACGCAGCCCCTCTCCAAGTCGAATGCTCCACCCCTCAGCCTGGCGTCGCTGTGCGTCGACAGACCTCACCACCGCCACCATCAGCTCCAGCTCCCTCCAACGAGCTCCCCCAACCCGGTATCTCTCTCACATGCTCTCTACTCCTCTCTCTCAGTAGTGTATAGCCCGAATGGGCTTGGTGCTCACTGCCTCCTCTCTAGCCTCCTCAGGCCACCACCAAGCCATCCCGACCACCCTTGGCCCCGATCTGCCACCCATGCACGCACACTCTCTCCCACTCTCTCACAGGCTTCTCCTCCTCTCACACGGCCATTCCTTCCTCGACCACCGTGCCACCACCACCGAGCCGAACCTTAGGTCCAAACCACCACTTCATGTGGTGGGTAGCCACTACACGTGATGGACCACCACTGTACACGGCTAGATCCGTCGTGTTACGCTCCTTGCCACCATCACAAGACCACCACAAGCCCTTCCAAAACCACTCCTAACTATCCAAATACCCAAACAGTCACCGTACGCGGTTTAGCCGCCCCGTACGTTCCTTCCAACACCATCAACGGTGTCAATCAGTGAGCAAAGCATGGGTTATCCCCTTGATGGTATAACCCTCTCTCCCTCGTTATTTATGTTAGATATTGATTAGTTGACTAGGTTGCGGACTGTGTTGTTAGTATTTGTGGAGTTGTGGTATTGTGATGTTCTGTGTAGTGAAGTGTTGGGCATATCTGTGTAGTGCCTGTGAAGTGTTGGGCGTAGTTGGGAAGTGTGCTATGAAGTGCTGTGTAGTGTGGTTGTGGAGTATGTGCTGTATTAGTGACGTGGCATGTGAAACGAGAACAGTACATGCTGAGTGTACTCTGTGTGTAGCGTAGTGTGGGATAATGAGAGTATATGTAAAATATACTCTACTGGCATATTGTGGAATGGGAAGAGTACACGAGGAGTGTATCTCATGTGGTGGAGTGATACACCATATGGCGAGTATGCTATAATGGTGATGTGGCGTAATGTGTGTGAAGGGAGTACACGAGGAGTGTACTCCATGTGGTAGAGCAATGTACCATGTGGCACGTATGCCGTAATGATGATGAGTCATAGCGTGAAAAGGGAGTATACGTGGAGTGTACTCCATGAGGTAGCAACACTCTGTGTGGCGTCTCGCAGAGATAAGGATGGTTGTGTGATTGATGGGCATAGGGCATGGTGAGTAGTGTAAGGGACTGTGGAATAGTGTCCCAAAGTTGTTATGGTATAGCCTGTAGTTTGAGGTGACAAGTGTCACTATGTTGGACTTATGGCTAGGAGTATGGATGAAGTAACAAAACAAGTGTAAGAGTACGTAGAGGAAGCATGACTGAAGAATGTCACGAAGTGACATGATTACTAGCAATCATGCTTATGATGGGTGAAGTGTTAGAGTGTGAATGACATAAACGGGAACGTGACGAGATGTCACGATGTGATGAGAGTACGTGAGGAACCGTACTCACGTTGAGTTAGGAGTTGACATAGCAAGATGCCAGGTGACATGACAAGGTCACGGTGTAGCTTGGGAGTAGTCTCAAGTTATATGACGTGACGTAAGGTGTAGTTGTGAATGGAGTCCTGTCATGTCAAGTGTTGGGATGAACTGTCAAAAGGGACGGGTAGCATGAAGAGTCATGCTAGCCGAGTAAGAGAAGGTTGGTATCGGAGTATGGTGCTTGTTTACACAAGCATGTGATCAACGTGTTATATGTTGATCTTAGGTGATGAAGGGGTAAGGTACATGTGTAACATGGTGGGACACATGTACCAGATAGATTCACCATATGTAATGGGTAATCTGTCCTAAGTATAGTTGCACGGTGCTTAAGCCTCATAGTTAGCTTAAAGCAGTGTGGTTTGTATGGATGAGAATGAGGATTAGTATGGGCTAAGATGCATGAAAGTAATGACGGGTGTATTATCTAAGATTGGGATGCATGATTCCATCGGTCGGAATCATGTGTCGGGATGTGGTTTGTAAGAAGAGTAAGACGAAGGACCTAGTGTCTTAATTCTAAGGTAAATCATGGGTTCACTTTAGTGGATGAGCACTCGAGGCAAGGCCTTGAGTTGGAAGATGTGGTGACTGTAATGAGTTGCCAAAGATCTTGTCATAGTAAGGGACATGGAAGAGCACAGGATAGAGAGTGTTCCAAGTGACACATAGTTCTATTTCTAGTTTAAGTTACTTATGTACTAGATAGAGAATGACGTTAAGGTTATGTGTATGCATGTAGGTTGCCATCAGACACGCACATGAATGGACTACATGACATGCAAGTAGCATGGAGTCCAGGTAAGTATTACATTCATACTCTTCTAGAGTTTTATAAACTACAAGAAAAAGAAAACGAAACGCTTTTCCTTTACAATGCATTACTAAATGACACGAAAGATGCTTTACTAAAGAAAACGCTAATTGTTCAAAGGTATACGTATGTACGGCCCTTCCTTGGCAGCCCCTGTTTACGCACCCAAAGTATTACTTGTACGCATATGAATGGATGACTATACGTTGTACCTATTGTACGTATTTTCTAAGAAAATCAACAAACTAATATTTTATGATCCCAAAACTATGCTTTTCTCATAAAACGATGTCTTCTCATGAAACTGAATGTTTTCTCACGAAACATGAATGAATGAATGAAAAGCAAAGAAAGACATGAAAACTAATGCTTTCATGGATCCTACGAACCGATGCTTTTATGGATGCCATGAGGTGATGCTCACGGATACCATGAAAGACGACGTTTAAGGTGATACTTATGGATGCCATGAAAGACAAAGTTTAAACCTATGTTTTAAACGATGCTTTTCCGGAAAATGAAGGTTTTCTCATGAAAGGACATGTTAAATGAAAGATAAGAAAAGAATGGAAGCTCCAGCTCTTTAGAGTTGACATGAATGAATGAAAGCATGAAATATATGAAGATACGTAATGGCCTCATGAATGAATGAAAAGGGGTACCCAATGAATGAATGGACAGATTATAATGCCGGACAGTAGTACTGGTAGTGCACCCAGTGCTGCACCCTAAAGGAATGGGATTCCAACCCGCGGTCACAGGCGAATCCATTGGCCATAGGGTCACTAACCCTAACACACAGGGCGTAAGAATGTGTACTGGCCTATGAAAGTGATAAGAAAGAATGTATGTATGCATGAAAGCTAAAAGCACGACCCTTTAAGAAATGAAGGCACTGACGGGAAAAACGTTTTACGACAAGGAAGCCTTTTAAAGCAAAACCCCGTCCAGTGACGTTTTCAACTGAACGCACATATGACACGTATGCATGCATGTATAGTATGTAAGAATGATGAATGCATGAATGAAAACCTATGCTGCTATATTTTAACTATATAAAGTAATGCTTACAAGTTTTCGACTCATTTTAGCTTTTATGTATGCCCCTCCCCCCACAGGAACTGAACGGTCAGGACGGACACAACCCATGGGGAAGAGCATGGAAGTTTAGGCATGGTTTTAATTGTACGAGAGGCCTTTTTATTGTAAAAATAACGTTTTCCGCTGTAAACTTCTTTTATTGTCAAAACATATTTTATTTTATAAACGTAGAGTCTTGCACCCTAGGTATGCAAGCAAAATGTTTCAAATCGGACAGTAATTCCCGTCATCATTTCTAAAAACATTTTATAAAAAGTCCCACAACAAGGACGGGCATTACAATTTCGAAAATGGTATGTTCCTATTAAACTTAGTTTAATCATAGGTGACGATTAGTGTATTTTTAGTATATATATGTTGGTACCATGTGTATTGTGTTGAGTTTCGGTTTAGAGGTTTTGCTTGGTTCCTTGTAATTTTTGTAACTTGCTTTTAAAAGGTATTAAGTGGGTAAAGCACAATCTTGGGTGTTTAAAGGTTTTAAAGTTTGATTAATGGGTAACTTTGCTATACTTTATGCTATGTTTAATTTTAATGGGATATACTATTTAAACTATTTAATATTCCTTGGGTGATTGGATTATAGCATAGTTGGTTAGGTATAGGAGATTAATTGTGCATGATATATTATGATATGTAAAGCTGTCCAAGTACCCCTGTCTTGCCACGTCTTGATGTAAAAATAACCCATTTCTGTTGTCCCTCTTTTGGTTAAATTCTACCTAACCCAAGAGTCCAAAATATTGATATGCTAACCTTTTTATAATGAGGGACCACGAGTTGATCTAAAGGGCATGTTTCCTAAGCTTGTTTAGTCTATTTGAGATGCCTAAATCTATTTTTAAAGCCCATTGTTGAACATTTCCAGATTTGATCTCTTATTGTCCATAACCCAAAGTGAGCTTGAACCAAAGAGACCGTGCTTGAAGCCTTTGAATTCTTAACTACTTTTCATGTAAGCTTTTTAAATAACCTTCTATGGACAACTAGCATATCTTAATATTTAATTTATTGCTCTTGTAAGTTGAGGTGAGAAGTAGTCATCGAGTTAATGCTAAGCATAGAATGAACGTTAGATTATAGTAACGTGACTTTCTCTTTTAAAGGGAGGGCTAAAGAATATTGAATGAGTATTAACACGCTTATGCTATTTATTGGAATAAGACCTATTATGAAGTTGGAAATATCGAGGAGTATAGAGGTAAGTTGCTATGACCATGCTTCTTACACAAAGTTCTCTTTTTGAAAGAATGTCTCTCTCTTATTGCAAATGTTCTTCTAAAGAAATGAGTAAATGAATATAGTATGTACAAACCCTTTCATAATAGCCCCTGTTAAACATATTATAAATTATGATTGGTTGTAAAGTATGAGGTAGTGCATTCACATTCACATTCTAAAATCATGAACTCTTATCATGCATGCCCTCTCAAGAAACTTATTGATTATTCCTATATGTAGTATAGCATGAAAATGTAACTTGTTCTTTAAAATGCATATGCATCGGACTAAGAAAGATGATGAAAAAGTTTTGATTGCAAAGGAAGGAAAGGAATGACTAAAAGGAAAGGAAGGGAAAGGACTGAAAAGAAATGAATTTTTTAATGTATGAAACTACGTAATGGCCATGACTGATAAATGAATGATGGTACTAAAGGACTGGGTAGATTGCAATGCCGGGTAAGTAGTACTGGCGGAGCACCCAGTTCTGTCCCTTGACTGAGGGATTCCCAATTGCCAAGTGCGGAATCAGGTCCAAAGGAAGACCACAAATCCTAACACACAGAGCGTAATAGTGTGTACTGGCCAAAAGGAAAGTGAAACATGAAAGCATAGTTATTTCTCAAAGATGTTTATGCATGAAAGTATTCTTTATTTCTTAAAATGTTTATGCATGAAAGTATTGTTTATTTTTTAAAAATGTTTATGCATGAAAGTATTGTCAAATTCTCAAAATGTTTATGTATGCATGTTTTCAAAAGAAAAAGAATAGATGTTTTGTACATTAACGGCATGGTGTACTACTTACTGAGTATTATACTCACTTTGTGTTTATGTTTTAAACATCCAGGTAATGACGAAGAGGCTGGGGAGCAGGGCACTATTGTAGAGGGAGAGGCAGATGCTTAGTGCCTTCCCTGTTGGTTCGACCTTGTATGGATGATGGGTTATGTTTATGGATGTTGTTTTTATGTTGAGATGGGTCCCTTGTTGGGACGTTTTGTCGGGTTTGACTTTAAAACAATGCATCTTTTGGTATTGTGTAACCATTATGGTGGGGTGATGGCAATCCCTTATGCATTGACTTAGTGCCTTTTTGTATGTATGGTAGGGATGGAGTCTCTTCCTAACTAGAACATTTATGTTTTTATGAACGTATGGACTCTGAGAGTCTTTTATAGATGAATGTTTGAATAGAATGTCTATCAGATGTTCCCCTTTATTAAATTAGAAATTTAGAGTACACGTGTGTTATGTTCATGCTGGTCGCATATTACTGGAAAAGAAAAAAAAAAGGACAGGTATGTACGTAGCGATTCCACCCTTCCTAGGGCGGGGTTGTTACAGTATGATAATATATACACCCTACATGAAACGATATTGAGCCGCACTGGTAATATCAAACATGTAAGCATCTAAGCCACCGTCTTCTTTATATAAATTATTGGGTGTAGTGGCATGCTTACCAACTTTGGTAACTTGTTGTACAGGTTAATTAATACATATATGTACATGGTATGAATGGGAGGGGTAGCCTTACGCCATGGCGAATTCCCTAAGTGGATGGATTATTGGTTTTTGAGATCATATTTTCAGTGCTTATGCACTTGGGTTACTTGGGTGACATTTGTGATGTAACGCCCCGTACCCGAGGGTTCGGAGAGTTAACTTATGTCACTTAAAAATCATTTTCCTTCCACATAGTACATATTCTAATTTTTCTCAATCGCACAAAATACTCATATATTTACATCAATTACTCCAGAATAACTATTCTAAGACAATACAAAATTTAATATAAACATCAATCTCCCAACAAATCACATCATCAGAGCACAACAAACTTACTGAATGAAAATCCTCAATACCCATAAAAACCTTCTATGTTTAAACCATCATTCTTAACTCTTCTCACCCATGCTCCATATCCTTGATCCTCAACTGAAACATTCAAATCATCTGAAAAATATTGTGGAGATAAGGGGTGAGTTATCAACAACTCAGTAAGCAGAGAACATATACTAGCATGTAAACATGAGCATTTTCAGAAAGTTCAATATGCAGAAACGAAACATTTTATTTTTATATGCAGATCTCAGAAAACGTGTTATCAGAAAATCAGAGTGACTTTTCAATCATTTCATACTCAAGTCAACAATTCAGATTTGAGGATCCATTTCCTATTCAAAAACGTTTTGGTATAATATAACTGAACATCTTCATTTTATCATATCATATCATAGACCATGTTTAACCCCCGTGGTAGGGTTGTACTATCCCCGGTGGCCAAACCAGGCATGTATCATGTGGTGAACTTCCCCTTTTTCAATCTTGGAGCCCCGAGTGTGCACACAGGAAAGAACACGTAAAAAGACCACTTTGTTTCCAAAGTGAGTGCACTCTATCATATCATGGTGGTACCAACCATATCACGTGAACCAGTATCATCATCTCAGAACCATATTCAGAACATATAAGTATGCCAAAGTTTTATAATATCCATATCATATCAAAACACGTGCGAAACATATTCATATCATTTCCATTTGATCAAAAACATATCCTAATCATTTCGTATCACATGCATAAAAATCTCAATGATATCACATTCGCTCTTTTGCATATTTCAGAAACATGGCAAATATTGCTCATGTCTACACAATGCATGTCAGAAAATATTTTCTCTTTTTCGTACAGGTTTCATGAGTGATGCAAATAAACGATCGAGGTTGATTTTTCTCAAGTTTTCATTTCATCACAAAATATGCAAAGTTTTCAGAAAGTCAACCTCAGTCTCAATAATTCATATATAACCTAGCATAGGAACCCCGCTTACCTGGACGACTTAACTTTTCTAGAATTTTCCTCAAATATGTCGAGTCGACTATAAATCGTCACCTATAAAGATAATCACGTAATTTCCGTAAGTTTCCAATCAATCATGTATTTCGATATTTAAGCCTAAGCTTCTTAAATAACCTATTTTAAATTTCTCAAAACTTAAAACCTTCATAATCCCAAAATATATCATCACTTCCTAAAATCACCAATATCCACCACAACCCACGTCATACACAAAACACCAATATTTAAACCCGAACCGCCAGCAAATCTCATAATCTAAACCAATCATACTAACAATTCCATCACCCAATCCAATCAACCCCATTACTCCTCGGACTCAGTCCGGCAAAACCAATCAGCAATTAAATACAGTGCAATATGCTAGTGCAAAAATACCTTAAATTCACAAGAATTCTTTGAAAAATACTTACAATGCTATATAATAATTTCTGGAGGATCACAGAGGTGCAAGAAGTGGAAAAACAACTGCGGAACAGTGCAAAATACACTGTGGCCGTGGGTCACAGATACCCACTTTTCAACGGGTGCAAATGAAGATCTGAAATTGATAGGGTAGGGCCTAGGGATGTCGGTGAAGCTAATGGTGGTGATTGTTGGCCATGGGTGGCGGCGCAAAGGGTGGTTTAAGGCCAAAAATACCCAAAACGGAAATGGAGTTGGATGTGCTTCACCGGTGACGGATCGGAGGTGGGTTTGGGTCCAATGGGTTGCTTGGAGGTCGAGGATGAAGTGGTGAAGAAATGGTGGCCAACAGTGGTGCGACGGCGGCGCTGGAGCGAAAGTGGCGCCGCGGCTTTGAAGAGCTAGTGGTGGTTAATGGTGGCGCGGATGGAGGTAAGGTTGGTGGGGTGAGGTTGCCGGCCGGTGGGGAGCACGATGGGGTGGGCGGTGTCGCGCACGGAGCGCGACGGCGGCGGGCTGGGTGAGGAACGATTGCACGGCGAGAGAGAGAGAGAGAGAGAGTGTTGCGCGCGAGAGATGGCCGAAGGAGAAATAAGGGGGAAAAAGAAAAGAAAGAGAAAAGAAAAGGAGGAAAAGAAAAATAGAGGGAAAAGAAATGAGGTCCAATCCTCACATCTTAGATCACAAAAATGATCTAACGGAAACGATTTTAAAACAGCAAGTGAAATAAAATAATTCAAACCCAGTGATTAAAATGAAAATAAATAATTAAACCCAACAACAAGTTAATTTAATTCGAGAAGAAATTTAAACACATAACAATAATTAATTTAAAGAAAGCACTTCAAAAAAATAATTTTCGTAAACTAAAAATCATAAAAAATAGCCTAATTAAAAATCCAATAATTTTAAAACAAGAGAATAAATTCTGAATCAATAAAAATAATTCCTTCATTAAAATACACTAAAATACGGGGTGTTACATGTGAACCCCAATGACAGGATTTAGACCTTGCAACTCATGAATATGTGTTGTCCATTTATTCATCTTTGTTTCATCACATTGAAATTCGTGAATATGTGTGATTCAAGTTTTTCCAATATATGAGAAAATTCCTTTCATCTTTGTGCAATTCTTGAATTGGTGTTGAGTTGTTCATCATTGTGTTCTTGAATGTTCGTGCGTGTTTATCAAATTTCCTTGATGTTCATATATTTTCTTGCATAATATCATCTCCCAAACACTTCACTCGCCTATCTCATGGCCAACCCTACTTTCTATAATTAACATTACCCCAAAATAATACCCTTCTTCCATTCTCCACTTGACCTAGCCGAAATTCCACTTTCCATATGGGGTTTCCTAGACTTTAGGAACCCTAATTGTCTTCCTTATCCATAAACTCTAGCCACCTCTAAAGAGTCCCACTTGGAAATTCCTTAATTTTAGGAAAGTTGACTCATCCCAATCACATCCCTTGATTCTAGGAATCCCCAGCTCATCTCCAATCCCTTAAATCTCTCAAACCCATCAATCCATCTTGTCAACCAAAATCTTCTTTCCATTGCCAAAACTGAATCACCCTTTCCATATTTGATCCTACATTCTAGGGATCACAATAACCAAAACCCAAAGTCGGCCAACCTTAACCCGAAACCCTAAACTCATGCAAACCCTAATTCCCTTGTCCCTTTGCGTGTTGCCCTAGCCACCGAACCCTAACCTCACTCATCCACATCCTTCTAAACCCTAGCAACTCATCCTACACTCCAACCCTAATCCATCTCTTTCCAAATTCGTAATTCCCCCTAACCACCATCCAAACCCTAGCCTATCTTCACCATACTAACCCTAAACACCATCCAAGTGGTCCCAACATTAAGGACAACCTTCAAGCCGTTCCACATTGCATCAAAAACACCAAATCATCACTTAGATCACCCGACCTTATCATCATCATCATCATTGATTCCATCACTAAACACCATACCCTCATCAACCTAGGAACCCATAATTGCCATTATTGATCAAAGACCAAGCAAGAGGGCTAAGGCAATCAGTCATCACAAGGAGAACCAATGCGAGAACAACATAGTGTTTAGGGACTAGACCAAGGTCCCTAACACAAAGATTGATTGTCATCTAAACATAATGAATGCAAACTATAAATTAATAGAATTAAACTGGCACATCTAGAAATAAGACGACACCACTAAGCGACTCCACATTATAACCCCATGGTTTCATTTCTTCTAATTGGTTACTTCTCAACTAGAAACCAACAAAATAACTTCATGAAACTCTCTTATAAGTAGTTGGAACTACTCTAGTTATGAATATGTCTGTTCAAATATTCCATAAGCACTTACTACTTAACAAGACGGCCCATTTAGAGCACATCTAACCACATCTTACCAATTCCACCCTGACCTTAACATCCAACAAACCGCAATCTTTTTACTTAAACAAGTGCCATAACGACAACAAAGCCTTTCAACTAGCCACACATCTTACCTGAAGAGACGGACTATAAGGTGATGGCTGAACCCAGTTTGTGATGCGACGTACTCCAAGAAGGGTGAGGTGGAGGTTGCGGTAGAGTGTAGGGGGAGGAACTCATTGTGAGATGGTGTGAAAAAATAAAATAAACGAAGATAGAGAGATGGAGTGAGCTAGTAAATAGAGAGAGCAATCAAAGAAAGAGACAGACGAGATAGGCTTACTAGCAAGGTGAGGTGTGACAGATCGACGGAACCAGAGGGTAAATTTGGGCTTGGTGCTATAGTGACACATGATGGTTGTGAGACAATTAGTGACATGAGAGGGAGATCAGGCTACAAGGAGAGTAAAACCAAGAGGGAGAGAGCAGCAGTCAAAAATTAGAGAGAAGAGAGAGATGCATGTTTGGAGAAGCTGCTTACAGGCATCGAGAAAGAAGAGTAGTTAAAGTCTATACAGTCATTTTTCCCTCTTATTCAAAATCTTTCCATCTCTTCGAACACTTAGTAGCTAGTAGATAATTATAACATTCTAGCTAGTTAACATTTCCTTTGACTCAAATATAACGCCCAATGGAAGTCCCAAACCACATGATTTATACTCCAAAAAGACTATTCAATGATAAAATTAGAGCCCCATCGAAACCGTATAAAGAGGAAGAATTTCTCATTTCCAAGTAATGTGGGATCTTGTACACCATCTACTCTTATCTTTATCATATGAGGTATTATAATCTACCCCCTGAAAATCCCGATGTCCTCTTCGGGCCAGTCCGTCGTAGGTGGCACAGCTCAAATCTCACATTTCTAGTTGGGATAGGCCCTGATACTATTTGTAACACCCCAATGGAAAGCCCAAACCACATGAGCTATACTCCAAAAGGACTAGTCAATGATACAATTGGAGTTCCATTGAAACCGTAAAAAGAGAAAGAACTTTTCATTTCCAAGTAATGTGGGATCTCATACACCATCTACATTTATCCTTATCATATGGGATATCACATCAAATGTAAAAGTTAACCAAAAATCATTTTGATTTGGCCCATCTTATTTCTGTAGATAAAAGTAATAATAGTAAATTTATTAAATACAAAATTATTAAGGACAAATCATCAATTCTCACTAAAATTGAAATAAAAGACCATCAAGTCTACCTGTTACAAGCTAGAAAAATGAGTTTATTCTTGCTGTAAATAGTCATTCTCGTAAGAAATATTCATTTTTTAGTACAATTTTATAACTAGTCACAAATGACCATTTCATACATACCACGTGATATGTTTTACTTTTTCCTATATCATAAATCTATAACTTGTCTTCTATATGGGATGGAGCTTCTTTCTAAGAGATATTAGTAATAAAAAACGTGATCCAACCAAGGTGCAATTTTTTTATTTTTTTATTTTTGAGAAAAGCATATTGCATTCATTCATAATGGACATTATAAACTTGACCTGAAACATACATTACAAGCCAACTACAACATTGATAGCTCCCCAGTACACAACTGTGACTGACATGGTCTAGCCCTAGCAGCGAACCTCTATAGACCTAAAGTCTGAGAGACAGTACACCACTGTCCAAGACAGAGTTAACCAAACCGGCTCCATACTCCGTCTAAGATGGAGTAGAGGACACACTCTACGGACAAAAGTCCTAGAGACTGTGTTTTTTTATTTTTATTTTTCTAAAACAAAAGAGTTTACATAAATTAAAAAAACATGAAAAAATAACGGATTACATATTGAAAAGATTTAGATCCGCATTTTCGACCTTGAAAGAAAATACAATATAAAAATAGTGATTGTGATGGAGCGTGAGAGCCATGCGCCACCCTGGAGGTATGGTGGCCGATCAGGTCTGAAGTAACCGGTGGTCCTGGACTCAAAAAAGCCGTGTCGTGGTGGCAGAAGTGCACCCTTAGCGATGATGCATGGGTTTCACGTGCACACTTTGGACCGCACATGCAGTTCACGCGCCACTTCGTTAGGCAAAATTCTTCACCCGTCTGAAGGATTGGTGCCTTGGGAAGTCTGCAATAGGGCGCGTGGTAGACGCCGGACACCGGAAGGTAGCAAATCGGCCTTCCTCCATACGTAGCCCTGAAAAAACACCCAAAAATGAAAAAGAAAATGAGAAAATTAGAGATGAGAGGAAGGAGAGATGAGGGAGGGGGGAGCCGAAACTCCTCTCCTATGCCGTTTCTGGTGTGGGGTGGTTTCTAGAGAGAATGATGAATCTCTCTCTCTAAAAAATAGGGCCGGCTAGTGCTGAGAGAGAAGGAGCCTTGGCCTAAAGCCAAAACTGGCTAAACCGGCCACGGTGCAATTGAGAAGACGTTCACTTTCAAATTACATCATAAAACAAGGTTTAAAAGAAGAATTATACAGTGGGCCTCAAAAAAGAGCATGAGCTGTATATGAATATTGGGTCTGCATTGTGAATTTACTTTTGTTAAATTTCTTGAACTATTGCGACGTTACTTTTACTTTTTAGGTCACCTTTACTACTTAGAACTGTACGTGCGTACTGACGTTCGGCATTGTTTTGTTGGTCCGCCCGCGGGATTTCCAAAGTGAATTTAGTACAACTTACTTCAGTACTACGACAATCACTTCTTCGTGATCATGCCTCATGCTTAATTTACAGTAGTATTACTGGAAAAATAATGAAAGGAGAAAAGCGCACATGCAATCTGGAGTACTGATATATTATATATACATTAGTTGTCCCTATTACCAGCACAAGCCTTCGAGGAAAAGGTGTGGCGAAAAGAAAGGGACATTGTATATCTGCTTTGGCCAGTAGAGTCTGCAGTACTGATTCTGCATGCGTAGATATAATTCGCGTCAAAAGAAAAAACTACAGCCCACCTAAAAGTGGATTAACGATTTTTTGTGTGCCACTATAAATGAACTTAACCGTACTTTAAAGGAAATACTAAGACGAAGACATCATCGTTTGAATCAAAGTTTTTGCGAAGGTTCCATTTGCAGACGCGGACTATAATATGGGGGATTGAGTATGATGAAATAAATTCCGCCCTCTCTTCGATCGGCCCCACCTTCTTTCTCCTTTAGTTTGGTCCAGTTTGGTTTCACATGAGATGGTCTCATGAACCCAGTTCATCTCATTCAACATTCAAACACCCTTTAAATACAAACATTATTCATTTTCAAGTTTATAACTGCTTCATCTAATTATTTAATACAAGCGAGTATTGGCAGAAGTGAATCCCTTGTGAGTGCATGCTGCACGCATTGTACTTGACAGGAATTAGAGAGATCAAACAGGAAAGGAAGACAAGAAGATCTAAGGAATATAAATAACTAGATCAATATGCAAGGTTAATTAGTCCAATAATTTAATGTTACGAATTAAGTTGTTCGTAAGGAAAGAATAAAGAAAGGCTGGAGGGGGAGTTAATTAGTTGTCTAGCTAGACTGATCTAGAAGGAAGGTAGAAATTAAGAGATCAGTTCAAGCGGTACGGAAAGAGAAAAGAAAAAGAAAAAGAAAGAGTCGAGGGGATTTTAGATTATCGATCGACCAGAACTAGAAGAAAGGAATAAAGAGACATGACCTGCATCTCCATCCACGCTAATTATATATTAAACAAAGCCACAGATTTCTGTGCGCTAGCTATTCTTTGCTTCCCATCATGTATCCCGGTCATTATCACTTATTCTAAAAATTTAAGATAATAGAAAGAGTTAGATTTAAATATTATTTTTATTTTTTATGTGAGGAAGGTTCGTATAACGCTCCAATAGAAAGTCCAAATCACATGGCTTATATTTTAAAAGAGCTAGTCAATGATTTACACACACATATATATATATATATAATATATATATATATATATATATACACACACACAACATGCTCGATCTAAACCGATCTCTGCATTTACTACAAGTGGTGCGTAAGGATCATTTAGAAATCTTTATTATTTACTTCTATTTAATTTACTTCTTCCTTTTTTTTTTTCTGGTTTGTTTTCCAGTTAAAAAATCTATCTTACCGTCTAGAATTATTTTCTTGCACTTGACTATTCTAGTGAGTTTGCTTCTTGATGATCGTGTTTAATTAAGCTGCACATGCAGTTCTACTGTTCTTCTAGTAGAGCTGCGGTGGATATACCTTTTCCTTCTGCCTTTGAATAAATCATGAAACATGCTATTTCTCTAATTAATATGCTTTCCAATGTTTAGGAATCAAAATTCAAATTATTGTGCTGGTAATTAAGAAATCTCGTTATAATTAAGTTGGCCGGTTAATTATGGTTGATCTAGAGCTTGATTAATACTTATTTGAGACCTTTTTACTTTTTCAGTGATAAGGCGCTTCAGTACTCATGAGTACTCAACTTAAACGCCATGGGCTTCTGCAAGAGAATCAGCCGCGCGAGGTTAGTATTTTCTTTTTCTTGTCTTTTTTCTCTTGTGCCCAGTATATAACTGAGAAATTATATTTACAATTTTAAGGTATCTTGTGCATTTTCTTTGAAAAAATTGAATAAATATGAGACTCATATAAAAAAAAAAAAATTTTTAATAGTAGATCTCACTCTTTTTTCAAAATGACTACATGACGCTTGCGCACTCAATGACTATATGTAATATTACTCTATATTTATTCATTTTTTTCAAAGCGATTGCACGACGCTTGCATATTTAAGATTACATTTATCATTTCTCATAAATATATATATATATATATATATATATATATATATGAAATCAATCTAAGTAAAAAAATATTCTTTTAATAGTAAATTCTATTTTTTTCAAATAGAATGTGCGAAACTCGAAAAGTGTATTTAGTGTTGAGAAAATATATTTGCAACTGTGAAATGTACAATTACTGCGTAATCACTTTGAAAAAAGTGAATAAAATATGAGATTCACGTGAAAAAAAATTAATTTTTTAATAGTGGATATCATTCTTTTTTAAAGCGATTACACAGCGTCTACGCACTTCACGATTATATGTAGAATTATCTGTTAGTATTACTATGTACAGAGCTTCAAATATGTTTCACATGAATTTGTACGGCTCAAAGGCGCATGGTATTAATGCATTAAGGCACCCTATGAGTCTGACGGTGACTAGATTGTTTGTTATATTGTGGTGATCATCAGGGGCCTGGATATTGAGAATTCATAAGAAAAGGGGAAAACAAAAGAGAGTTGGATTGTGAAAAATCTTCACCCAGAGGGGCGGTTCCTAGAAATCTGGAATGTGATTTTCGTGGTGTCGTGTATGAATATTGCAATATCAGTTGACCCTTTTGTTCTTCTACATTCCTGTGGTCAACGAAGAGAAAAAGTGCCTTGTGCTAGATAAAACATTGAAGATTATTGCTCTCTGTTTGCGATCAGTCACTGATATGATTTATCTTGTGAACATCATATTGCAATTTCTACGTCCATATATAGACGAGATCAAACGTGAACATTGAGAAACTGTTTTGGTTACAAATGCTTGGCTGATAGCAAAGAGGTACTTTCGTGGATTCTTGGTTCTTGATATTCTCGCCATTCTTCCTGTCTCAGAGGTGAGGCCTCGTGATTAGAGTACTACTACTAGAATACGACCGAGGAAATTAATTACATCTGTTTTGAATACAAAATGCATCATGTAATCCATAAATCGAACTTACATGCACGTAGTACGTACTGTATATACCTTTGTAATCTGTCCTGCAGGTTGTAGTTCCAATTATTTTTTCAGAAATGAGGGGTTCGACATCTTTGAACAGAAGGAAGTTCCTGAATGCTATTGTTCTCTTCCAATATGTGCCTAGCATTTCCCGTATCTATTTGGCGTGGAGAAAACTCAACAAGACTACGACCCTATTTAAAAGTTCCGTTTTGGTCGCGCGAGCTTCATTCAATCTGTTTCTGTATATCCCAGCCAGTCATGTACGTACATTTGTTACCGACGTTGTATATATATATATATAGAAATCATCTCTGATTATCTAACCGAATATTTAGACAATCCAATTCTAGACATAGATCGATCATACAAACCCAAGAAGCCATGGATATCCCGGAAAAGCTTCTCGAGTAAAAGTTCCCCCCATCATCGTATGAATAGAAACGGTGCCAATTTTGTTCCTCAGCCAGACCGAAGACATAGAAAGATGGGGGGTGCGTTCTGGGGGACAAGATTGATGGAAATAGTGAAGAAACAAGATTCGGGAGGTCTAATTTGGAAGCGAATCAACCTCAGTACTACCACTCGCAAAGCCAACGCTAAGAAGTGCCTCCTCTGCGTTTGGCAGAATGAGGCTATCCTGAGGGCTTGTTCTGAACCACCTCCTTCGAAAACCTCAGGAGCTAGTACTAATGTAGCCAGTGAGAAAGACAACATGAGCAATTAAGTAAATGAAATGAGTATGAACACCTGGCAAGCCTGAAATTAAGGAGTTAATTTACCCATTCTTGTAGTTCAATGTTTCCTTTTAATTAAAATTTAACTGGATATTGTAGTTAACCACCATTTTATTCGTTCTATAATATAAGATTATGATTTTATTATTTAAAAAAAAAAAAAAAAGGTTCCCCATCATCTTCGCTCTAACCCTCTTTCTCACCATCGTCTCCATCATCCGCTTGTAGCACCCAGTTTCGTCACCATCTTGGCTTACTTCTGGCCCCTCTTTCTCCCCACCGCACTCTTCCTCTTCGTCATGATCTTCTTCGGCCGGACTTCGTTAAAGGGCACCGACGTCCACGGCGATGATAAGGCTGGAGAGGGACTCCTCGATTACATCGCTGGGCAACCTGAACATCTGGTAGAGATCTTCAAGTCTAAGTAGCAGCACGAAACAAAAAAACCCATGTGTAATTTCGAAACTCCTCCCAAACCCCCCTTCTCTTTTTTTTTTTTGAACTGTAAATTCTTTCTGGGGAAGAATAATTTTGTACTCGAGAAGCTTTTTCGGGATCTCTATGGCTTCATCTCCATGGCCTAGTAGCAGCACGAAACAACAAGGCCAGCGCGTGCGTTTTGAGTCATCAAATGAAACGGGACGTTTCATGTAACGTCCCAAACCCAGATGGTCTGGAGACTTACTACCTGTCTCTTAAGAACTTATTTTCCAACACAACTAAAATAAAACTCAAATCTTTAATAGCAAAACTCAATAGCAAGAGTTCTAAATAACCACCTTGAAAACTCCACAAAGTCATTACTGCAGCTAAAATAAACTAAGGAGTCTGTAATCTCTCGGTAGTCATAACACCAGAAGTCCTTCTTTTACCAACATCTCCTCAGCTTAAACACAAATAGCAATCTAATCCAGGTCCTCATTTGAACTCTCCACATCATTTGAAAAATATTATAATGATAGGGGGTGAGTTATCAACAACTCAGTAAGCAGAAATCATATGCTAGCGTGCAAACATGAGCATTTACAAAGTAGAGCATGCAGAACAAAATATTTTCCAGAGTTATCATGCAGAACATAACATATTTTCAAAAGTAACAGAGCGATGATTTTAAGACAAGTAAAACCCATAGTGCTTTGGCATAACATAAACTGAGTATCATCATCAGATCAAAACAGAGCAGAGACCATGTTTCACCCCCGTGGTAGGGTTGTGCTAACCCCAGTGGCCAAACCAGGCAGAGACAGAGGTGAAATCTTTTCTTTATTCTTCTCGGAGCCCCGAGTGTGCACACAGAAAGACCACAATAAAACCACTTTGTTTCCAAAGTGGGTGCACTCAGAGACAGAGAAGTTGGTACCAACCCAAACAGAGCAGAGCATAACAGAGCAGAGCAGAGCAAAGCAAAGACAGAGTCAAATACGAAAACTAGTACACCATGCCAAAGGTTTTCAGATGTTATATCAAAATAATACAGAGTACCAAAACAGAATCAGACAGTTTACCCATACTGAACACAAAAGCCAGAATATCTTTCTAAATAAATGCATAACTTTTCATATTATCAATATCGCTCCTTTTTCAGATTTCAGAAACCACATGATAGAATTTAGCTCATGTCTACACAATGCATGTCAGAATATATTTTTCCTTTTCCACACAGATTTCATGAGTATGCAAATAAACGACCGAGGTTGGTTTTGTTTTTTCCAAGTTCTCATTTCATAACAAAAATATGCAAAGTTTTCAGAAAAATCAACCTCACTCTCAATAATTCGTGTAAAGCCTAGCATAGGAACCCCGCTTACCTGACTCATGCAGCGCATTATCTATTACTTGAATACAGTCTCTATCTATCTTGTCACCTGTTCATAAAAATAATATAAACTAAATATTAAAGTCCAACAACACAAAATTGGTCTTAGACAACTTAAGACCCAATTTCTAAACCATAATTCAGCAAGTTTAATCCAACTCAAACAACCAAATAACAATCTGGACAGCCCACACTTCGACCCAAAATATTCTATACCAATCTCAGTATTGTCCAATACAAGCATCAAAACCAATGTCAACTCCGATTATCACTAATTCACACTTATTTCAGCAGCTCATACTCCCAAGCAATCGCCAATAATTTAACCAAGACGACTCTACACACTACTCTCTCTCCGTTCACAACTCCACAACAGGAAAAAAAAATATCTCAACACTTCTAGATGTTAAAAGGCCCCAAGAAACCCTTCTAAACATTTCCAAAACATTGAACCAAGCGTCCAAAAATATATCATCACTTCTTAAAAATCACCAATATTCACTATGACCAACGTCAAACTCAAAACACCAATATTTAAACCCGAAACAGCCAACAAATTTCATAGCATAAACCAATCTCACACAAACAACTCCATCATCCAATCCAACCGATCTCCTTACTCCTCGGACTTAGTCCGGCACAACCAATAAATTCACAGTAAATATGAATTAGCGCAGAAATACATTTAAATATCAAAAGTTCTTTGGGAAAATACTTACAATGCTATAATATAATTTTTGAAAGGTCATGGAGGTGCTAGAAGCGGCAACGCAGCAACAAAACAGTGCCAAAAGCACTGTGGCCGTGGGTCTCAAAAATCCACTTTTGAATGGGTGTAAACGAAGACCCAAGATTGCTAGGGTAGGGTTTAGGGATGTCGGTGAAGCTAGTGGTGGTGGTGGTTGGCCGTGGGTGGCGGCGCAGAGGGCGGTCGAAGTCTAAAATACCCAAAATGGAAATATTGATGGTGTGGCTTCATCGGTGATAGATCGGAGGTGGGGTTGGGTCCATTGAGTTGCTAGGAGGTCAATGATGATGTGGTGAAGAGATGGTGGCCGGAGGTGGCGCGACGGCGGAGCAAGGAATGCCGCGGCTTCGTGTGGTGCATGGAGGCTAACGGCGGCGCGGCTGGGGCTGGAAACCGGAGGGGGAGGTCGCCGGTGGGTGGTGGTGCTGGGAAGCCGGGCGGTGTCGACCACCGCAGGTGCACGGCGACGCTGGGGTGAGAAGGAGGATCGGACGGAGAGAGAGAGAGAGAGGGGGGTTGCGGCGCGCGGGGAAAGACCAGGAGAAGAAGGAAAAAAAAACAAAGAAAGAAAAGAAAAGAAGAAAAGAGAAAGGAAGGAAAAAGAAAGAAGAAAGAGAAAATGTAGGAAAAGAAATGAGGTTCAATCCTCATATCTTGGGTCACAAAAATGATCAAAGGGAGACGATTTTAAAACAGCAAATGAAATAAAATAATTCAAACGCAGTGATTAAAATGAAAATAAATAATTAAATCCAACAAGAAGTTAATTTAATAAGAAAAGAAAATTAAATACATAACAATAATTAATATTAAGGAACATGTCAAATTTAATTTTCACAAATTAAAAATCATAAAAATAAACCCACTAAAATTTGAAAATTTAAAACAAGATAATCTAATTTTTAAATTAATAACAAATAATCATTCAATTAAAAAATACACTAAAAATACGAGGTGTTACATTTCATCTCCATGTGGGCAATGGTTCCCCAGACCGATTGTCTACAGCATTTTTGATATTATATGTGTCAGCATTAATGGGAAGCTGAAGAATATAAAAATAAAAAATAAAATAAAAAGTTGAGTAAAATAGCAAAAAAAGAAATTAAAAACTTGAAATTGGATTTGACAAAGTAAATTGATCTTGTTACGTTACAGACGTATATGCAGTTGGAGACATCTAAGCAATTAGAGACGTATATGGAGAAGGAAGATTTGGCAAAGATGAGCGGAAAAGAAAGTAGCATATAGTTGTGGATGGAACGAAACAATCTCCCTGAAAATCAAATTAAGAAAGGTGCTGATGTCTGATATGCAAGGAAAATTGCGAAAAAAGAAAGACATTGATACAGAGAATCTGTTCCCTCATCTTCCCATATTACTTAGGATGGAAATAAAGCGTACTCTCTGCTTCCCCATACTAGAAAAAGTGAGTACTCTTTCCTAATTACTTCTTATATATCTTTAGATAATATTAGAATAAAAGGCGCACTGCATGCTTGCAAATTTTAAAAATATAATACTACAGGAAAAACGAGTATTTGTGACGAATTATTTACAATAAAAATGATTATGTGTGATGAAAACAGATTCATTTTAATGAGAACTAGTTATTTTTATAAGAAATAAATGGTCACAAATAAATAATTTTCTTGTAGTATATAAAGCAAAATGCGTTTAATTGGATAACTAACATATGATGTAATATATTTTAAGTAATTTTATAAGTCGATCATTAAAATTAAAATGGTAACTAACTTCAACTGACACAACTAATGAATAAAAAATAAAAAATATCATAATGTATTTAATTAATTGTTAATTAATGTTTGCAAGCTTGGTGCCAATGATAAATAAAGATAAAGCACTATTAGAGTGGATCTGCTTGTATCTGAAGCCAGTGTACTACAATGAGCATAGCTACATTTTTCGAGAGGGAGGACCAATTGATGTGATGCTATTCATCACACAAGGCATTATGTTGAAATTCCCAACCAGTAAAAGTGGGGAAACCATGATATGCATCGAGTGTATTGAATAGGGTAATTTCTATGGAGTGCAACTTCTCCAATGGGGTCTCGATCACTCCACCTCACCACTCAGCCTATCCAAGCTCCCAATCTCTAACCAAACTCTCAAGACTCATACAAAAGTTGAAGCCTTTGGTCTAGTGGCCAACGACTTGAAGACTCTACTTTCCAAGCGGAAGACCAAACCGCCTTCTAGTATCACAGAAGCAGCTTTGACTATACAAGCAAAGCAGCTTGGAGCGCTTTTCTGAAAAAACAAAAAGAAAAAAAATAAGCCAAGTCGGTGTTTCAAGACTGCTTCAATTGTATGACGTTTCGGAGGTCTTCGTCTTAAGATGCGTTTGAAAATTATATGTATACACCGGCCTCTGGAATTGCTGTGATGGAGTTTCCGTCTGTTTGGATTCTGAATGCATGGTATGCATGCGTAGAATTAGGAATAACGAACTTGTTCTCAAGCTTCTTATTATAATAAGGTATTCCTCTGTCAAAAATGAATATTTTTCAATAAAATTAGAATCCACTTCTCCTTTTTTTTTTTTTAAATAAATAAATGAAGAACTTGTTTGTGTATAAAACTGTTTGACACCACAAATCATTTGCTGATCATTGTATGTTTTAGTTTTCCCGTCATTAAATAATCTTGTATTTCGTCCTCCAAAACTTTTCAGAACTCATGATGCATGCTCACTTTCCAGAGAATAAAACAAGTTATGGAATTACTCTTCATGATTTTGATGACCTCGATCGAGTTTCCTCGACGGTATTGGTGGTACTGGAGTAATTAAAGCCACTGATATTTCATCCATGATCTTTTTCATACTTCCACATATTATGGGTAACGTAGGAGATATCTCTATTTTCCCTTGGGGGAATCCTTAGAATTACCACTTCTTAGCTTTCAATTTGCCTCTGACCATCAAATGAAATGTAAATAATCCGTCCTCTCTTTGAAACAAGTGGCGCTTCTGGTTTTGTCACAATCAATTTGAAAGCTCACCCAAGAAAATCAAAATCAAGCCAATGGAAAATTTAGCCCATTTGAGGAACTCGTTTTAAGAACCTAGATTATATGAAAATCTAGACCCGTTGAAGAACCTGTCTTAAGAACCTAAATTATAAGGAAGAACACCATAAAGGTTATGATTTGCCTCTGATAAATTCAAAAGTTTATTCAAGAACAATAAGAGATAAACTCAACTCACAATGAATAAATTTATCAAATTTCATAAAATTGATGAATAGTGCATGCCACGGCTACAGTAACTTATATATCCATTCCCCTAAACAAAATAAACCCTAGGCCAAAATAAGGACCCCTTGTTCCCAAAATACCCTTAGGCGAAATCCAAGGCCTTCCCAAAAGAAACCCTAGCTGAAAATTAAAATAATCCCTAAACTACCCTAAAAAACTTCTATTGAAACCCTAGTTCATAAAACATAAAACATATGACATATGTAGGACAAATATCTTCAAACTCAATTATTCTAAACTAATAAAATAAATCATTTAAATAATTTAAACAAATTGAAAGCCTTCAATAACAATAGGCCCAAACAATAACTCTAAGTCATATTTTCCACAGCTTGTATCAAGTGGATCAAAACTGGTTCTTCTTATTTAAAGCCCATATTGTGTGTTGGGCTCCTGCTAGCTTCATCCCAAGTAGATTACACCAATCCTTGCATTGTTTCTTTGATCATCTTAGCTCTTGATCTTGTAATTAGCCCATCTAAAACTTGCAAAAGAATCTTTAAGACTAGGTCCATGTTGGTGCCCATCATTCCCCCGCACCTCAAAAGGATTCAACCTCGAATCTTTACCTACATCAAAAGGAGAAATATCAGAAACATTGAAAGTAGCAGACACATTGTACTCATTTGGAAGATCCACTTTATATGCATTGTCATTAATTTTCTCAAGAATTTGGAACGGTCTATTACCTCGAGGATGCAACTTAGTCCGTCTATGGGTTAAGAATCTTTCTTTGCGCATGTGAACCAAAACCCAATCTCCTGGTTCAAAGATGACACGCATTCGCCCTGTATTGGCTTGAAAAGCAAATCTCTCATTCTTTTGGGAAATTTGAAGCCGTACCCTCTCATGAAGTGATTTCACTAACTCCGCCTTCTTTTGTCCATCCAAGCTACTCTTTTCATCAACAGGTAAATGTATCAAATCTAAAGGAGTAAGTGGATTAAAACTATAAACAATTTCAAAAGGAGGATATGAAGTTTTTGTATGCATGGTCCTATTATATGCGAACTTTATAAATGGCAAATAATCCTCCCAAGTTTTTAAATTCTTATGAACAACAATGTGTAAAAGCTAAATTAAAGTCATATTAACTACTTCAGTCTGACCACCAGTCTATAGATGACAAGTAGTGGAAAATAAGAGTTTAGTACCCAATTTCCCCCACAACACCTGTAACGCCCCGTCTTCGAGGGTCCGGAGAGTTAACTCATAAAACCTGATAATCAACTCTAATAAGGCTAGAGTACTTCCAAATTCAAGAATATATCCATTTTCCCAAACCTCAAATCGAACGTAAATACTTCAATTAAATAAATCAAATAAACTCATTTATCCAATATTCAATCCAACAACCCAAATAACATCAATTATTCTTCATGTCTCAAATAACAATTAGAAATAAAATAATATTAACATAAGTCTCCATAAACCGTCTAAATCCATTGAAGCAAATTTTAAAAAAATAATTAACCTCCAACACCAACACTAATATCATGAGATACCCAACCACAAATCACTGCTAATCTTCTCCAAAGACTCTAATACTGATCCTCAGCTGAACCATCGATGTCATCTGAAATATTTTGAAGATTAACGAGGTGAGTTATCAACAACTCAGCAAGCAGAGAGCATATACTAGCATGTAAACATGAGCATTTATAACATTTGATAAGCAGAAAAAAACATTTACTTCCAGAATACAGAAACGAAACTTTATACAAAAGCATTAGAGCGAAGTTTTCAGAAAAATAAACTTATTCCAAAAAGAAAATCCGTTGGAATTTCTAAACTGAAACATTATAATCTTATCATCGTTTAATATCATATCGGGACAATATCATGTTTAACCCCCGTGGTAGGGTTATAAACCACCATTATACCCGTGGCTGGGCCATATTCCATGTTTCACCCCCGTGTTAGGGTTATAAACCACCATTATACCCGTGGCTGGGCCGTATACCATGTTTAACCCCCGTGGTAGGGTTATCAACCACCATTATACCCGTGGCTGGGCCATATTCCATGTTTCACCCCCGTGGTAGGGTTATAAACCTCCATTATACCCGTGGCTGGACCATTTTCCATGTTTTACCCTCGTGGTAGGGTTATAAACCACCATTATACCCGTGGCTGGGCCGTATACCATGTTTCACCCCCGTAGTAGGGTTATAAACCACCATTATACCTGTGGCTGGGCCTTAACAGAAACATAATGGATTTCATCGAGAATCCGATTACAATCATATACAGAATCAGAACTTCATGCCAAGGTTTTCAGATGACACATCATATCAAAACAAACATTGAAAAGCTTCATATCATTTCACATGTTCGAGATAAACATAAACAAAATATTCTCATTTGTTCATAACAAAATTTTTAGAATTCCTTGTTCGCTCTTTTACATAGTTCAAAAACAAAGTGCACAAAACCAGCTCATGTCTACACCAGTCATGACAGAAAACACTTTCTCTTATATTGAATTTATGCATATGCAGAATAAACATTTTGAGGTTGTTTTCAGATCATTTCTTTCAAAAAGAAAATAAACACATTTATTCTCAAAGTTAGCCTCATTTTTTTCTTTTATGCAAAACTAGTATATGAACCCCGATTACCTGACTTCTTCGTATTATCAACACCTTGAGCCGGAACTCTAATAGTAACACCACCTAAACAAAAAGAACATATATCCAACATTTAATAACCAATCTAGTAGACTGCTATTTATTGAGTAATAAATCAAAAAAGTCCCTTCATAGCTCCATAACTATCTAACAATTAAACCCGAACAACTCTCTCTTCAAATCATTCGCATTTAAAACCCAAAACAGCCACCTTCTATAACACCAAAACAATCATAATTATTTCCAAAACCAACAATTGCAACTTCAATAATTAAAAACATAACCCAACCCAAACTTCACTTCCAACCTTCGAATAAAACAATTTCAGTGTCCGCATCAATATTTTATTCATTCAGCACATTAAGACTTGCATGAGAGTTCAATACAACTAGTTCCAACACCCATCATTTACACCAAGAAGTCTCAATAATAATTCAAAAACAGTCTCACAAATCATCCAAAATCATATATCTCAACATCAAGAATTCCATCACACTCAACCACCATCAAGTCAGTAACTCTATTATATTTCACAGTCTAACCTATCATTTAAAAACCACCAACAGCTACGAGGAACTTACCCCAACAGAAAATACAAACTTCAACCACTTCGAATGGCCACTGCAATTCACGTCCCAAAACTTCAACCACTTCGAATGGTCACTGCAATTCACGCCCAAAATTATTCACAGCAATCTCTAGTGAACATAAAACCAGAAAAAAGAAAGAAAAGAAAAAGAAAGAAGAATATACATAAAAAGAAAGAGAGGGAAAGTCGGATTGAAGGAAGAATTAAGAGGATTAACAGCAAGTATAGAATTAAGAGTGACAAACGGTTCAGTGGGTGGAGCGAGAGTTACCGAAAATTAAATTCAAGAACTCAAAGAGGGAAAACCCAACCACGGCACTCAGATTTCGGTACCCACAAATATGCTGCAAAGTGACAAAACCTAAAGAAAATAATTCACGAATTGCTAGTGAAACAGAAAGAAAGAACAAAAAAAAAAAATGCAGAGAATGAGAGAGGACGATGGCTCACCTTCGAAGAACCAGAAAACTCGAGACCCACGCAAACGGATATGTTGGCTAAGGATGAAATACCAGTCCGCGCAAGATAGAGAGTTTGAGTGGTTCGGAAATGTGGTGAGGAAGGCTCATCATGTGCGGAACCGAAGGTAGAGATCGTGGAGCATGGGAAGCAGTTGCACGAGAGAGGAGGGAATTGCGGAAATGCTGTCCGAAGTGCAGAATGAAGGAACGCAGTGGAGGACGAAGAAAAACAGTGCACGGCATGAAGGGAATTAAATCCCTCCCCAAAATGACGTCGTTCGACTAACACATGTTGCTCGCGGGCTGGGTTTCTCCAACGGGCTGGGCTTAAAGCCCGGTTGTTACATTCTTCCCCCCTTATAAAAATTCCGTCCCCGGAATTTGTCACAAGCTATTAGGATCGTAGTCGAACAACTGTGGGTACTTGACTTGCATTTCCTCTTCTAATTCCCAAGAGGCTTCATTGATAGCATGATTATTCCATACCACCTTAACCAATGGAATAGTCCGATTACGTAACACTTGTTCTTTTCTCTCTACAATCCGCACCGGCTCTCTGTATAAGTCAGATCTTCCTAAAAATGAAGAGGCTCGTAATCAATAACGTGGGTGGGGTCAGGTACATACTTCCTCAGCATAGATACGTGAAATACATTGTGTACACCTGAGAGTGCGGGTGGTAGGGCTACTCTGTAAGCCACTGGTCCAATCGGATCAAGAATCTCAAATGGTCCGATATACCTAGGGCTCAACTTACCCTTCTTTCCAAACCTCATAACCCCTCTCATGGGTGCAATCCTCAAGAATACCTTGTCCCCAACCTCAAATTCTAATTGGCAACGACGATTATCTGCATAGCTTTTCTGTCGACTCTGAGCTACTCTCATTCTAGCTCGAATGGTCTCAATCTTCTCTGTTGTCTTCTGAATGATTTCTGGACCCAAAAGTTGTCTTTCTCCCACCTCGTCCCAATATAAAGGAGATCTACACTTCCTACCGTAAAGTGCTTCATAAGGTGCCATCTCAATACTAGCCTGGTAACTGTTATTATAAGCGAACTCGACCAAAGGCAAGTATCGAATCCAAGATGCCTTAAAATCCAGCATACAAGCTCTCAACATGTCTTCCAAAATTTGAATGGTCTTTTCCGACTGACCATCTGTCTGTGGGTGAAAAGCCGTGCTGAAATTTAATTTTGTGCCCATGGCCTCTTGTAAGCTTCGCCAAAATTTCGAAGTGAAACGCGGATCTCTATCCGACACAATGGATACAGGTACCCCATGCAACCTCACTATTTCCTGTATATAAAGCTCGGCTAGTTTCTCCAACTTATAAGAAACTTTGATAGGTACAAAATGAGCTGTCTTCATCAAACGGTCTACTATCACCCAAATTGCATCTTGTCCGGTCGGTGCCCGTGGAAGGCCTGTAATAAAGTCCATAGAAATATGCTCCCATTTCCATTCTGGAATCTGAAGTGATTGCAATAACCCTGCTGGTCGTTGGTGTTCTACTTTCACCTGTTGGCATGTTAAGCACTGTGCCACAAATTGAGCAATCTCTCTCTTCATGCCTTCCCACCAAAAAGACTCTTTCAAATCTCGATACATTTTCGTACTACCTGGGTGAACTGTGTAAGGGGAGCGGTGCGCTTCTTCAAGGATAAGTCTTTTTATTACAACACTGTCCGGCACACAACATCTGTTTCCAAACCTTAATACTCCATTTTCAGAAACATTAAACTCAGGTTTATCCCCTTTTTCTACTTCTTCAATTAATCTCGCCAACTTAGAATCTTCTTTTTGGGCGAGCTTGATTCTGTCTATCAAAGCTGGTTGAACTATTAAACTGGCTATTAATGCCTGCTGGTCACCCACAACTACTTCAATAGTGGCTCTTTCCAAGTCCATTAATAAGTGGGGCTGAGTGGTAAGAGTTGTAATTACTGGTCCCATTGGCTTCCTGCTAAGTGCATTAGCTACAACATTAGCTTTGCCTAGATGGTAGTTAATGTTGCAGTCATAGTCCTTAACTAGTTCGAGCCATCTCCTCTGTCTCATATTCAGTTCTTTTTGAGTGAAGAAGTATTTCAAACTCTTGTGATCCGTGTAGATTTCGCACCTTTCACCATATAAATAATGCCTCTAGATTTTAAGTGCAAAGACAACGGCGGCCAACTCCAAATCATGCATTGGGTAATTTTGTTCATATGTCTTTAGTTGCCGAGAAGCGTATGCTATTACTTTCCCATGCTGCATCAATACACATCCCAAACCCAAACGCGAAGCATCACTGTAAACCACAAATCCTCCTCTTTCGCTAGGGACTGATAGAACTGGAGCTATCACCAATCTCTTCTTCAATTCCTGGAAGCTTTCCTCACATTTTTCAGTCCAAACATACTTGTTGTTCTTCCTAGTGAGGGCGGTAAGGGGAACCGCTATTTTTGAGAAATTGTCTATAAATCGACGGTAATAACCAGCCAAACCCAAGAAACTCCTAACTTCATGCACATTGGTTGGTTGAGTCCAGTTAACTATTGCTTCAATCTTCCCGGGGTCTACAGAAATGCCATCCCTTGAGACCACATGTCCCAAAAATGCAATAGGCTCAAGCCAAAATTCACACTTCTTCAACTTGGCAAATAATTTTTTATCCCTGATTGTCCCTAGTACTTGTCTCAGATGGTCTTCATGTTCGGCTTTGCTCTTGGAGTAGATTAATATATCATCAATAAACACCACTACAAATTTATCCAGAAACTCATGAAATACTCGATTCATAAAGTCCATAAATACTGCTGGGGCGTTGGTTAAACTAAAAGGCATGACTAAAAATTCATAGTGGCCATACCTGGTCCTGAAAGCTGTCTTAGGCACATCCTCCGCCTTGATTTTTAATTGATGATAACCCGATCTGAGATCAATTTTAGAAAACACTTGCGCACCTTGCAACTGATCAAATAAATCATCGATGCGGGGCAACGGATATTTGTTCTTTATGGTCACTCGATTCAG
The DNA here is from genome assembly GCF_001411555.2 of Juglans regia. NCBI lineage: Eukaryota > Viridiplantae > Streptophyta > Magnoliopsida > Fagales > Juglandaceae > Juglans > Juglans regia. The sequence continues at coordinate 29,084,367 of NC_049910.1, forward strand.
TTCCCTGTAGTCCATACACATCCTCATTGTCCCATCCTTCTTCTTCACAAACAAGACTGGAGCTCCCCAAGGTGACACACTAGGTCTAATGAAACCTTTGTCTAACAAGTCTTGTAACTGTTCTTTGAGCTCAGCTAACTCTGATGGCGCCATTCGATAAGGGGCTTTGGAAAGAGGCGCCATGCCTGGAGCTAATTCAATAGCAAACTCTACCTCCCGCTCAGGCGGTAATCCAGACAAATCTTCAGGAAAAACTTCTGGATATTCCCTCACAATTGGAATCTCTTCTAGTTTCAATTCTTCCTTTGGTTCATCCACCACAAAAGCTAAATACCCTTGACACTCGTCACGTATTAACTTATCAACCTGAAAAGCAGAAATAACTGATGGAGGGATACGCACCCTGGAACCCATAAATCGAAGTTCCTCTTCTTCCGGAAACTTGAACACCACTTCCCTTTTAAAACAATCAATACTAGCATAACTGGAAGCTAACCAATCCATCCCCAAAATCACATCAAACCCAGTCATAGGAAAGACTATCAGGTTAGCTGGCATTTCTTTCCCGCTAATAGTTATTGGACACTTGAGTAAAATCTTGTTACAAGTCACTATATCACCAGTTGGGGTAGAGACCCTCAAATTGTAATCCATCTCATCAGCATCAATGGGGCACAATTTAACATAATCCATTGAAATAAAGGAGTGGGTAGCCCCCGAGTCAAATAAAACAGTAGCCTTATTGAGAAATAAGGGAATAATTCCTGGTTACGTCATATAACCCATAGAGATAATAAGACAAATATTCCTTAATTCTCAACAAAGAAAATTTTAAGAGATGGTTAGAAAATTATACCTGTGATGACATCATCCTTGTCCTCAGCTTCTCCCGGTGTCAAAGCAAACACCCGAGCAGGTACAGTCCTCCGCTGATTGTTGCCTTGATTATTTGGCCTAAAGTTTTGGGGTGGGTTAGGCCTTCTGTTGTTCTCCGCAAGCAATGGACATTCTCTAATGAAATGCCCATCCTTACCACATTTGAAACATGATCCCACTTCCTTCCTGCACTCCCCATGGTGTATGCGGTTACAGAACTTACAGGGGTTAGGTGTATGATTTCCATGTATCTGTCTCTAACTTGAACTGCTCCCCTCATTTCTCTTTTTCCATTGCCCTTGATCCGAACTAGGAAACCCTTGTGGAGCAGCTCTCTTCCTCTGTTCTTGCAATTCAACACCCCTCTTAAGATTCTGCTCAACTAGCATCGCCTTGTGCACTAATTCTGAAAAATTCTGAATCTGTAAGACCATCACCCGTTCATAAATCCTGTAGTTCAAACCTTCTTCAAACTTTCTAGTCTTTTTCTCCTCATCGGGAATCAAGTATGCGGCAAAATGTGATAAATCCGCAAACCTTGCAGCATATTGGCGCACAGTCATGGTCCCTTGCACCCAGTTGGTGAACTCTCAGGCTCTAGCATCCCTATCTGCCTTAGGGAAAAATTGATCGAAGAAACTCTGCTTGAATTGAGCCCAAACAATTACTCCAATCCCCTCAGCTTCCCTGATAACTTTCTCAGGATTCCACCATCTCTTGGCTTCTCCAAATAGTTTGAAGGCTGCGAACTTGACTTTTTGCTGATCGGTACACTCCAAAACACCAAATATTTCTTCAATGTCTTGTATCCAATCTTCCGTAGTGTTCGCATCACCTCTTCCATCAAAGGTGGGAGGATGCGTTCGATTAAATTGTTCGAACGTGCAACCCCCACCATTGTCGTCTTCATTCAAATCTTCAAGAGTTCGAACTCTACGACGAGCAGCCATCCTGAAAGTCTAAACTCGGTGAAACGTTCTAAAATAAAAGAAAACTAAAATACCAGGTAAATAGAAATAAATAAGAGGATAAATAAAATATGCATATAAACACATATACATATATATATATATATATAAATCGGATAACTATGCAAATCTGACATGTAACGCCCCGACCCAGAGGGTCTGGAGAGTTAACTCATATCACCTAAAATCAATTCCAAATAATGCATTTAAAATAAACCAGAGTCTCCATAACATATTAAGCTATTTGTTCGACACAAATATCCATGTTCCTACGTACGGGCACATCAATGGTATCTCGTCGTTATACATAACTTTTCCACAAAGACTAGAAATATTCATTACTCAACATACCAAAGTCACATAAAATATCAATACTACCAAAAAGTTACTCTCCAAAAGTCATTGCACCCTAAGGCACTTAGTCTTCTATGTTCCACAAAACTTGCAAATACTCCCTATTCCTAATTCTCAGCTGTTGCATCAAAATTATCTGAAACATATTATGAGGATAGGGGTGAGTTATCAACAACTCAGTAAGCAGAGAGCATATACTAGTATGTAAACATCAGCCCTTTTCAGAAAGTTCAGTATGCAGAAACAAAAACATTTTATTATTTTCTATGCAGATTTCAGAAAAACGTGTTATCAGAAAATCAGAGCGACTTTTCAATCTTTTCATACTCAAAATCAACAATTCATATTTAAGGATCCATTTCATATTCAAAAACGCTTTGGCATAACATAACTGAACATTTTCATCTTATCATATCATATCATATACCATGTTTAACCCCCGTGGTAGGGTTGTGCTATCCCCGGTGGCCAAACCAGGCAGTATCATGTGGTGAACTTCCCCTTTTTCAATCTCGGAACCCCGAGTGTACACACAGGAAAGAACACGTAAAAGGACCACTTTGTTTCCAAAGTGGGTGCACTCATATCATATCATGGTGGTACCAACCATATCACGTGAACAGTATCATCATATCAGAACCATATTCAGAACAGATAAGTATGCCAAAGTTTTATCATATCCATATTATATCAAAACACGTGCGAAACATATTCATATAATTTCTATTTGATCAAAAACAGATCCAAATCATTTCATATCACATGCATAAAAATTTCAATGATATCATATTCGCTCTTTTGCATATTTCAGAAACATGTCAAATATTGCTCATGTCTACACATTTCATGTCAAAAATATTTCTTTTCTCTTTCATACGTATCTCGTGAGGGAATGCAAAACATATACTGAGATTGTTTTTCACTTTTTCTTTTTAAAACAACATGCACATTTTTACAAACCAACCTCAGTTCATTTCTTTTTATGCAAATCTAGCATAGAAACCCCGCTTACCTGGACTTCGTAGCTTTTCGAAAATTTCCTCAACAATGCCGAACAAAATTAATCGTCACCTATATGATAATCACGTAAATTTCCATAAGTCTCCAATCAATCTCGTATTTCGATATTCAAGCCTACAACTTCTAAAATAGTCTATTTTTAATTCCTCAAACTCAAAATTCTCATTATTCCCAAAATACCAACATCACTTTCTAAACTCATCAATATCCCACTTCGACTAAACATTTAATTCTAACTTATTTACGAAAGAAATCTTACTATAATTTATAATACAAAGTGACATAACTATAATAAATTCATTATAATTAGAAATTCATACTTTTGTTTAAATAATAATAAAACAAAGATATTCTTTTAAAATGATAATTTAAAAGAGTATTTTAAAATATTCTTTTTAAGTGTTACTTATCAGTCTACTTACTAACTATTCCAATAAAATATTAGCCCTTTAAAAAAAATTATCCATTAAACAAAATAAATCCATGCGTCTACGCCTAATTAAACATACTTTACAACCCACGCGATATACTCATGATTTCAAATCTGAAGTACATAACATAAACTTAATTAAGTTAACACCCTAAACACTAACCTTGGAGGCGTACTATATGAGGACGGAAAAATAAAAACAAAACGATATTATTTCCTATTGTTAAGTTAACATAATTTACATATACATCCGCATATATATATATATATATATTTATGCCAGAAAATTGATTACATCCGCATATATATATATATATACATATATATATTTACACCAGAAAAATGGATTTATGTATATATATCTTCGCATATATGTATATGCATGTACACAGAAAAAATACTTTACACAGTGCGGTGGAAGCACTTACGGAGAGGTGGGGAAGCACGACGGCGTGGAGCTGGGGCTGGCTACGGCGGATGAGGGTGGTGCTTGGTCACTAGCTGCTAGAGCAAGAGAAAGAAATGAGAGAGAGAGAGACACACGGTGAGAGGACGGGGAGAGGCCGAAATGCAAGGACCACCAGTGGAAGTGGTGCGAGCTTACCGTGGGATGAGACAGTGTGCGGCGGACAGGGGTGATGGAAGGTCCTCACCGGCGGTTTCTGCGGGGGCACGGCACGGTGTAGCTCCGAATGGAGCGTGACTGCAGTAGCTTGGATGGTGGCTGAAATGCTCTGTTTTTTATATCTAAAACAGGGGAAACCGAAATCTGCAATGGAGGTTACGGCTCGTTGGGCAGCAACTTCGGTGGCTGGGCAGTGGGCACGATGGTGATTTTCAGAGTGGCTGAAGAACATGAAGAGGTAGTAGCGGCACTGAAGTTAGGTCAAGGATGCTCAACAAAAATATATATATGCTATAAGAAGTAAGGAATAAAACCTAGAGGAAAAAGTGAGGAATGGACCTGCATGGAAATGGAAATGAGAACGTGAGCTTAAACGATGTAAGGCGTGACCCCGTGCGACAGTTTATGGAGCCGTAAACCACGTGCATGAGTGTTAGTGGCTGGGTCTCACATGACATCACTTATTACACATGTATATAACTAGAATTCTCAAAGTTCCAAACTCAACTCCTAACATCAGCCAAATCTAAACCTCAAATTCCATCAAAATCAATCTTAATGTTGAGTTCCTTAATGTTCTTGGAACTCAAACTTAAATACCCCCACGACTATCCTTATAATCCTCCAATTCCTATTTTGAAATTTCCACATCTTATGAACCAACAGATATCTAAACCTCCAAGGTCTACAGTATGCAGAATTCAAACCTGTCTCTGATACCAACTGTAATGCCCCGTCCCCGAGGGTCCGGAGAGTTAACTCATAAAACTCGATAATCAACTCTAACAAGGCTAGAGTACTTCCAAATTCAAGAATATATCCATTTTCCCAAACCTCATATCGAACGTAAATACTTCAATTAAATAAATCAAATAAACTCATTTATCCAATATTCAATCCAACAACCCAAATAACATCAATTCTTCTTCATGTCTCAAATAACAACTAGAAATAATATAACATTAACATAAGTCTCCATAAACCGTCTAAATCCATTGAAGCAAATTTAAAAAAAAATAATTAACCTCCAACACCAACACTAATATCATGAGATACCCAACCACAAATCACTGCTAATCTTCTCCATAGACTCTAATACTGATTCTCAGCTGAACCATCGATGTCATCTGAAATATTATGAAGATTAATGGGGTGAGTTATCAACAACTCAGCAAGCAGAGAGCATATACTAGCATGTAAACATGAGCATTTATAACATTTGATAAGCAGAAAAAAACATTTACTTCCAGAATACAGAAACGAAACTTTGTACAAAAGCATTAGAGCGAAGTTTTCAGAAAAATAAACTTATTCCAAAAAGAGAATCCCTTGGCATTTCTAAACTGAAACATTATAATCTTACCATCGTTTAATATCACATCGGGACAATACCATGTTTAACCCCCGTGGTAGGGTTATAAACCACCATTATACCCGTGGCTGGGCCATATTCCATATTTCACCCCCGTGGTAGGGTTATAAACTACCATTATACCCGTGGCTGGGCCGTATACCATGTTTCACCCCCGTGGTAGGGTTATAAACCACCATTATACCCGTGGTTGGGCCTTAACATAAACAGAACGGATTTCATCAAAAATCCGATTACAATCATATACAGAATCAGAACTTCATGCCAAGGTTTTCAGATGACACATCATATCAAAACAAAACACTGAAAAGCTTCAGATCATTTCACATGTTCGAGATAAACATAAACAAAATATTCTCATTTGTTCATAACAAAACTTTTAGAATTCCTTATTCGCTCTTTTACATAGTTCAAAAACAAAGTGCACAAAACCAGCTCATGTCTACACCAGTCATGACAGAAAACACTTTCTCTTATATTGAATTTATGCATATGCAGAATAAACATTTGAGGTTGTTTTCAGATCATTTCTTTCAAAAAGAAAATAAACACATTTATTCTCAAAGTCAACCTCATTTTTTTCTTTTATGCAAAACTAGTATATGAACCCCGATTACCTGACTTCTTCGTATTATCAACACCTTGAGCCGGAACTCTAATAGTAACACCACCTAAACAAAAAGAACATATATCCAACATTTAATAACCAATCTAGTAGACTGCTATTTATTGAGTAATAAATCAAAAAAGTCCCTTCATAGCTCCATAACTATCTAACAATTAAACCCGAACAACTCTCTCTTCAAATCATTCGCATTTAAAACCCAAAACAGCCACCTTCTATAACACCAAAACAATCATAATTATTTCCAAAACCAACAATTGCAACTTCAATAATTAAAAACATAACCCAACCCAAACTTCACTTCCAACCTTCGAATAAAACAATTTCAGTGTCCGCATCAATATTTTATTCATTCAGCACATTAAGACTTGCATGAGAGTTCAATACAACTAGTTCCAACACCCATCATTTACACCAAGAAGTCTCAATAATAATTCAAAAACAGTCTCACAAATCATCCAAAATCATATATCTCAACATCAAGAATTCCATCACACTCAACCACCATCAAGTCAGTAACTCTATTATATTTCACAGTCTAACCTATCATTTAAAAACCACCAACAGCTACGAGGAACTTACCCCAACAGAAAATACAAACTTCAACCACTTCGAATGGCCACTGCAATTCACGTCCCAAAACTTCAACCACTTCGAATGGCCACTGCAATTCACGCCCAAAATTATTCACAGCAATCTCTAGTGAACATAAAACCAGAAAAAAGAAAGAAAAGAAAAAGACAGAAGAATATACATAAAAAGAAAGAGAGGGAAAGTCGGATTGAAGGAAGAATTAAGAGGATTAACAGCAAGTATAGAATTAAGAGTGACAAACGGTTCAGTGGGTGGAGCGAGAGTTACCGAAAATTAAATTCAAGAACTCAAAGAGGGAAAACCCAACCACGGCACTCAGATTTCGGTACCCACAAATATGCTGCAAAGTGACAAAACCCAAAGAAAATAATTCACAAATTGCTAGTGAAACAGAAAGAAAGAACAAAAAAAAAAAATGTAGAGAATGAGAGAGGACGATGGCTCACCTTTGAAGAACCAGAAAACTCGAGACCCACAGAAACGGATATGTCGGCTAAGGATGAAATACCAGTCCGCGCAAGATAGAGAGTTTGAGTGGTTCGGAAATGTGGCGAGGAAGGCTCATCATGTGCGGAACCGAAGGTAGAGATCATGGGGCATGGGAAGCAGTTGCACGGGAGAGGAGGGAATTGCGGAAATGCAGTCCGACGTGCAGAATGAAGGAACGCAGTGGAGGAAGAAGAAAAACAGTGCACGGCATGAAGGGAATTAAACCCCTCCCCAAAACGACGCCGTTCAACTAACACATGCTGCTCGTGGGCTGGGTTTCTCCAACGGGCTGGGCTTAAAGCCCGGTTGTTACAACACCTTCCAAAAGTAGCTAAAGAATTTAACATTCCTATCAAAAACAAAACTCCTAGGCATACCATGGAGTCGCACTATCTCCCTGAAAAAAAAGTCAGCTATGTTGGTGGCCAGCGGCGGAACCAAGAATTTATTTTAGGAGGGGCAAGCAAAGCTAGAACTATAATAAAATATTTTTTGTTCTATTTCTATACAAGTTTTCCTGCGGTATAGAACAATCTGATAGTAAGATCTAGAATAATAATAAAATACGTTTAATACAACTATGTATTAAAAAAGTATATGATATGTCAAGAACAATATGTCATTGAAATAACATCACTACAACACAATTGCTTTTTAGTGACGGTAGAGAAATTGTGACAGTCCGTAGACCGTCACTAAAAGGCATTTTCTGTGACAGTTTCTGGAAACTGTCACTAAAGATAGAATGAGATTTTTTTAAGTTCCAACGTATGGAAAATATACGTTCGAACGTCACATATACGTTCGAAAGTTATGTCTGTTTACGTTCAAACGTAAAATATTTTGGCGCAACCGTTCGAATGTTATTCATTAACGTTCGAACGTAAAATGTTTGCGCCAATGTTCGAACGTTAAGTAATAACATTCGAATGTTCATTGTAAATTTAAATTAAATGACTTTAATTTAAAAATTATGTAATTTTTATTGTGCATAATTTGTGAACAAGTCTACAAAATTTGATAGAATGTAATAAACAATAGTCAGATGATAACGTTATCCGCAAAAGTCGAACTCCGTACCTCCTCAGTCAAGATATCAACCTTGTCGTTGAGGATAGTTACACGATGGGTGAGTTCAGCAATAGACGCCGATATAGCCTCGAGCGATCGATCAATCTTATGATCGATATGCGCAGTCAGCTGTGAGATGACCGCATCAACCCAAGCAGGCCGCACATCTCCTGCAGATGCACTCGACGTATGCTGACTACTACTCCCGTCATGACCTGGCTCAGGCTGCGTCGGAGGAACTAGATCCTCTACAAGGGGTGGCTGACGTCCCCTCACCTGTCCAATGCTACGTCGATGCGTGGTCATGTCGAGGGGGCTCATCTAATCTTTGACCCGCTCCTCTAGTTGGGTCGGCACTCCCGGTGCAAGTAATAGTCGGCTGATTAGGACACCGAATGGGAAATTATCTGTGGAGATGATGCTCGCCTAGTAACGGATCCTCTCAAAGATGTGCAGTGGAAAATCTATAGGATCTCCACGTGCCACTCGTATCAAACATTGTGCCCGAAGCCGACTAAATGTGGTTTTATGAGCCACGGGATCGACATTTGTTGCAACAATAAGGTGCAACATGCGGAAGAAATGCAGCAGATGGTTCTGGTTGAAGGCGTTCTTCCACTCGATCTGCATGCGGTCCCTTCCGGTGAGGATGTAGAAATTCTCGTCTCGGTCATCATCCCGAGCCTCGACGCTAGTATCCTCAACCTCTGACTGGCCTGCATCTCTAGCTAATGCTGGCTCAAATGGGCGGCCAGTAGATGATGTAGAAGTGCCTACATCCTCACGGGGTGTTGAGTGTGCAAATGTCTCAACTCCTTGATGAATCCTGAGGTGCTCGCCGATGACATCTGGTGATACCTCAATGGAAACACCGCGTATAGTCACGGTGTGAGAGGATGCATCCTGAGGCATGTCACACATCCCCATATAGAATTCTTGAACCATTGAGGGATATACCGGGCAGGAGGTGGATAAGGATGATGAAGAAGAGGTGCATGATGATGATGAAGATGTTATTGATGGAGATTCTGAAACAAGCATGGAAAATTCATCTGAAAATGAAGAATAAAAGTACTAAATATTTTATTCATATAGGTGACTATAAAATATCTTGAATTTTCATAATTTGTTCTAATTAATTTTCTTTGATATAATTAATTATTTTCAAGAATGCCGCCAAAACGGCAACGAAGAAATGTACCTCCGCCAAGTCCAAATCCTGAATCCATTGAGGACTCCCCACTCGAGGAATTCGTTCTTGAAGATCAAGCTAACACAGAAGTGAACAACAGCCAGTCGACACCTACCAATAAAGAAATATTGTCGTTGATAATTATATATATAGTTAATATTTTTTTCTCAATAACTATATAATTATAATTATAGTATATCTATTATCATGTGGTTGATGCATATGCACGTCGCGGTCGTGGCTATACACGTGGAATCTCTCTTGAAAAAAATAGAAGGCACGGTAAATTGAAGATCAAAATTCTTGATAATTCCACTAGAGGAGTGGATGATAGTGCAGAAGCGCTTTCCTCCTATATTGGCACAGTAGTTCGAGCTTATGCTCCATTTTATGCGCGCTCATGGCGAGATGTTCCGAATGAGATTAAGGAGTACATTCGAAGTCGTATGAAAAGTCGTTTACTTTTCAGTACATTTTTTTCACCTAGATTAATATATTATATTTTTGACCTGATTCCCTTGTTAGGATGAATTCGACCTCGACTTTGACCGTAGCGAGGATTTGAAAACCATGAATGAGTTGATGGCTACACTATTCCGACGTCACAAAGGACGATGTCATGACCACTTCAAGAAGTTTGAGACATTGGAAGAGGCTGCGCAGTCTCATTTTCAGCAGATGAAGTTAGATGATTGGAGAAAGTGGTGTGATCTTTTCGCATCTCCAGATTATCAGGTATTTTACATTTATATCTTTTAATTATTTACATTCATATTCGTTCTATATATTATATGTATACATATTACAATTAATATTTTTAATATATTTTGTAGCACTTGAGTTCTACAAATGCACAGAATAGATCTGCTCTGACTATCCACCATCGTGCCGGTTCAAGGTCATTCCACCGTCTTGTTGAAAAACTGGTAATTAAAAAATTGTAGAATTCATTTATTTTCCTGATATTCTTTCTGATAAGTACTAACATTATCTTTTTAAAATTGCTAATGCTACCTGTAATAGGTGAGCAAAACAATGAACATCGTATGCATATGGGCAATCTTTAAGAAATAATGATTGCAATCCTTTCCATTCATCACGCATATTACTAGCACCATCATATCCTTGCCCACGAATATTTTGAATATCAATAAAATGATGAGAAAGAATTGCAGATATTTCATTCTTTAGAGTCAATGCCAATATATCTTTAACATGTACAAGATCAAAAAATCATTCTTGTATAAAACCATCATCATCAACAATTCTCAAGATTATAGTCATTTACTCCCTCTTAGACTCATCTTATGCTTCATTAACAATAATTTAAAATTTAAAATTTTCAAAATTTTCACGAATTTCATTTCTCACTTTCTTTGCAAAAACTTCCAAAATCTCTTTTTGAATTTTCTCATTTTCCAACTTTGTCATTATACGAAACCAAGAGTTTAAGCATCTCAAGGAAATACACATCCTTGAAATGCAAGCCATCGAACAACACCAATATGATTCAAAAAGGCACAATGTTTTCCATCATTAATTTTCTTCCAATTTCTAAATCCTATAATAGTAAATACATCCCATCTAGAACATTGAAATGCTTTCATTGTAAAAAGATAACAAGGTAAACAATATGCAGCATCCTTTGATGGAGAATACTTTAGCCAATATGTGAATTGTACAAACCAATAAGCTTGAAAGCGGAGAAGATGCTTTTCAGAACCAGAAAATGGATATTTTGAGAGACATATATGATATGGATCCATTTTCAAGTAAGCTCTTCTTATTTCATCACGTTGATTAATTGGATAGTCCCACATAGGAGGACATAATCCTGGATCTTGTTAGAGAGAAAATATATCAATTTCTTTAGAATCAAGACTAGACAATGTAAAATGAATCTCTTCAGACTCCACAATTGGAGAGTTAAAATCAGGATTTTCCTCAGGTTCAATCCTTGGAATTTTAGAAGAATTTTCAAGAGTATCAACTTTTTTTCTTTTGAAGAATGCGTTGATAGTTTTCAATTTGGACGTAATTAATGAACCTAAATTTAAAATCAAATTGAAACATATAAAATAAAGTTAGATATATATGAATTCAATTACTCATGAAACATGAATTTAAAGTTAATCTTTAAGCACAAAATAAATAATCATTCAATAGACATAATTATATATAAGCCAAACCAAGTAGTAATCAATCTATTTCAAAAAGGAAAAAAAAAAAGAATTAAACAAAAATACAACTATATGATGCATCAATACATGAAAGAAGTGGAAAACTGAAAAAAAAAAACTTTAAAAACACTACATCAAATTCAATAGATTCAATACAATTATATATATGAATGAACAATAAAATCGAAAAAAGAGAAAACAAAATAGAGAAAAATCAAACCATGTATCAAACGATAGGCAGTGGTGAAACTATCAAAATTCAAAAGCTCATGATACAATACTGTAGCTTGTAGGTCTGACCAAAACTTTAAATTTCTTCAAGATATGAACACGTAATCAGTAACCGTATGTCCGTAAGCCTCAAAAGCTGGCCTTTTGGATGTTTGGCAGATCATCTAAACAAGACAAGACTTTAAAGTTTAAACTTTTAGCCTAGAAAAAGAGAACTGCAGTGTAAAGGCGGTAGTGAAGGAGAAAAAACATCCAAATTCCTTTTTTATTTTTATTGAGAGTAAAAACGTGTGATTAAGTTATTAGATCATTTTATTTTATGTGAGATGTATTTTATTTTAAAATTGGATTAATTTTTTTAAAATTGGACTTATAAGTAATTAATCTATAAAATAAAAATAATTTTGTAGGGGGCCTAAGATAATTTTTTAGATGGAGCAAATACAAGATGAGATTAATATAATCCTATTAAATTATAAAAAAAAATAATATATATATTTTTTTCAAACTTTTGGGGGGCTGTGGCCCCCCTGCCCCTTCATAGGTCTACCGCTGTTTGTGGCATCATCTGTTTTATGGCATGAAATGAAATATGACATCTTATTAAATCTATCCACAACCAGAAAAATAGAATCTCTATCCCTTTTGTCCTAGGTAGCCCTAAAAGAAAGTTCATAGATATGTCTACCCATGGCTCACTAGGAACAGGTAATAGTGTATATAACATATGTGGCAAAACCTTAAATTTGGCCTTTCTGCATGTAATGCACCTGCCACAAATGCGATTGACGTCTCTCTTCATCTTAGGCCAAAAGAAATGTTTATGCAAAATATCTAAATTTTTCTTGACACCAAAATGTCTCATTAATCCCCTACCATGTGCCTCACGCACCAATAACTCACGCATAGAACAACTTGGCACACAAGACTTGCCTTCTTTAAACAAATAACCGTCATTCTTGTAAAACTTATCAAATGCTGCCTTATCACAGGCCATATATACATCAGAAAAGTCAGCGTTATCGGCATACATGTCTTTCATATATTCAAACCCAAGCATTTTGTCACTCAAAGAAGTAAGAAAGACATACCTCCAAGATAACGCATCAGTAACAATGTTCTCCTTACCTTGCTTGTAACGGATAACATATAGAAAGGTCTCAATGTATCTCATCCATCTAGCATGCCTTTTATTCAACTTACCTTAACCCTTGAGATGCTTCAATGATTCATGATCGGTGTGGACCACAAATTCCCTAGGCCACAGGTAGTGCTGCCAAGTCTCTAAAGCACGAACAAGAGCATAAAACTCTTTGTCATAAAGCTCTTTATTCACTTAGCTTCTCACTAAAGAAGGCTATAAGCTGCTTATCCTGCATCAAAATAGCTCCAATCCCTATTCATGAGGCATCACATTCAATCTCAAAAGTTTTGTTAAAATCAGGGAATGCCAACACAGGTACAGAGCACAACCTTTCTTTGATAGTAGTAAAAGCATTCTCTTGATCAGCCCCCCAACGAAACCCAATATTTTTTTTAATTACTTCAGTGAGTGGTGCAGCAATGGTGCTAAAGTTTTTAATAAAATGTCGATAAAAGCTAGCTAAGCCATGAAAGCTTCTTACCTCAGTAATGCTCTTAGGCATTGACCATTCCTTGATGGCCTTGACTTTCTCTTCGTCCACCTCAATACATTTTGTACTAACAACATAACCAAGAAAAGAACTTTTTCCATGCAAAATGTACATTTTCTAAAATTGCCATATAACTTTTCACATCTCAACACATCAAACACATATCTCAAATACTCAATATATTCATTTAAGTCATTGCTGTATATTAGGATATCATCAAAGTACACAACCACAAACTTGCCTACGAACGCACGTAGGACATGGTTCATTAATATCATGAAAGCACTAAGTGCATTTGTAAGTCCAAAAGGCATAACCAACCATTCATAAAGCCCATACTTTGTCTTAAAAGCAGTTTTTCATTCATCATCCTCTTTCATTCTGATTTGAAGGTACCCATTTTTAAGACCTATTTTACTGAAAATATATGAGTCATGCAATTCATCAAGCATATCATCTAATCTAAAAATGAGATGATGATATTTTACCGTCATATTGTTGACCGCCATGCAATCAGCCCACATCCTTCACGTCCCATCCTTCTTTGGCACTAGTAGAACTGGTATTGCACATGGGTCATGCTCTCTCTCACGTACCCCTTGCTCATCAAATCCTTAACTTACCTTTGAAGCTCCTTTGTTTCTTCTGAATTACTCATATAGGCTAGTCGATTTGGAATAGCAACTCCGGGTACAAAATCAATCTGATGCTCAATGCCTCTAATGGGTGGCAACTCATTTGGCATCTCCTCTGAGAGTACATCTTTAAACTTCTGCAATAAAGAAACAATTAAAATAGGAAGAGACTGGTTAGTTTCATCAAGATTAAGATAAGACTCAAATTAATTCATCAGAGAAGGGGAGAATGAAAAAGAGGCAACAAGCAGAATGGATTCTGGAAATAAAACTAAAACCTTTCATGCATACAATTAATCTTATCACTTTCATTTGGCCGGTATACATTGTTATGACCCGTGTGCTGGGGTTAGCGGTCTTTGGACCTGATTTCGCTCGTGGCCGTGAGTTGGTAATCCTTGAGTCAGGGGCAGCACTTGGTGCACCGCCAGTACTACTTACCCGACATTGCAATCTACCCAGTCCTTTGGTACCTTCATTCATTTATCAGTCATTGGCCATTACGTAGTTTCACACATTAAAACATTCATTTCTTTTCAGAATTTTCCTTTCCTTTCCTTTCATTTATTTCTTTCATTTTCATTCTTTGCATTCATCAGTCCATTTCATTAAACATCTTTTCATAACGTAAAACATAAAACCTCATCATTCATTTCATGGAACATACATACAATAATTACTACGTATAGAATTCATTCACATGCATACAACTATTTTTTGTGGTGCATAAAAAGGGGCTGCCAAGAAAGACTAGCACATACATATACTTAAACATTAATACCTTAGCATAGATTCATAAAGCGTCATTTCATTCTAAGAAACATTTTTCTTTTCTTTCATTTCATAAAAGAACATTGTCTCATAAAAGTATTTTATTTCCTTTTTCATAAATAAAATATTTCTTTTTCATTTTCATATCTTTTAGAAAACTCTAGAATAGTATGAACATAATACTTACCTGAATTCCATGCTATACTCATTTCATGCAGTTCATTCATGTGCATGTCAGATGGCATCCTACATACATACATAACCTCACATTATTCATTATCTAAAGTGCATAACTTAAACTTAGAAAATACATAAACTACTTCCGACTTGGACTTCCTTCATTTAGACATACTCTTTCATTTCAGTCAATCTTCTATACTTTCCCTTATCACGTTTCCTCTTTCTAGGACCCTTTTGAGGTCACCTTTTCCAAACACATAGCCTCCTCCTTCATGATCTTATCCTTCAAGGTGAACCTCCTTGATTCACCTTAAAGGTTAAGACACATCATTACCTTCATCATTCTCTCTACCTACCGAACCATCATTCCGATGAATAACTTGGACCAACCAAGTTATACAACTCAATCCTAGTCAATGCATACATCAATTCCTTCATTCATGCACCATAACCAATACTTCATCGAAATCTCAATCACGCATAATACACAACTTTAAGCCAACTCTGACGCTTAAACATTGTGTACCTATGTTTAAGACAGATTATCCATTACATATGGTAAATCAGTCTGGCATGTGTGCAACCACATTATACATATACCTTGCCCCTTTTATAACCTGAGATCAATATATAATTCTACTAACGCTCGCTTGTATAAACAAACTCCATACTCCGATACTAACCTTCACTTTAATCCGACTAGCATGATCCTTCATGCTACCCGTCCAACTACCTAACTCATCTCAACACTTAACACAACATAGCCTTGTTCACAACTGTACCTCACATCACATCATGTAGCTTGAACTATTTCCAAGCTACACCATTATCCATCACTTCACATGGCATCCCGCCACTTCACAACTGCACCATCTCCTCACTCATCACGTGCATGACTCCACATGCATTCCTTGTTACTTCATGATATCTCGTCATTCTCCATCTACGACACTATCACACCACTTCGTCACTCCACACATACTTCCAACCACAACACTACTACATAGTGACACCTGTCCTTCAACCACACGGTCACATCACAACTAATCTGGGACACTATTTCACAAATCCCGACACTTTACATCACGCTCCACACTTCTCAACTATGCAACCATCCAACACTTCGTGACAAGCCATACAATGCATCAGCACTTCACCACATAGAATACACTTCAAGTGTACTCCATTCACTTCACACTACACTTCATACAGTACAGTCCACAACACACTTCACAATACATAACCTCACAAACCACCACAACTACTTTGTTCACATAACACAACACAACGAACTCCACAACACAGCACAGTCCACAACACAGCACAGTCCACAACACAATCATACTTCACAATAAAATATCTAAGGAGGAAAAGGAAGAGGGTTTATACCATGGGTCGGGATGACCCATTGCGTTCCTCGTTGTTCGGCAAGGCCATGTGGCGTCAAGGTGGTCGTGTACGATGGTGAAAAGGTGTGTGCGATGGGCATCGTGGCACTAAATAGCTGTGGAGGGAAGAGAGAAACACAGGTGTTGATCTATTGTGATGGGTGCAATGGTTGTGGGTAGTGGCGAGTTGGTGGTTGATGGCGGCTTGGGAGGAGCTACAACAGCTATGAGAGAGTTGGTGGCCTTGGGTTGCAAAACAGAGCAAGGGAGAGGGAAGGGAAGGGAAGGAGCTACGTCGTGGGTGGGTTCGGCGAGGAGGTGGTTGCCAGTGAGAGAGAAGGTTGTTGGTATAGTGGTGGTGGCTGGACTGCAGTGGTGCCGTTAGGCTGAAAATAAGAGAGATCGGGAAGGAGAGAGGGGTGTGTGGCTGCTGAACATGAAGAGATAGAGGGAGAAAGGGAAATTGAGGGGAAAAAAATTAGGGTTTGAGGTTTTAAATCTCAACCCTTCATCTTGAGTCCCCAGACTTGATCCAACGGTAAGAAATTTAACACATAAATAAACTAACTAAAATAAGAGGAATTAAAATAGAAATAGAATATGATTAATTTAAAACCCAACTTTAATTCTAAAAACATAATCTTTCATATAAAATAAAATGATGAATTTTGCTAAACAATTTAAGAGAAATAACTTTATATAAATAAATAGAGTTTTTAACATAAAATGAAATAAGGAATATTCAATAATACTCTTATATGACTAAAATCATCTAAATAAAATGATTTGCTAAAACTATATTTTACTCTTGGGATTTCAAATTATAAAAGGCTCACTTTAAAATTTGGTTTGGTTCAATAATGCTAAAAATACCCCATTTAAAATAATTTTAGACTTTTCAAATATTTCGAAGACTTTAAAACACTGGGTTTCATTAAAAATCACCAGCTATATTTAAAAACACAACTTCAATATTTAAAACGCATAGATGAGACTCGTGACCAATTGAGAGAAAAATGGGCAGGTTGTTACATAAGACTATATATAATATTACTCTTTTTGGGACCATTATGACCGATCACGTGTAGTTGGCAAATCATTTGTACACCCTACGACTATATAAAAAATTATTTTAAAAAAGTGAGGTTCACTATTAAAAAAATAATTTTTTTTACGTAGATCCCAAATTTACCCACATTTTTAAAGAAAGTGCGTGAGACTTGCACATCTAGGACTATAAATATCATTTCTCAAAATATTATATATGTCTCTCCCCCTCGCTCTGATCCCCATCTCCCCCACATTGTCTGGATACCAAAATTTTTTAAAACTTTCTTTAAAAAAACGAAAGTCTTCAACTTCAACCTGATCAACTTCTGTATATCTATTGATTTTTTCATTTCTTAAACAACTTTCTATATGATTATTTTCCTAAGTTTCCATAAAAATAAAATAAAAACCAAAACAACTTTAATGACAAAATACATCTTAGATTTTTTTTTCTTGAAAAACTCTTAAAAATTTCAAAAAAAAAGAAGAAGTGCTTTAGCCACCTTCAACATGGATGCTCGGTAGGTACCATTAAAACACGAGGCCACAAGTCTACAAGCTTAACATGAAGTGTAAAAAATGTACAACAACACGAGAAAGAAAGGGTGAAGGCTCCATAGCCAAGGCTACCAAAAAAAGAAAAAGATAGTCACTTTTGATATTCAGAACTTGTGTCCGAGGTTCAAGGATGATGGAAACCCATTTAGGGATGGCTAGATGTTGGAGTGTGGAAGGGATCAAATCCTCTAGCCCATATGGAGCCCCAAGTCCAGCCCATGAGGTGCCATCAGGAAGGGACAGACAAAGGACAAGGAGGGGACAAAAGCTGAGAAAAGAAAAAGGTGTCAAGGGGAAAAGAAATGAAGTGATGAGAAAAAGAGGAAAATGAGATCAGGCATATGAGGAGGGACAACAAAGTGACATAAAGCCGAACTCTTCACCAACCAATGTCAGAGGCCAATGAGAAGGATCTAAAGTCATAAATGTGGGGACTTCTGGGCGACTTGAGAGAGGGCTTCTTCAACCTCAAGATGAAAGCCTCAGTTTTATTTATCTCCAAGCTACAGGGTTACCGACTCATTTGTACAGTCAGCTACAAGAGCCTATAAAATACACTCATTTATAGTGGATTTGCATCACAAACAACCCGTGAACATAGGCTCTGTACTAAATCACATAAATCTAGGTGCCTTGTCCTCCATTTATATTTGCTACATTTATCTTATATTTACTACAATGGACATGGTATGGACACCGTACCACCACTCCAGACCACTGTCAAGGGCTCCAAATAACACCGACCAAGGTCTGAATTGTCATCGTGGATCAAGAATGACTTCTTCTCCTCCCCTTCCAACATGTTCCTACAAAACAAACCTTAATAGAGTAAATGGATGTTTAAAGGTCATGGCGGAGTGTTGCCAGATGGTCATGTGATTAGTAAACAAAGGAAAAGGCAGTGATGGGTTTCTAGTCCTCCATTTCAAAGGGAACAAAGGCAAAAATCTTAAAATTGATTTTTCTGAGTCCGTGTGGTGCAAAGCAACTAGAACATGTTCCAATAGGATTTTTAACATTATTTTCTAAAACAGTTTGAGGCAAGCATATATGGAATTTTGTGTTAGATTTGAACAATATATCCAAATATGTCAAGATCTCATATTAGACCTTTATAGAGATTTTGCAAAAAGAGCGTACATGTAACTATTGGAGGAAAGAGCACATCAGTTAGGTCTTCCACATCTAATAATATTCACTCTATGTAGAAAGTCATAGCAATAGGAGGTCTAGGGTTAATAATGAATCTGAAATGGGGACCATAACCTATATATATTACCCGAATTTCAAATTTTCCATAATAAAATAACGAAATTACATAGATCCTTAATGAATCTCTACACATGAATTGAACCCATACCACTTTAATATTCATGATTGGACCAAAACCATGAGCTTCTAGTGATGTGTCAATCACCCGGTTATGTCACTTATTGATCACACTTAATGGGCCTTATAGACACTACTCAAACCTTATATTTAGCAATCATACAATGTATGATTTATGTATGTCTATTAATTCAAATAATTCGAACAATCTCCCACTTGGACCACATAGGTCACTAAAAAAATAAACATTGACAACTTTAAGAGCTCAAACTGTAACTATCAAACTTTACAGATGTCATCTCAAAACCATCTAGTTCATTGAATAATATCAATATAGGATCATGGTAATCGTTGTCACATTTATCGTGAAAAGACCCGTCCATGGCCACAAACACTAATTTCATCAACAACATAGAACAAAATGCTATGTTATCATAATACTCATACGTTTAGAGTGCTCCCATTTCTCGTAAGCTGCCCTCTGATTAGCTGCCCTCTGATTAGCAAAACTCTGATTAGTAGGCTTGGGAGGCTTATCAACCTAAAGTGCATAGTCCAAATCCATACACCCAAGAATAATACTAACATGTCTTCCTATTTTAAAAAATTGGATCCATTAAGAACTATAATGTTAATCAAATTAGTAGGTAATGAAGATGCATTCACTATAAGCAAAACAAAAGAAACTCATAAGAGATAAATATCGCATCAATTTTAATGTCTTGCCAATGATAAACAAACCACAATTATCATCATGCGAATTTTAATCTAATTGAACAACAATCAATTAGACTAATTAAAAGGAAATTCTATGGTTTTAAAAAATTTGGCCCTTATAAGATACTTAGTACATCGTTGCAATGTGAACTATAATTATAACATGCAAGTGGCTTTCACCCAATAAGGCTAGTTTGTAAATAATATAAAATTGGAGCAAGTCAAACAATAGCCTTCCTTTGGGCCAACTATTAAATGTATAAGTCGATCCCAAAATTATACGATTTACATTTAACTGCCTTATACCATCCATGACCCGGCCACATAACAACCTACCCTTGGGCCTATTTTTATTCGCATGTATATAGATGTAATTTATTAATTCTTACATTTTTTAGGCCAAATAGAAGATTTCTATGATAGAGGTCACTTAGACAACGTATCACTTTAATTTGTTTGTCTTAAATATGAATTTCTAATGAATATCTCAAACAAAATAACTATGCTATAAACAAGACAATATTAAATAATAGGTCTATAATAGAGATATTCAAAAATAGAAAAAAAAATTAAAAATATTATTAAAATAATAGAATATTAATTATTTCAATGGTCAACCAGAGGGCTAAATCTAATTGACTGACCAACCCGAGTACCAAACGAGTCGGTCAGAAGGTCAATCCATGTATTTCGGTATAGATATGAGGCTTTATCCGGAGGCCGGCCGAATGAAGTTAAACCCAAATGGGTTAAAGGTTGGACCCAAAAAATTGGGCAGACCATTGCAGCAAGTCCAAGTTTTATATAACCCAATTCAACTTAAAAGGAAACAAAGAAAACCTCCCCAAATCTCTTGATTCATGATGTTGCTTTGTGCTTAATTTGTCCATTATTAAATTAGGTTTTTTTTTTTTTTTTTTAAATAAAATGCCATCTATGCTTTTGTAGTTTTAGATTCGACCCTTATGTTTTTACATGTATTAGCAGCTTTACCATTGTCACATTGATGGTTTTGATTACGTTCAGAATCATTGGACTAAAGGAATAAATGCTTCATATATACCTTCCCTCTATTGAGAGTCGGAAAACATAATATTTTCACTGGCAGCACAAAAAACACATGACGAAGAAAACAATAACAAACTCTGAAAACCAAACCCAAGATCAGTGTGATCCAGACATATTCTAAATGATATGTAGTTTCAGGCAATTACATGATGGTGACCATTAGTCATGTTCTTCATAGACTCAAATCTGGGACCCTTGTCGGAGAACTTTGTGGTGGCATAAAGCTTGAGGTAATCTTGAAAACGGACGTGGTTGGGATATAAGAGTTTTGGAGCTGGAGAGATGATGGCATCACCAGCAGGATTGTAGAAGGTTGCAATGGAAAGTCTGCTCCCATTTTTGTCAGCCATGACTCTGTGCAAAGCACTTTTATAACTTCCATTGCTCAAAATTTCCAGTTGATCTCCTATGTTCACAAAGATGGTGTTGTTCTTGGATGGTGGAATCTCTACCCATTCCCCATCTTTGAAAAATTCAAGACCTGGGACTTGGTCATCTTGGAGTAAGAGTATAATCCCACCAGCATCAGTGTGCTCTCGAAGTCCTCTAACAAGTTCTGGATGTGGACACTGAGGGTACTTCGCCACTTTCGTCCCCACAGAAGGGCCTTTATTCCCTGAGAATGCTTCCATTATGTGACCCTTTTCCAAACCAAGATTCTCGCACATGAGCTCAGAAAGCTTCTCTGCCAGCTTAACCAGTTGAGCAATGTACTCATCCATTGCTTCCCTGAATTATATATGCACAATATCAGTCAATATGCATACACAGATAGACACACACACATATATACACACACACACATATACATATGCATACATATACACATATATTATAAGAAATGTCAATGAGCCCGAACGTTTAAATTGATGAGAAGAAGTAAATTTAGTCATTTAATTATATTATAACAGATCAATATTCACCGTAGGTCCTCGGAGAAGTTTGAGATTTCATTGATGTTAGATGTTGGGCGATGCCAAATGAAAAAGCTGCTTTCCCAGTCTATATCAGAGGTATTTCCTTGGTTTTGTATGGTTTTAGCTATCGTGGATTTGTAGAAGCTTTCCTTCAAGTTTTCCTCATAGTGTCCATTTACCAAGTGCTTCACCTTCTCCATCAGCTCTTTATCAATGCCATGATTCTCAACCTGCATAAGCGATATTTTCATTAGAATGAATGGTAATTTGATATACAATTTAGACTATAAAGCACAATATATATAAGAAGAAGAGCTCGATCCTCTTTACTTGAAAGAAGCCCCATTTTTCACAAGCATGGTGCAGAAGCTCCATTGTCTTGCTCCTTTTCTCACCATTGAGCTCATTAAAATCTACCAAAGGGATCTCCATCTCTTCCTCTCTATTTCTGATTGCAAAAAATAGGTTACTCCAGGAGGGTATATATAGGCTTATACAGGGAATATTTACCACTACTGTAATTGGAGGGCTGTTGGAATCCAAGATATGGTAGTTATAGATTAACCAGAACCTGCTGAAAATAAATAAATAAATAAATAAACTATTTGGGTCAGCTTTGAAAATCACGAGGCTGTTAATAAACAAGTCCAACTCCACTAACCCCTACCATGTGATTCTGTGTGCTTGTCTATATCTTTAGATCAATTAGTCAATCAAATTCTCCCTTCTAAACTAAGTTTTGTCTCTTTCATTTTTCTAAGAAAAACTTTCCCTTATCGGTTGATTCTCCCCATGTAATTCCCATCATGATTTGCTCTCTCTGATCTCTCTCTCTCTCTCGCCCTTTTTTCTCTGTACAGAAAAAGGTCCACCACGCTTTATTTTATGCACTCTCTTTTGGGAAACATACTATGGTGGTTAATTTGTTCTTGGACTTTGAATAATCATTATAAACAAAACAATGGGCAGTTTGGCACTGAACATGTTTGCTCTCAAACAATAAATGAAAACAGGGAGCGGAAAATCTTGGTCAATGGGCGCTATATAGCTTTTGGCTGCAAGTTAGCTGTTGCATGACTAAAATTTCTATGGTCAAAACTATAGACTCCATACGTGTCCAAGATTTCAACCCGTTGCCAAACTTTATTTGATCAAACTACTCACAAGAAATTTCTACGAAACAGGGCAGGTTTGGTAACCAAAATAAAACACAAAATTCTCATCTCATCTCATCTCATCATTACACATTTTTCAAATCTCCATACAAAATATAATAAACAATTCAACGTTTTCAAATCCCAATACACATTTTTCAAATTCCAAAACAATAATAATATTAAAACATAATATTTTAAACTTCAAAACAAAACACAAAATTCTCATCTCACTCCTCAAACCTGCCCCATATATATGTTTAGAGAAATGCTTTAGATTCCGAATTTGGAATCCAAAAAATGTCCCGAATGGAATTTTTTTTTTTTTTTACAAAATGATTAAAAAAATATTTTTTAATGATGTTGTGAATTTTTTATTTTTTTAAAAAATATTTATGATGATTAAAAAATACATAAAAAAAAAAAAAAAAATTTTACTCTTTTCAAAATAATTTTTAGATCCCGAATTCGGGATCCGTAACAAGACTCATATGTTTAATTTGTTTGGGTTTTAGTAAGTGTCCTTGTCTATCTTTGCAGAAGGCATGCAAACTTAAATGGTAGACATGATTTTTTGTTTTTCATCCTTGGTCAGTGCTATATCACAGTCTCATCATGTCGACATACATATGGATCTAAGCAGAAAATCTATCAGAAAAAGTCTTAAAGGCTTTGACAGATTGGATATATATCTACTTCACGTGGTTTTTCACTCATGCAAGCAATTCTTATAGGCATGGATTGAGGGGAGAGATCGATATTTTTTAATGGAAATATAACAACAATTTAGACATATAATACTAATGATGACGTATAGATCAGACCCAAGTAAACACCTCAAGGCAGATAACATATATAGAGGGAAGAAATAAAATTATATAAAGAGAAATTTGGCCAATAACTGATCATGATATAATTCCCTGTAATACGACAAACTTGAATTAAATTAAATCTAGTCCATCTATTATAAATTTCGTCCATATGACTCAACAGATCAATACACATCGCCGCGACATGTACATAAGAATACTACGTGAAAAAACTCCATTTTTTAATATTTAAAAATATACTGATTTTTTTTTTTAAAAAAAAATACTTTATAAAAAAAAATTTAAAATGTTTATAAAAAAAAAAAGAGAGATTGGACCAGCCACACTGGAGTCAAATCCTGCCCCCTGGCCTCATGGTGGTCCTAGCTTCGAAGCCACCATGACTACCCCTTGACCACCACCATGTTGTTCCTTTCCGGGGCCACAAGTAACCAAATCCACGCGACTCGACCACCATGTGGTGGCCTGAAATGAGCCACCAAGTGGTGTCTGTGGACCACCCACGAGGTGGCCAAGATCTCGGTCACTACAAGGTGGCTAGATTTGACCCTGGTGGCTGGTGGTGACGATGACTTTTCTCCCATCCTCACTTTTTTTATTTACTTATTTTATTTTTGTAAATAAAAATACTTTTAAAAAATTCTCTATATTTCTCTTAATTTAAAGAATAAAAATTTTCACGTGATAATCTTACAGGCTATCATGTATATTCTGTCAGATGGACGTACGGAATTGATAACCAATGGACTAGATTTCAAATTTGTCGTAGCATGGGGGGCCGATTACTGTCCAAAGTTCTTACTTCTCTTACATATATAAAAATGGGGAAATGGCTTGTAAAGAACACTTCCGCGACTATGCGCATGTGGCATAGGGTGCATATGGTCATTGATGTAAAGTTTAAAGTCCCTTAAACGTACAAAAATCAATAACGTGTAGTTTGGATAGTAAAAATATTTTATTTTATTTATTATTATTATTATAATTTTTTTAAAATTTAATCTATATAAAATATAATAAACAATTCAATTTTTTCAAATCTTAAAATAATAATAATATTAAAAAATAATATTCTAACAATATTTCATTTAACTTTTTACTTTTATCTAAAATTATCTCATCTCATCTTAATTTCAAAATCTCACCTAAATCTACCTATTTTCATGAATTTAATTTTTTAGAACAAGAAGTAATTCATATGATATCACTATAATTTTATATTTCATCACATTAATTAATTAAATATACTCCATGCTGGATCTACTTTTTGATAGAAGAGTTTAGCCCAAATACAAGCTGGGAAAATGCTTAGGTTATAATATAAAAAAAAAAAAAATTTATATTTACCCATAATCAATATAAACTTTTGGAATAAAGGATGAGTTAACACCACTACCATTGCACTCGAGACTTATGCCTTGCTGATTAATTAATTAACACACTCAACTAAAAAGATATGGCACACTAATTACGTAAGGTACTGAAGAGAATCATAACAAAAGACTTTGTATAAAGTAGATCGATCGAGTATATGGCTAAAAGGGGACATGGAAACCTAGTTAGCCCTTTTATCTATTTTTTCACTAATCAGCAAAAAGAGAGAATGAAAGATTTCATTGACTGATCTGAAACCGACAACATGGTCCACAGACAATTTTCAAGACTTTTGGATGCCCTTTAATTTCTTGTTTTTAATGCAAATAATAATAATATATTAATGATGATCATCACAACTAACATTCATATAAATATATATATATATATATATATATATATATACTGCATGGTTTCGATCTTTATTAATTAGACTACGATTTAGTTTGCAATATGTTACCTTTTTTTTTTTTTTTTAATACTAAAATTTCACTTTTATTGTTCGCAACTGTGGAGCTGTCCATTCCAAGGGGAAATAATTAGTACTAAAAAGGAGAGAATTTTTCTGTAAAGCATATAAAAGATCAGATAGATCTGAAATTTTCATATTTTATATCTTCTGATGAATGGTCTGTTAAAATAATGTTCGAAATCATTCCCAAGAATGCATCCAAGGTTCGAATTCAGAAGGAAAAAAAAAAGATCATTAGTAAACTGCTGGCCTTGAAATGAGGCCCCCATCCACTTTCATGGACTGCGTTCCCAGTTTTCACTGAGCTTTGATACATCCACGGGCTGATCGACGACGATCCACGGGCTGTGAAATTGTCAGTTTTTTAATTTTGTTTCAGGCAGGCCAATATTTCAACCTTATTAACAAGGCATTTAGAAGATTATTAGAACCCACTCCTAGATATATAGCACGAAAAAGAAAGCACCATATCACCACGCAAGTTCCTATCTATTTATATATATATATATATATATATCATAGATGCTTTAATTATAAACATATTAATTACTCGAACCCTTCTATCTCCAGTCAGTGGTTGATGGGGATTTGCCACTTTAAATGCCTTTTGATGAAAGTTAAGAATTATGATAAATAATATCCAAAAAATAAATATTAACTTGTCAAGTCCATTAATCTATCATAATATCACATTACCATAATATTAGTAATTAATACATTTTGAAGCGAGTTCTAAGATATGCTCGAGAGCTTGAAGGGTGTCTTCATAGATGAAGCCAAGATTATAAGTTTAGATTAGATCAATGAATAGTTGTTGAGTTGAAACTTTTTAAGAACATCATTGATAAATTGAGAAACAACAAATAGTAAATTATAAGAAAAAAGAATGTTTGAATTTACATTCTTCCAAGAAAATTGATAATTTTACATCTAATATTTTTATATGTTACAATTAAAAGAAGCTCATGAGCAATGGAAACAAACTATATGGGAATTATAAAACAGAGCTAGCTAATTGCATGTCAACAATAAACTAAGTTTTACATTTTTCCTAAAAATGTAACATACTATGTACGTACTATCTAATATTGAAGGCTAGGTGGGTTTTTTCATTAAATATGCTTCACCCAGTTAATAATTATAGATTTCAGAAGAGAAATAATATAATGTGAATATCATTGTATCCTAATTTTCTTGAAATGAAACAATATAAAAAAAATGTAATTAGTATAAAATTATTATTGGATGATAATAATAAAGGGCCAAATAAAAAACTGTAGACAATGTGTCATTGCTCTTAAACGGTGGAGACTAGCCAAATAGACAAAAGTTGTGGAAGCAAAGCATAGAAAATTGATGATTTTTAAACCTAATTTTTCTTTTCAAGTTTTCTTTCATGCTAGGTTTTAGCACAAATGAACTTAACCAATACCTTTAGGTCTTGTTTGTTTTCACAACTTCTTTCAATTCATTTCATCTAATTTAATTATTACAACTTTCTCAGATTTCCACACAAAATAAAATAAACAATTCAATTTTTTCAAATCTGAAAATAAAAATAATATTAAAAAAATTTATTCTAACAATATTTTATTTAACTTTTAACTTTAATCTCAACCGATCATCACATCTCATCCCATCTGCAAAAACAAATTAGAGACACTTCACTAAAAGTAGGGTTTTGAAAGATGTGAATGAAGTGATCATCATGAATGGATTACCAGAAAATTAGTCAGCTTTAAGCTGTCTGAATTATATGGTTGATGATGATATCTACTTATTTCATTTTAGAATATTTATTTAAATAAATACGAGTACTGGAAATTAATTAATAAATTAGGCCGGTATGGATATTGATTATGTTTTAAGGTTACGTAGTAAACAATTATATATAGTAATACAAAGTTAAGTTCTATCCATTTAACCCCAAACGCGTAATTTATATATGAAACAAACACGCGATATGATTGAGGAAATAGCATATAATTAATGGCTTCTCATGATTGACATTAGAGGTGTTTGGGGGGGGGGGGATTATAAATTGGGCCCAGCCCATCAAGATATCACTAGGGACAAAATATGGGACAAGATAAAAAGAGAGTTGCACATGTCAGGAGGGATGGGGGGACAAGAAGAATATAGGGGCTGTGAATGTCAGAGTGAGATAAGAAATGATCAAGGAGAGCAAGTCAGACAAACCAATGGGATAAAGTTATGTCATGGTAGGGAGTATTAGAGCATGCCATAAAGAGAGTAGGCCAAGGAAGGAAGCTGACACACGCAACAAATGCGTACATATATAATGTAAGAATAACAAAAGGAATGGAAGAAGAAGAAGCAGAGGAGAGAATCTTCTGAAAGTGTTGCCTCACTTCATTAATTCATATCGTATATACAAGGTGCAGCTGCCTTTTTGTACAGAAAAAGAAAAATAGCTCTAACTAACTAAAGAATAAAGGAATCTGTACAGCTGTGTAACTAACTTTGAAAATACATAAAAATACATTACATTTCAACTAAAAGAGGGACTTTCTAGTAATCTGACAGCAACATTTACAAAAGCAGTAGGTGCATTTGGTGCTGACTGAGGATGCAAATCAGGTCCATTGACATCGTCGAGAGCAACTGAGCCTTGATGATCTTGTGACTTTGTGATAGGGATGCCATCTTGTACATGCTGCTCTAATACCCCCCGCAAGATGGAGAATAGATATTCACTATTCCCATCTTGGATATATGAGAATAAAGGGTATAGGATGGGAGGGATCTTGTGAATATGTCAGCTAACTGTGAGTGAGTGGAGACATGAGCAGTTTTGATGCTGCCTTCTAGGATTTTATCTCTTATAAAGTGATTAATCCACTTCAATGTGTTTTGTCCTTTTATGAAAAACTAGGTTGGCTGCTATGTGAAGAGCAGCTTGATTATCACAAAACATCTCAGCAGCTTGAGGATGAGGAATAAAGAGATCAGAGAGCAGCTGTTTGAGCCATGTGAATTCAGTAGATAGGGATGCCATGGCACGATATTCTGCTTCAGCAGATGATCGTGACACAATATTTTGTTTTTTTGAACTCCATGAAATGAGGAAATTTCCCTAGAAGATGCAATAACCAGTTACTGATTTTCGTGTATCAGGGCAAGAAGCCCAATCTGAGTCACAGTAACCTTGTAAGTGTATTGATGAAGTAGATGACAGAAGGATACCTTGACCAGGAGCATTTTTAAGGTATCTCAGGACTTTATTAGCTGCAGTGAGGTGGGTGGTGGTGGGTTTGTCTATAAATTGGCTGAGGACTTGAATGGGGTAGCTTATATCTGGTCTAGTAAGAGTAAGGTATAAAAGTTGACCTATAAGTTGCCTATAGGAGGTGGGATCAGCTAAGGGAGTGCTAGTGGTCTTGCTTAGCTTGTGATTTTGGTCCATTGGAATTTTCAAGGGCTTAAAAGCTAAGTGACCAGAATCAGCAAGTATATCCAGAGTATATTTTCTTTGGCAAAGATGAATGCCAGTTGGAGATCTAGCAACCTCAATGCCAAGAAAATATCTTAAGGATCTAAGGTCTTTAATTATGAATTGGTGGTTCAAAAAACTTTTGAGAATAGAAATGAAATCAAGGGAATTGCTTGCAACTATTATGTCATCTACATAAACAAGCAAGGCTGTGAAAGTGGCACCATTGATGCAAGTGAAAAGGCTATAGCCAGCCTTTGACTGTTTAAAACCAAACTAAATTAAGGATGTGGAGAATTTATCATACCATTGTCATGAGACTTGCTTAAGTCCATAGAGACTTTTAAGGAATTTACATACTTGGTCAGGCTTGCCCTTTTGATATCTAGGTAGTCTTTTCATGTAAATTTCCTCCTTAAGTTCACCATGGAGGAATGCATTGTTGACATTGAATTGTTGAAGGTGCCAACCTTTGAGTGCAGCTAAGGCAAGAATGGTTCTGACAGTGACTATTTTGACCACTAGTGAAAAGGTCTCGTGGTAGTCCACCCCTTCTTGTTGGGTGAATCATTTGACAACTAATCTTGCATTCTTTCTCTCGACATTACCATTAGAATGAAACTTGGTTTTGTAGACATATTTGCAATCAATAGGGACTTTTCCAAGGGGCAGATCAGTGAGGATCCATGTGTTATTGAGCTCTAATGCCTCAAGTTCAGTTTCCATTGCTTTGCACCAGTCAGGGTCTTTGGCAGCTTGTTTATATGAATGTGGATCATGGGTGGATGAGATGGTAGCAGAAAATGAAGAGAAAATGGGTGATAAATGAGCATATGAGATAGAAGCTGATAAGGGAAATGGTATACCTGATGAAGAGGATGTCATTTCCACAGATTGAGCATGTGAGATGGAAGTGGCTTGTTGGCAATGAAAGCCTTTAAGATATTAAGGTGCTTTCCTTGTTCTAGTTGACTTCCTAAGAGGAGGATGAGGTACAGAGGGTGAAGGCAATTGTAAGGGAGAGAAGGGTGTAGAAACTATTGGTTCAGGAGACAAAGATGATGGAGAGGAAGGTGCTGGAGATAATGACATGGTGGGAATGTTTGAAGATGATGGATTTGAGAATGGAGTGGTATGTAAAATGGAAGGAGAAGAGGGAGGAACTAGCTGATGATGGTCAGCTGAGGAATGAGATGAATTATGAAAAAGGAAAATATGTTCATAAAAGGTAACATCTCTAGAAAGGAAAACTGTTTTGGTAGTAAGATCAAGTAATTTGTAGCCTTTTATCCCAAAAGGGTAACTAAGAAAAACACACTGCCTGCCTCGATGATCAAATTTTGTTCCATTTTGAGAGAGAGTAGAGGCAAAACACAAGCATCCTAATATTTTCATGTGAGAATATGTTGGTGGTGAATTAAAAAGGAGTTCAAATGGAGTTTTATTTGAGAGAAGAGGGCTTGGAACCCAATTGATAATATAAACTGTAGTAAGAATGCAGTCAGCCCAATATTGGTTGGGAAGGTTAGATTGAATCTTAAGGGCTCGAGCTATGTTTAAGAGATGTTGATGCTTTCTCTCGACAACCTCATTTTGTTGGAGGGTTCCCACACATGTTCTGTGATGGATGATACCTTTTTTATTGAAAAAATCCCTCATTTGAAATTCAAGGCCATTGTCACTTCTAAGGACTTGGATTTTGGTATGAAACTGTGTTTCTACTAAATTAGAGAAAGCTTCAATGCATGATCTGGTATTAGATTTGGCTTTAAGGAGATATATCCAAGTACATCTGGAAAATTCATCCACAATGGTTAAAAAATATTTGGAACCATCATAAGCTTCAACTGAATTAGGTCCCCATATATCACAGTGAATAAGTTCGAAAACATGGTTGCTTTTATGAGTGCTAGTTGGAAATGGAAGCCTATGATGCTCTGCAAGAGGACAAACATGAAAAGGTTTGTATCAGAAATAGTGAAAATGTGGTTTCTAATTGAAGAGTCATTGATTACATTTAACTTTGAAATGGGTGTATGACCCATTCTACAATGCCAAACATCAGAAATGTTTGTGGAAATAGTAGAAACAGAAATTGTTTTGTGTAAGGAATTTGAAAAATGATCAAGTAGAGTTGTGGGAGACACTGGTTTAGCAAGCAACTGGTAGAGGCCATCCTTTATCTCACCCATGCCAATCGTGATCCATGACAAAAGGTCCGGATTAAAACAAAGTTGTGAAAAGAAAACGAAACAACAAGAAAGTGAATTGGTTAGTTGTTTTGTTGAGATTAGATTAAAATTGAAAGAAGAAACACATAACACATTGTGTAAAATTAACGTGTTAGTGAGTTGAACAGTTCCAACATGAGTGACAAGTGCTGTGTGACCATTAGGAAGTCTAACTACACAGGAAACTTGAGAAATAATGGCTGAAAAAAATGAGGTGCTATAGACTATGTGATCTGTAGCACCAGTGTCAATGATCCAAGGTGATTGTATGGAAGAGTGAAGTGTTGGAGTGAAAGAAGTAAGACACAGAAAGGTACCATTCATGGTGGGAGGATGATTACAATCTACCTGGACGTTGTTGACTGCGTGATTAGCAATGGGAACTTCCTTTGACTGCAATAGAGATAGAAGCTGCAGATATTGGTCTTTAGTAAAAGTCAAGTTGGCATCTGAGGAATCCTCTTGCTCGAGTGAAGTTATATTGGCAGAAGAGAAACCAAGTGGCTTACCCTTTCCATGCAACTTGTGCCCTGGTGGGTAGCGATGTAATTTATAGCATTTATCTGCTATGTGTCCTGTCATATGACAGTGTGAGCAAGTTGGGGGATGGGCATTTCCTGCTTTGAAGCAGTTGTCTAGAACATGGCCTTGAATTTTGCAGTGAGTGCAAAATGGTCTATCACGCCTTGATGGTTGAGGTGGTTTGGAGAAGGGTTTGTGTGAGGTATATGGTTGTTTGACAGCAAGGGCCATTGAGTCAGGAGAAGGGAGTCCAGACAGCATGAGATGCTGCATTTCTTGCTGCTGGATCATGGAGAAAATTTTATTAATGGGAGGCAGGGGATCCAAGAGTATTATTTGGTCATGGGTAGCATTGTATGAGTCATTGAGACCCATGAGGAATTGCATAACACAATCCCTTTGATATCTGTTAAGTAAAATAGCAAGTTTACCACATGTACAGTCAGGCAAAGGGTCATACATGGTAAGTTCATCCCATAAGCTTTTAAGCTTACCAAAGTAGACATGAATAGTGTCATTCTCTTGCTACAAACCTGCCAAAGCCTTTTTGAGCTGAAAGATTCAATGACCATTCTGTTGGGTGAAGCGATCTTTTAATTCATTCCATATCTGTTGTGCATTATCCACTAAGGCAATGCTGGATTTGAGGGTTAAGTTGATTGAGTTGTGGAGCCAGGAAACTACTAGGTCATTGCAGCGTTCCCAAGCATCATGGAGAGGGTCAGTGATAGCTTTGGGTTTAAGCAAGGTGCCATTGATAAACCCAAGCTCCTTCTTGGCACGAAGAGCCCTGCACATGGCTCTGGACCAAGTAGTATAGTTTTCTGCAGTGAGAAAGTCAGAGACCAAAGGAAGTGAAGGATTATCCCCATGGTCCAATCTGTAGGGGTTGAGAATATTGTTGAAGCCAAGAAAGGGGGATTTGGTGGGTGATTTGGGGTTTTCATTAGCCATGGGAGGAAAAAAAAAATTCTCAACCTGAGGCTCTTGATACCATGTAAGAATAACAAAAGGAATGGAAGAAGAAGAAGCAGAGGAGAGAATCTTCTGAAAGTATTGCCTCACTTCATTAATTCAAATCGTATATACAAGGTGCAGCTGCCTTTTTGTACAGAAAAAGGAAAATAGCTCTAACTAACTAAAGAATAAAGGAATCTGTACAGCTGTGTAACTAACTTTGAAAATACATAAAAGTACATTACATTTCAACTAAAAGAGGGACTTTCTAGTAATCTGACAGCAACATTTACACAAGCAGTAGGTGCATTTGGTGCTGACTGAGGATGTAGATCAGGTCCATTGACATTGTCGAGAGCAGCTGAGCCTTGATGATCTTGTGACTTTGTGATAGGGATGCCATCTTGTGCATGCTGCTCTAATATATAAAGTATACAGCTAGATGAAAAGACGGATATAGACTAATGAGCGACTTCTACTCCAAAGGGGGACTGAACTCTCCCTTAATCAGATCTTCTTCTTCAAGCAACCCCTCAAGGAATATATCACCCTCAACAAGAAGAGCTCTAACCTTTTCTACACAGTGAGGCATGAGGATCCATAAGTGATTGTAAATAGATAAACATATATATATATATATTATATATTGGAGACTTCTCTCCACAAACCCCGTGGACGTATTGCCGAACCACGTAAATCTTGTGTCGTCTCTTTATACTTTCATAGCATTTATTTTCCATTCACCACCATGGATGTATGAGCCGCCACTGTACAACTGCACCGGAACACTGCCGGGGGCTCCAAATAATTCGTATCGCTGCACCGAGGGCGTGAAGTTGTCCAGGCCCGCAAAACACGACGTCAATAGTGGTGCCGTCTGTGGGATCTCTATTGTCCCATAACCAGCGTGTCTTTCGTAGGGCTGCAACGACACACTCTCAGAATTCGCAATGTGAAGAAGAACAAACTGAAGCGATGGAAGAAAGAGCTAACGAACAACTTATGATAGCATAGAAGAAGAATGCAATAAAAGTGGAAGAATAATGATTTTCAAGCGCACAGAATAAATTCCGAATAATGAATAAAGCTTCCTCCAGATAAGTATTCTCAAGTTTCTTGAATTTTTACATCTATAAAAAGGGGCAAGTATATAGTTACACTCCCAGTCGAAGATTCGAGCTCCCTTGCACTCAATTCATTCTAATGAACTGTGCAAAGACTAAAACGGCCAGTAAATACCGAATGCGGAGAAATCATTTGCTTGGACATTACAAGTGAATACTATGCACTTAATACACAGTCACACACAAACACTCCTCAGACCTGCACACCTATTCGGATAAAGCACTGTGCACTTAAGCACACAGGGCATGAGCACATACATCCAAATGCATGCATGTACGTCCTCATGCATGGCCATCGTGCACTGTGTGTGCACTGGGGCCGGCCTCCAGCGCTCCCATAGCTCGCGGCGTGGCGCGGTGAGCCCAGTCACCCGCTGGAGGTCACCGCCAGGATTGCCGGCGGTTTTTGGCTTCAGAAGCCACGGGCCCCCACTGAGGGGTTGTGAACAGTGCTCCCGCATGCACCACGCCGTGCGCACAGAGAGCATGCTGAAGCCCAGCCTCGACACGGCGGGAAAGGGGGGCTAGTGCCCACCATATGGTTCGTCGGCCCCATCTATCACTTCCGGAGCATCACCGGCAACCCCTCAACCCCGGAAGTGAGCTCGACGGAACAAACCACCCACAACCTTGTGCTTCCGAGCGGTAGCCCAGCTGCAACGCAGCGGGAGAGGTGGCCGGCTCCCACCATGTGGTGCGCCGGCATCGTCTGTCTCCTCTGAGCCTATTATCGACCGGCCACTCCCTCTGACATGCTTCCGCATGAACCACTTCTAGTAATCCCATGGGAACGGTTCGGTCACCATGCACAGTCTACAGCTCGTTCTCCAACTACGACAGCACCTGTGCGGAAGTTGGTAGCTAGGAAACAGCTGTTCGGAAGTCACTAGACGACTTGCTCAAACTCACCCTCGTGGAAAACTATTATTCGAAAATCGCCGCGAGGGAGTATACACATCATTACACGGGCTTCTCAGCTCGGTAACTACAAGCACAGAAATACTCAACTCGAAAACAAAGAATGGGAAATCCTCAGTACGGCAAGTACCTGTACGGATCCTTCAACTCGAAAACAACAAAGCACGAGTTCTTCAGCTCGGTAAAATACATGCATGGAGGAAACGAATCTTGCATGAAACTCAGCATAGGAAAAACACTGCTCGGTAAACTACCCACATGGGTTCCTCAACTCGGTAACTACCTACTCGAATCCATCAGCTCGAAAAAATACATGTACAGAGGAAACAACACATGCGGGCTCCTCAGCTCGGTAAAACGTGCACGGGCTTCCCCCTGCCCGGAAAGCCACCTGCACATGAAATACATCCACGGAGTTACTTAGTTTAGCAACTACAAAGCACGAGTTCTTCAACTCGGTAAAATACATGCACGGAGCATACATTTCATTACCTAAAGCACCAACTCGGGAACCATCAAACGGCTACATCTATCATGTGTTGGATAAAAATGCGCAACTTACATGAGACTCTTTTATTCTGCTTAGATCGGAATTCCGACTCGGTTTGGATTTCCTGCTCGGTTTGGATTTCCTGCACGGCTCGGATTTCCTGTTTGGATTATTTTTTTGCTCGGATCGATTTTCCTGCTCGGTTTTCTTGTTCTGCTCTACATTACTGCGTAAGCAAGCATGGACTCTCCCTGACTAATCATCAACTCCAAGTTTGTTACTTTCAAGGTTCATGTGAATTCTATTTCTACTAACAAAGTTATTTCTATCATTGGAACGAACTGTCGGGAGCAAAAGGTCAAGAACCGCCCGACCTACCAAAAACAAGCCCGGTTTCTAGATCAGTCACGAAGTATAAAACACAGGAACAGAGCCATGAGCTCGGACCTGCTAATAGCTAGTCTTAACGCAGTCTGAATGACTTGCCGAGCTTCGTGCAAAAAGCAAGGAAGAACCGCGTTGGTGAGGGAGCAAGGCCCCTCGAGTCCTGCTAACCTATAAATGCCGACCCACGAAGCACAAAGAGCAGTCTAAATGACTTGCCGAGTTTCGTGCAAAAAGCAAGGAATAACTGTGATGGTGAGGGAGTAGGGCCCCACAAGTCCTGCTAACCTACAAGTACCGACCCACGAAGCACAAAGAGCAGTCTGAATGACTTGTCGAGCTTCGTGCTAAGAAGCAGGAATAGGTGCGTCGGGGAGAGAAGCACTAGGATCGAGCCGTGGGCTTCATCCTTTTGACAACAATCAACCAAAAAAAAAAAACAAAGGCAAAACAAGATATAAGGAGCCCACAAAGAAGGAGCTAGACAAGGTTCTTTATATACATACAACCCAAACAAGAGTCACAAATGGAATCTCCATCAAACAGAATCTCCATCATAAGAAAAATGGGTCATTAGACTCTTGCGAGCTCTGCACTTGCGCTATTTCGCGGTCGAGTACACTCCCACACCATTCGAGCTCTACGCTTGCGCTATTACGCGGTCGAGTACACTCCCGCACCATTTGAGTCCCCTCCCACGCCATTCGAGCTCCGCGCTTGCGCTATTTCGCGGTCGAATACACTACCGAGCCATTCAAGCTCTGCGCTTGCGCTATTACGCGATCGAGTCCCCTCCCGCGCCATTCGAGCTCCACGCTCGCGCTATTTCGCGGTCGAGTACACTCTCGAGCCATTCGAGCTCTGCGCTCGCGCTATTTTGCGGTCGAGTACACTCCCGAGCCATTCAAGCTCTGCGCTTGCGCTATTTCGCGGGAGTGTACATTCAAGCTCCACGCTCGCGCTATTACGCGGTCGAGTACTCTCCTGCACCATTCAAGCGTGGAGTACACTCTCGCACCATTCAAGCCCCGCGCTCACTCTATTTCGCGGTAGAGTCTATCTTCCACACCATTCGGGCATTCACAACATATGCATACTCATAAAAGATATTGACGAAATAGGAGCACAACAAATTTTCTTTACAATTTACAACCCCAAAATGGTGCTAAAAATTAACGGGGTTATGTTGGGGAATACATTGGCCCCATAAGTTGGGCCTAGCCCATCAAGATATCACTAGGGACAAAAGAGGGAACAAGATAAAAAGAGGGCTGCACATGTCATGTCAGGAGGGATGGGGGGACAAGAAGAATATAGAGACTATGAATGTCAGAGGAAAATAGGAAAGGATCAAGCAGAGCAAGTCAAACACGCCAATGGGATAAAGTCATGTCATGGCAGGGAGTATCATAGCATGCCATAAAGAGAGTAGGCCAAGGAAGGAAGCTGACACATGCAACAAATGCGTACATATATAAAGTATACAACTAGATGAAAAGACGGATATAGACTAATGAGCAACTTCTACTCCAAAGGGGGACCGAGCTCTCCCTTAATCATATCTTCTTCTTCAAGCAACCCCTCAAGGAATATATCACCCTCAACAAGCAGAGCTCTAACCTTCTCTACACAGTGAGGCATGAGGATCCATAAGTGATTGTAAACAGATGAACATATATATATTATATTGGAGACTTCTTTCCACAAACCCTGTAGACGTAGGCATATTGCCGAACCACGTAAATCTTGTATCATCTCCTTTTACTTTCACAACACTTATTTTCCATTCACCGTCATAGATATACGAGCCGCCATCGTACAACCGCACCGGACACTTTCGGGGGCTCTAAATAATTCGCAACGCTGTACCGGGGGCGTGAAGTTGTCCAGTCCCGCGAAACACGACATCAACAAGAGGTAAAATAAATAAATAAATAAATAATAAGCATTATATTATTTATAAATTTTTTTGCCGAGATTTTATTTCTATTGAGCCCTGTGATCATCCACTCTTTTAGCATTAAATGACCACAAAATCTTAGTGTAAAATCATTTGCAATGTTATTTTAATAAATATTAAAAATTTAATTGCAATTTTAAAATTAGGTGACACTTTTAGCTTTTTTTTTTCCCCTCAATAATTCTACATATTTGTTTTCTCTATATATATTAAATCTATTACCAGTAATTGAAGAAGACCACAGTACGTATATTCTTTCACACACATGCATGTCATGTAATGTCATGTTTAACTATTATTGTATATTAGTAAGAAAATGTCTTTCATGCATTCAAAGTGCCTAGCTATCTAGAAACAATTTTATTTATTTTTTCCTTTTTGGTGTTTTAACCTTGTAATATATATAATTTTTCTAGATATATATATATATATATATATATATATTTATATATAAGAGGTGCAACCTGCCAGATAACAAAAAGGCATGGCGAAAGATGCAGCATGGGTGCTGGAATTAAAGATCCTCATATTTTTTTACTGTTAGTGGACAAGCTAATTAATTCCTCGCTTTCTTTTCCTACCATTCTTGAATATTGTTGGGTGTTAAGGCTTCTGCTCTCTCTGATTCAGGAAGTCACTCCTCAAAGGAAGACTCGAGAAATGGTCTCTAAGGATGATAACAAAATGCCATAACAGAATGCACGTGTGGGATATTATGGAAGGATCTGGAAGAATAGTACATAACAGAATTGCAGAGTTGTATGGCTTGGATTCAATGAGAAATATTCTCTGTTGATCTTTGTATTAGTCTATAAATGGTTGGAATCTGAATATGTTTGTAGTGAGGAAAATTGAGTTAGTAAATACCTATGAGAAAAGAAATTCCTTGATAGAAACATTTTGCCGAGCACCTTCTGCGCGTTATTTCATTTCTCTATACTTCTCTTTTCATTTTCTCAGCATGGTACCAAAGCTCTAAAAAGGACTCACGTCCACTTCTTCTTCCCCTGTACATCATGGAACTTGAAAAATCTTCATCATCAGTCAATCCCTCCATCACCAATTTAGCCACCCACCTCGTCACTGTAAAACTCACCATAGACAACTACCTAATCTGGAAAGCCCAGATTCTACCATTTCTCAAAGGCCACCAATTATTCGGCTATGTCGATGGCTCAATCCTCATACCCCCTCCCACTGCAACAGCAATATTAACCCAGATCATATGAGATGAGTTCTTCAACACCAGTTGATACTCTGCAATTAATTCGTCCCTTACAGATGTGGTTCTCGTCTAGGTGCTTGAATGCACCACCTCGCGCGACGCTTGATCTACCCTTTCTGATCTTTTTTCTGCCCAATCCTCTGCTCATATTATGCAAACTAAGTATCAGTTGGCCACTCTAAAGAAAGGCTTGGAATCCATCACTTATTATTTTCACAAAGCAAAATCTCTCCTCCCTTAGTGCCGCTGGTCACCAACTATCCTCCTCTGAGTTCACCATTTATCTCTTAGCTGGTTTAGGTTGAATTCATAATTACCTCTATCACAACTCGGCCAGAGCCACTTTCTTCATCCCATGTCTTTAGTTATCTGTTAAATCATGAATCAAGATTGGCTCACCAAAATCATTCTCTCCTCTCAGGAGGTCCTCTTACGGCTAACACTACAATCACCAAGTCATCATCTACCTCCACTCCATCTAACCAAGGTCATGGATGTGGATTTAGACGATGCTGAGGTGGTGGTTGTGCTGGCTTTCCTCATGGTTCCAGTTTTTTCTCCAGTCAACCTCCTCACAGACCCACTTGTCAAGTTTGTCATAAACTAGGCCACACAGCTTTGTCATGTTATCAAACTTTTAATCAGGCCTATCAATCATCACCTCCACCATCCCTTAATGCCAATTACACAGCACTTCCACCCTCCACAGCTCCCTTTCATAACTGGTTTTCTGATACAGCTGCAACAAATCATTTCACAGCTGACTTCTCCAACCTTAATCTAGATTCAACTCTTTATCATGGCACTAGCCAAGTCAGCATCAACGATGGCTCAGCCTTTTTCCATTCAAAACATTGGCATGGCTCAGATTCTTATGCCCTCTGAAAAAAAAAATTCTTTGCAATCTTTTGCATGTTCCTTTAATCACTCGCAATTTATAGTTTGTTCGTCAATTCTGTTTAGAGAATTCTGTTTTTTTTTTAATTTCACTCTTCTGGTTTCTTTGTGAAAGATCTGCATACTCGGGAGGTTTTTCTCCAGGGACCCGTTAAAGATGGACTTGATGTACTTCAATCTGGTGCTAAGGCTTTGTCCATCTCCATACCACCTTCCTCCTCTACTGCACAATCCTCCCATCAGGCTCTCCTTGGTGAAAGAACCACCTCTAAAATTTGGCATTCATGCTTAGGTCATCCCTCATCCCGTACTACTTCGTTTACTATTCGGCAGTTTAAGCTTCCAGTCACCACTAACTCAGTTTCTTCCAATTGTTCAATATGTCTACAAGCCAAGTCTCATGCGCTTCCTCATCCCCTTTCCCCTTCCCGATCACGACATCCCTTTAAACTTATATTTCTTGATATTTGGGGACTAGCTCCTGTACTGTCCTCAAACGGTTTTCGGTTTTACCTATCAATTATAGACAACTTTACTAAGTATATATGGTTTTTTCCTTTACATGCTAAATCTGATGTTGTTACTATTTTTTTTTTTTTTGCCTTTTTTTGTCATGTTATCATTACATTTTCCTTTAATGTTATCTCGATACAATCTGATTGGGGAGGAGAGTTTAGGCCACTTAATGCTTTACTCAAATCATTTGATTTCTCTTACAGAATTACGTGTCCTTATTCACATGCTAAAAATGGTAGCATTGAAAGACTTCATCGACACATTGTTAACACAAGACTGTCACTTTTAGCCCATTCTTCAGTTCCAAATAAATATTGGGATTGGCAGGTTACTACCGTCGATTCATTGATGGTTTCTCCAGAATAGCAATTCCTTTCACTACACTCACCATAAAGAATAATAAGTTTGAATGGACAACAAAGTGTGAAGAAAGCTTCCAAAAGTTTAAACAAAGAATAGTGACAGCTTCTGTGTTAACAGTCTCCACTACTAGAGGAGGATTTGTAGTTTACAGTGATGCATCAAGGGTTGGATTGGGGTGCATACTAATTCAGCATGGGAAGGTTATAGCATATGCCTCACGCCAACTAAAAGTATATGAGCAAAATTATCCCATGATCTGGAACTTTCGGAAGTCATTTTTGCATTTAAGATATGGAAACATTATCTGGGGAAAAGTGCAAAATTTATACGGATCACAAGAATTTGAAATATTTCTTCACCCAGAAGAAATTAAACATGAGGCAGAGGAGGTGGTTAGAATTGATCAAGGACAACAATTGCACCATTAACTATCAGCCAGGTAAAGCAATGTTGTAGCGAATGCTCTAAGTCGAAAGTCAATGGGACCAACCATTGTAACTTTTACCATTCAACACCAGTTGTTAATGGACATAGAAAGAGAAGGTATTGAGGTTATCACTAGTGACCAACAGGCTTTCGTGGCCAGTTTAATGGTCCAACCAGCCTTAATAGATTGAATTAAGGCCGCCCAAAAAGAGGATTTGGGGTTAGTGAGTTTTGTAGAAGAAGTCAGGAAAGGGACTAAATCCAAGTTCAGCGTTTCTGATGATGGTGTGTTAAGGTTCAGAGGCCAATTGTGCATGTCGGCTAATGATGAACTAAAAAGGACAATTCTAGAAGAAGCACACCATTCTTTCTATAGAGTCCACCCAGGGAGTACCAAGATGTATCAAGACTTGAGAGAGTCTTTTTCGTGGAAAGGTATGAAAAGAGAAATTGCCAAATTTGTGGAACAGTACCTAACTTGCCAACAGGTGAAAGCGGAACATCAGAGACCAGCAGGATTGTTACAGCCACTTCAGATTCCAAAATGGAAGTGGAAGCATATCTCCATGGACTTTGTGACAGGCATACCAAGGACATTGAGCGGACAAGATGCTATATGGGTGATCGTCGATTGCTTAACGAAGACTGCTCACTTTGTGCCCATTAACTTTTTTTATAAGTTGGAGAAACTATTTGAATTGTATGTGCAGGAGATAGTGAGGTTGCATGGGATACCGGTATCCATTGTGTCGAATAGAGATTCTCATTTCACTTCAAAGTTTTGGCGAAGTCTACAAGAGGCCATGGGTACTAAGAAAAACTTCAGTACTGCTTTTCACCCTCAGACAAATGGGTACTTAGAAAGGGCTATTCAGATCTTAGAATACATGTTGAGGGCATGTGTGATGGATTTTAAGGGAACTTGGATGCGACATTTACCATTGGTCGAGTTTGCTTATAATAATAGTTTACAAACTAGCATTGGAATGGCACCTTACAAGGCATTGTATGGCAGTAGGTGCTGATCTCCATTGTATTGGGATGAAGTGGGTGAAAGAAAGATTTTGGGACCAGAAATCATCCAAAAAATCATAGAGAAGATAGATATCATTCGAGCTAGAATGAAAACACCTCAGAGCCGACAAAAGAGTTATACTGATAATCTTCGTCGCCAATTAGAGTTTGAGGTTGGAAATAAAGTGTTTTTGAGGATAGCACCAATGAAATGAGTTATGTGGTTTGGGAAGAGGGCAAGCTAAGCCCTAGATACATCGGGCCATTTGATATTCTTGATCGGGTTGGACAGGTGACATATAGGGTAGCACTTACAGTAGTGCATAATGTATTTCCTGTCTCCATGTTGAGGAAGTATGTCCTTGACTCCACCAACATTATTGTTATGAGCCCCTGTAGATTCAAGAAGATATGGCTTATGCGGAAGAATCAGTACATATTTTATAAAGGAAGGAATAGGTGTTACGGAATCGAACTATCCCTCTGGTTAACGTGCTGTGGAATAATCACACTACTAAAGAAGCTTCTTGGGAATTGGAGGAAGAGATGCGAGATAAGCACCCACGACTATTTGATGGGAGTTTTGATAACTTGTAGTAAATTTTGAGGATGGAATTTGTATAGGGGGAGGATGTAAAACCCAAGCCCAGACCAGTTTTCACCAATGGAGCATTACGGCGTCATTTTCAGGTAAGGGTTTAAGCCTTTGTTTTCCTTTGTTTTTCTTTTCCTCCGACAGTTTCTTTCTGATTTTTAGTTTTTGCCTGTTCCGAATCTCACTCCCACCTTTTCTTCAACTTCTCAACTGCATCTCTTTTTCTTCACTTTCAAAAATTTAACTCTCATCAGACTCTCTCCCTCTCTCTCCCGCCCTCTGGTTTCCCTGTGTTTCTCTTGTTGCGATTTTAGGTGTTGCAGTTTGTGTAGATTTTCTTATTTAGTTGCCGAATTGAGCCAGAGTAAGCATCATCTCCCTAGCCAGAGTAAGCATCATCTCCCTCTCCATCTTTTTTTCTTCCACCCTCACATGAGCCGACCCTCTCTTTCTCA
Source organism: Juglans regia (assembly GCF_001411555.2). Lineage (NCBI taxonomy): Eukaryota > Viridiplantae > Streptophyta > Magnoliopsida > Fagales > Juglandaceae > Juglans > Juglans regia. The sequence continues at coordinate 29,128,002 of NC_049910.1, forward strand.
TCACTTGCAGATTTTTCTTTCTGATTTTTTGTGCTGCGATTGTGGGAGAATTTCAGTTGAATGGCTAAATTGAACCAGGGTGCTGTGTTTTCGCAAGTCCCTGAAGTTTTGAAATCGTCGAAGTCCATCACTGGAGACACTATTGATCACAAGTAGGCCATTCTCATTCTCTATTTCTCACACACACACACACATTCACTTTAAGTTATTTTTCCACTACAATGAAATTTCTGTGAAATGAATTTCAAATGTGCAAGCCGTGGCTTTTGGGCATTTGCCGACATTTTGTTTGATTTTGGGTTATTGTTGAGAATCTCTCGCAACTGTAAGACCCTTACTCAGTTCACATTCTTTTTCTCATTAATTAGTTATTGTGATTTGTATGATATTACTTAAATTGAAATATTTCAGACTCTGTTGGGTATTGAGAGTGATGGGATTGTATTTTCTTAATTGGATGGAAGCGTGGATAGCGTATGGTTGATGTGGTACTTGCGTGAAACTTTTTTTTTTTTTTATATATAAACGAATACCTTGTGTTGGACTGATCTTGAGTTTGGATTATTTAGTTTGGATGTGCATTGTGTTAAATGGATACTCGGGGTTGAGCAGTGGCTATTTTTTTTTACTGTTTGGGTTTTATACCGATCGTTGGAGTGGAGGTTAAATTTTTGGAGGTATATTATTGCTGTTCTAGTTGAGTTGTTGGTGGTTGCTTTAAGGTATGGGTTGCTGAAGTGGGGTTGATATATTGATTATTTGAGTTTGACTTTGGTTTTGGTGGATGTATAGGTCAATATTGAAATTGGCATATGGTATTCTCGGTTGAAGTGCGGGATGTCCGGGTTATTATGTGGTTGTTTCAGTTGCATTAATTTGCTGAAATATGGTTTGGAATTATGGGTTTTAATTATTTAGATCGAAATTGTGTTGTTCATCATTAACACTTAGTGTATATTATTTTTATGAACAGGTGATGAGACTAATAGAGGTCAAATTCAAGGCATAGATAATACGCTGCAGGAGTTAGGTAAGCGGAGTTCCTATGCTAGATTTATATAAAAAGAAAAAAAAACTGAGGTTGGTTTGTAAAATGTGCATGATATGTTTTTAAAAGAAAAAGTGAAAACAACCTCAGTATATGTGTTTTGCATTCACTTATAAAAATCAATATGAAAGAGAAAAATGTTTTTTGACATGAATAGTATGGACATGAGTAATATTTGACGTGTTTCTGAAATGTGCAAAAGAACGAATATGAAAATTAAGATTTTTTTACATGTGATATGAAATGTTTTGGATCTGTTATTGATCATCTGAAAATTATATGAATGTGTTTGGTATGTGGTTTGAAATGATATGGATATGAAAAACCTTTAGCATACTTATCTGTTTTGATTCTGATTTTGAATATGGTTCTAATATGATAATACTGGTTCACGTGATATGATTCATACCAACATGATATAATATAATATGAGTGAACCTACTGTGGAAACAAAGTGATCTTTTATGTGTTCTTTCTTGTGTGCACACTCGGGGCTCCGAGAATGAATAATGGAAGCTTTCACAATATGATATTGTCGGGTTTGGCCACTGGGGATAGCACAATCCTATCACTGGGATTAAATATGGAATATAATATGATACGATACGATACGATACGATACGATACGATATGATAAGATGAACATGTTCAGTTATGTTATGCCATGCCAAAGCGTTTATTTAATAGGAAAAGTTGGTTTTTGAATATTAAAAGGTTGAAAAGTTGTTCTAATTTTTTGATAACACGTTTTGAGTTGTGCATATGAAAATGAAATGTTTTGTTTCTGCATACCGAACTTTCTGAAAAGACTTATATTTACATACTAGTATATGTTATCTGCCTACTGAGTTGTTGATAACTCACTCATTATCTTCACAATATTTTTCAGATGATATTGATGACCCAGCTGGGGGTCAAGAATAGAAATCGGGGCTTGGTTAGCTGTGGATAGAGGGTCGAGTACCTAAGGATACCAATGTTAATAGAAGGGTTTAATTTGAGTATTTGGAGTTCTTTATGCTATTTGGATCTATTGAGACTTAAATATTTATCAGTTTATTATGTTGAGACTACTGGGAGATTGTGGACCCCTTTGTTTATGTTATTATTGTAGTGATAACTTTGTGGACTTTATAATGTGTCTATTTGGAAAATATGAGATTGTTTACTCTTTATCAAATCTTTGGAGATTTTAGATGTGTTGGGAGACATGTTTATAAGTGACATATAGTAATTCTCCGATCCATCTGAGTACGGGGCGTTACACATGATATACAGTTCAATGAAAATTCTTTTCCCTTTGCTCCCATATCCAGCCCATTAAATCTTCCTTCGTCCGTTCATCCTCCTATTTTACCTTCCTCTGACTTTTCTATGGACCTGCCATCTCTTGGGCCCAAAGCCACTAATATATTTCTCTAAAAGCCCACTACATCACCCTCACTCGTTCAGCCTGTGAACCCAGAATCCCTTATGAACCCTTTGTCTTCTTCATCTCCCGTGTCGCAACCCTCCACAGCAGTCTCCTTGCCACTTTCATCTTCACTCTCTCCACAGAAGAGATAGCATCCTCTTTAGCCTCCCACGTTGCCATCCACCACCCACCCTATGATCACCCGCTCCAAAGACAACACTCGACGACCCCTACTCAGATTTGATGGAATGATTCCCTGGCCTCCTCCCAAAACCTCCACTTCACTAACCATCTCCGAGCCATCCACCATTCTTGAGGAACCTTCATCATATATTGAAGCCTCCAAATACCCTAAGTGGCATGCTGCCATGGCTAGTGAATTTCATACCCTTCTCCACACCCGTACCTAGGATCTAGTTCCTCCCTCACCCAACCTCAATATTCTCAACTCCAAATGGGTTCTCAATATCGAACAGCATGCCGATGGTACCCTTAAGTGCTCACAAGGCTCGACTGGTGGCCAAAGGGTTCCAGCAAGCTGGCCTTGATTACACAAAGAATTTTAGCCTTGTGGTAAAACCAGTGGCCATTCGGTTTCTCATCTCCATTGTAGTCACTCGGAACTGGCCTCTGCATCATCTTGATATTAAATGCCTTCTTGCACAGTGATCTAGAGGAGAAAGTCTACATGCATCAACCTACTGGGTTTGTAAATCCTGAATTCCCTCATCATATTTGTAAATTACGTAAGTGTATTTACGGTTTGAAACAAGCCCCTACGACTTGGTTTTCCAAATTAAGTTCTAAACTGTTATCCTTAGGGTTTCATAGTTCCCTTTCCGATTCTTCTCTATTTTCTTTTTCTACTGCACCTAATTCCATTTTTGTGCTCATTTATTTAGATGATATTATTGTGACAGCCTCTAATCCCTATCTTATTACTGAGTTCATTTCCTCTCTTCGGTCTAATTTTCCATTTAAGGACCTTGGCATGTTACATTATTTTTTAGGCATAGAAATCTATCGTAATTCAACTGGTCTATTCATGTCTCAATCTCCTTATATATCTGACTTATTAACCAGCACTAATATGCATAAGTCCAAGTCGGTGTCTACTCCCATGTCTACCTTGGCCAAACTCACTGCTCTTGATGGCTCCTCTTTTGAGGATCCTCAACTCTATCGTAGTGCTATAGGTAGCCTCTAGTATCTTGCCTTTACCAAGCCCAATATCTCCTTTGTTATAAATAAATTCTGCCAGTTTATGCATTGTCCTCGTCTTCCTCATTGCCAAGCAGTCAACATATTCTATGTTATCTTCACTTAACTACTACTTTTGGACTTTATTTTTCTTCCTCGTCTTCTCTAAAACTCGTTGCCTTTTCTGATACTAATTGAACCGGTTGCCCTAATGACCGAAAATCCACTGGTGATTTCTGTATCTATTTTAGTTCACATCTTATTTCTTGTGGCTCTAAGAGGCAGCCCATTATAGCCAAATCCTCTATGAGGCTGAATACAAAGCTATGGCTAATACTACATGTGAGGTTTTTTGGATTCAATCCTTATTGCAAGAGTTAGGCATTTTTCTTACTGATCCGTCAACTTTGTGGTGTGACAACCTCGGCGCTACTTACTTTTTTGTTAATCCTATTTTGCACTCTAGACTTAAACATGTTGACCATGATTATCATTTTGTGAGGGATCATGTGGTTGCTAAAACTCTCAAAGTTTGTTTCGTCTCCACCAAAGATCAAGTTGCTGATATACTCACCAAGCCGCTCTCTACAACCAGATTCACACTTCTACGCTCAAGTCTACCATTTCTCCGGTGCCTCTTGAATCGCGGTGGGCTATTAAGGCTTTTGCTCTCTTATTCAAGAAGTCACTCCTCAAAGAAAGACTTGAGAAATATGGTCTCAAAGGATGATAACAGAATGCACGTGAGGAATATTATGGAAGGATTTGGAAGAGTAGTACATAACAGAATTGCTGAGTTGTATGGCTTGGATTCAATGAGAAATATTCTATATTGATCTTTGTACTAGTCTATAAATGCTTGGAATCTGAATATGTCTGTAGTGAGGAAAATTGAGCCAGTAAATACCTATGTGAAAAGAAACTCCTTGAAAAAAAATTTGTCGAGCACCTTCTGCGCGTTATTTCATTTCTCTATATTTCTCTTTTCATTTTCTCAGCATTGGGGATATATACTTCTCTTTTCATTTTCTTAGCTTTTGTCCTAGAAAATCGTCTGCTGCCTGATGGCATTAACGACGACATGAGTTTTAAAAATGGAAGCAAAAGATCAATAAAATACATTAATTAACCACCATATATATATAGTAACATGCATGTTAATTGTTATATATATTTCTTCTTTAAAAAGAAATATATATAAAATACATTAATACCTGTCTTCCCATTTTGATGACAGGTACTACTTCAAAAAGAAAAAAAGAAAGTGACAAGGTTCTAGAAAGATAAACTTCAATTTTCATGTATACATCCCAAACCGAACAAAGTGTTATCCTCCACAATTCATGTGAAGGTTAAAATTAAGTGGATACATATATATATATATATATAGGTCACTTGAGTAAAGGATCTTCCAAATAAGTTGACACCAGCTCATGAGTACGTACCTTGATCGGCAAGATAGTTACAGGTAGTAAAGAATTAGACTTGCAATGTTTGTTGTTGAAGCGTCACTATAGCTTAAAAGCTGTCATGATATATAAATCCACAGACAAACGTACACAGTACGTGCATGAAAGATCTCAGAAATGTTTGCATGGATTCTACAAAAACCGTAGAAATATACCAACAACGTCTTGATTTTGTTTCTATGTCGTATAGTACTTTTAGGTAAAAATTAGTCCCACATCCCGAGCCCACATCCTCCAGTTGGATCCACTTCCTTGTATATAGACTAGCTCTCGTGATACATATCATTTTATTTCATTTTATCTGATTTAATTCTTATAATTTTTTTAAAATTTTTATATAAAATATAATAAATAATTTAATTTTTTTAATTTTAAAATAAAAATAATATTAAAAAAATAATATTCTAATAATATTTTATTTAATTTTTAACTTTTATCTCATCTTATTTTATCTTACTCATATATGTAATCAAACCAGGCCTATTAAGTAGTTATTTATGATGAACAAGTTATGATTAATATTTAGACTGATTATTTGAAGCTTCAAAATAGGCGCTTCTCATGATATTTCTTCTTTAAAGTTGACAATAAAACTAGAGTACTATTTATTTTAATATATGAATATAAGCAAGGAGGCTGATATAAGCGGTACGTGTTTTCCTTCACATGAACACGTGGACATGAAGCTTCATTTCTTTGCAGTGTGAATCTTACCAAAAGTCATGTCAGCTTTCTAGCTAGTGACCACACAGTTTACGAGGTTTTGTCATGTTATCAGGATTTCCCTCGCGAGCTAGGGTAGGGGAGTTACATCAATAGTTTAAGTACTCTCACAAGTAAAAAGGGAGATTCTGATCAAGTTATACCAATCTATGCAATGGGAGTATGCAAGAGAGATTCTGGGACAATAAAAAAATATAAGTGGATTAAGATTTCGTGATTTTGAGAAATTTAACCTTGCTTTGCTTGCAAAATAAGGTTGGAGGATTCTCAAATATCCTAATTCCTTAGTATCCAAGATTCTACAAATAAAATACTTTTCCAACTCAGAGTTCTTGAAAGCACAACTGGGCACCATCTCCCTCATTCATATGGAGAAGCTTACTATCTGCTAAAGAGCTGCTGCAACAAGATTTAATTTGGAGGATAGGAAATGGTAGATCAATAAGGATCTGGGAAGATCCTTGGATTCCTCAACCTTATTTGTTTAAACCTCAAAGTGGTAGGAATCTATTGGGAAGAGGGGCAAAAGTTGAAACACTTGTACAATTGAAACCAGAGAATGGAATATCCCTTTGTTGAAAGTTGTTTTTAACAGTCAAGTGAAATGAAGTAACTCTCTGACTCTTTCAGAATCGGGCGTTACACTTATAAGGCTATTAGAGTCTCCTTAAATAATTCTACACATCAAGTTCAAGAGCTCACTGTGGTTGCTCTAGGAAATTGATGAGAGAGATGAGAGCTTTTATTTTGTACATTCACTTTTTTCACTCTTAAAATTAACGTACATAAAACTCTTGTTTATAAATTTTTTTAATGGGATGGTTAATTAACTTCGATGAAATTAAGTGCTAGTGGTGTAGAGTTAATTAAGTCCTAGTGGTGGAGAGTTAATGAAGTGCTTGTAACTTATCCACCTATGTGGACACTGAATGAGTTTGGGGTACTATTACTAACAAAACTAATGCTTAGGAAATTTCGTTCACTTTTACAAAATTTTTCATCTTATTTTATCTAATCATTACAACTTTCTCCAATTTCTATACAAAATAAAATAAACAATTCAACTTTTTCAAATTTCAAAGCAAAAATAATATTAAAACAATATATTCTAACAATATTTATTCAACTTTTAATTTTCATCTCAACTTAGCTCATCTCATCTCATTTACGAAAACAAACGAGGTAATTGTTGAAATTACCAATCATTTATATTCTAACACTAGTTAACAACTAGCCAATCAAAAAGAAGAGAACTAATAATGAGTAATTCTACATACAAACGTGAAGTGCGTAAAGCCATATAATCGTTTTTAAAAAGAGTGGGGTCTACTATTAAAAATTAATATTTTTCATGTAGGTCTCATGTTTTATTCACTTTTTTCAAAATGATTATGCGACGATTGCACAATTCACAATTGCACATATATTTTCTCACTAATAATTATTTGATATTTTACAAGGATAATATTAACTATTTTAGGAATCATTTTTTATATCTATCTTTCTAAATCGTATCATGTAATTTTGAGTATTTTAGTACTATTTTTTGTAAAATAGAAAGAATCATATTCCTTTTATGTTCTAGAGTACACTTGGTGTGTGGATTGCTGGACAAAAAGGAAAGCAATTAAAAAAGTAATTTTCTTAGGAAAAGAAAAGCCATCAAAATTTATTCACTAGATTATTAATAAGCTGAACAAATTTCTGATCTGGCTGTTTTTGGGGTCTTAGCTACTTGGGTGCAAGGCTCAAATTGACTTGCATAGTTACATGGCACTTGAAAATGGGGTAGGACTAGGAGGGGCTGCTGGTATCTCCACTGTCCCTTCCAACATCAGTACCACCCTCTTGATTGTAGAGCGAAATGATGGTTCTTCTTGGATGCACCAAAGTCCCACCCTAACCATTCTCTCTAGCTTGTTCATTGCCACTTGTTCATCCTTCGCCAGCCTATCCAATTCACCAGCTTGAAAACAATCAAAGACCCAATTTGCAAGAACGTCCACTTCCTTCTCTGGAAGATCAACATCCACATTCCTTCTACCACATATGATCTCCAACAACACAATCTCAAAGCTATAGACATCTGCTTTTACAGTTATGGGCAAGTTTCTGTGCCATTGAGGTGCAACATATCTCTTTGTTTCACGAATCCCAGTGTATGTCCTGGTTTGGTTAGGCATCAGCAGCTTGGCCAAACCAAAATCAGCAATTTCTGCACACTTTTGCTCATCCATGAGTATGACCAAACTGAAAAAGGCAGAGACTCTAATAGCCTTTGAAGACTGGTGTAAGCTATGGAAGCTCCCTATTCCACCAGCCTCGAAGAACGTTTTGTTGAGAACTTGTAGAAACATTTTGCCAACTAAAGATAATTTGTGTAAAAAGAAAGTCTTGACAGATTCAACATGTCCAATGTGCCTACAACAACCTGAAATAGTGGAACATATATTGTGGAATTGTGTTTCAGCTTCTAATGTTTGGAGTGTCTCCTCTAGAAAAATTCAAAAAGTTTCATGGCACAAAGTAGCTTCAAACAGATCATGTAGGTAATGCAATAGAAGCTTGACAGCAAAGAGGAAATGGTAGAATTCACTTTGACTCTATGGAATTTATGGTGAAGAAGGAACCAACTGGTTTTTAAGAACATTTTCATTCAACCACAACAAGTGATATACAGAGTAAACTAATTGAAAATGGAATTAACAGCTGTTGTAAATATCAGAAGACAAGGCAATGAAAATTTTGAAAATACTGACAGAATGATTTGGGAATGTCCACCAAATGGTTATTGCAAGATTAATGGGGATGTTGCAGTTGAATCAAGATTATGTAAAATAGGTATAGGAGTGGTAGTTGAATCAAGATGATCAAGGGAATTTTTTGGCTACAATGAGGAAGAAGATGACATCTATTTCAAATCCTCTACTTGCAGAAGCAAGGGCTGCTCTTGAAGTAGTTAATTTTGTAATTGAACTTGGTATGGCAAATGTAGTGATGGAAGGAAACTCCTAGCTAGTTGTTCAGGCAATACAAAGGAGGCATCAACAAAACAATTATGTTGGACTGATCATCACTAATATCAAAGTCCTACTCAATAGATTCAAATCTAGTTACTTTAAGTATGTAAACAGAGAAGGCAATTTAGTTGCTCATTTGTCGGGGAGAAATGCTTTAATAGTGACTAAGTGTGTAATCGAGTTGGAGGAGACTCCAACATGTAATATGTCTGTGTCTTAACACAATTTTATCAATGAACAAGTTGTTTTAAAAAAAAAAGGTAACTTCATGTTAGTACTCTTTTTCTGCAATATTTTTTTATTGACAACTATATGAGACTTGCCTGTCTTTCGAATAAGGAATAATTATATCATGTTAAGTAAACAACCCCTTCACAAATAAATTCAAAACCAAATATTTTCCAATTCATTGTTAGTTTATGTACTATATATTGAACTTTATATATTTATTTTGCTAAGTTTCAATTGCTTAATTAACTCAAGTAATCAAAGTTGGTAATTTTTTAGTTGTCATTCTTAACCCTAATTCTCAATTGAATATAACATATAGAGCAAACTAGCATGTCATTGGATTGTGTTTGTGTAATGATCGACCAAGTATAAAATCTTTGATGATAAAGATTTAAGTATTGACACAATTGAAATGTAATGACATGATCTTTAAAGCTAAAAAACTTATGCATTAAGATAGGATATATATATATATCTATATATATTATAATGACTTCACAATTCATATATATGTGATACATGTATCGTGGGATTGATGTTTGCCTCGCGCGCTAGCGGCTGAGGACTTACATCAACAATTCAAGGTTAGTCGTAACTTGTCTCTCTATAGTACTTTTTTCTACAATGTTTTGTTCTTGACAACTATATGAGACTTCTCCATCTTTCGAATATGGAATAATTATATCATGTTAAGTAAAAGACCCCATCACTAATAAATTCAGCACCAAATATTTTTCTAATTCATTGTTAGTTTATATACTATATACTGCACTTTTTTTTTTCTCAGTTCTCGTTGCATAATTAACTCAATTAATCAAAGTTGGTTATTTTTTAGTTGTCATTCTTAACCCTAATTCTCATTTGAATATAATAAATAGAGCAAACTAGCTTGTCATTGGATTGTATTTGTGTAATGATCGACCAAGTAAAAAATCTTTGATGAAAGAGATTTAAGTGTTGATGCAATTGAAATGTAATGACACGATCTTTAAAGCTAAAAAACTTATGCATTAAGAGAGGACGATATATATGTTTATATATATATACATTTTAATGACTTCACAATTCATATATATGTTATGCATGTGTCGTGAGATCGATGTTTGCCTCTCAAGTTAGCGGCCGAGGAGTTACATCAGTAGTTTAATGTTAGTTGTAACTTGTCTCTCTATATTATTCTTTTCAGCAATGCTTTCTTATGGACAACTATATGACACTTCTCCGTCTTTTGAATATGGAATAATTATATCATGTTAAGTAAAGGACACCATCACTAATAAATTCAACACCAAATATTTTCTAAATCATTGTTAATTTATGTACTATATATTGCACCTTTTTTTTCCTCGATTTTCGTTGCTTAATTAACTCAAGTAATCAAAGTTGGTAATTTTTTAGTTTTCATTCCAAACCCTAATTCTCATTTGAATATAAGATATAGAGCTAACTAGCATGTCAATTGATTGTGTTTGTGTAATGATCAACCAAGTATAAAATCTTCGATAACAGAGATTTAAGTGTTGATACAATTGAAATGTAATGACACGATCTTTAAAGCTAAAAAACTTAAGCATTAAGAGACGATGTATATATATATATATATATATATTATAATGACTTCACAATTCATATATATGTGACGCATGTGTCGTGTGATTGGTGTTTGGCTCGCGAGCTAGAGGCCGAGGAGTTACATTAGTAGTTCAAGGTTAGTTGTAACTTGTCTCTCTATAGTATTCTTTTCTACAATGCTTTCTTATTGACAACTATATGACACTTCTCCGTCTTTTGAATATGGAATAATTATATATTGTTAAGTAAAGGATCCCATCACTAATAAAATCAGCACCAAATATTTTCTAATTCGTTATTAATTTATCCACTATATATTCACTTTTTTTTTTTTTTCTCAGTTTTCATTGCTTAATTAATTCAAGTAATCAAAGTTGGTAATTTTTTAGTTATCATTCATAACCCTAATTCTCATTTGAATATAAGATATAGAGCTAACTAGCATATCAATTGATTGTGTTTGTGCAATGATCAACCAAGTATAAAATCTTTGATGACAGAGATTTAAGTGTTGATGCAATTGAAATGTAGTGACATGATCTTTAACGCTAAAAAACTTATGCATTAAGAGAGGATATATATATATATATATATATTATAATGACTTCACAATTGATATATATATGTTATGCATGTGTCATGGGATCGATGTTTGTCTCGCGAGCTAGTGGCCGAGGAGTTACATCAGTAGTTCAAGGTTAGTTGTAACTTGTCTCTCTATAGTACTCTTTTTCTGCAATGTTTTCTTATTGACAACTATATGAGACTTATCCGTCTTTTGAATAATGAATAGTTATATCATGTATTAAGTAAAGGACCCCATCACTAATAAATTCAGCACCAAATATTTTCTAATTCATTGTTAGATTATGGACTATATATTGCACTTTTCTTTTTTTTCTTTTTTTTGCTCAGTTTCCGTTGCTTAATTAACTCAAGTAATCAAAGTTGTTAATTTTTTAGTTGTATTTCTAAACCCTAATTCTCATTTGAATATAAGATATAGAGCTAACTAGCTTGTCATTGGATTTTGTTTGTGTAATGATCGACCAAGTATAAAATATTTGATGAAAGAGATTTAAGTATTGATGCAATTTAAATGTAATGACAAGATCTTTAAAGCCAAAAAACATGCATGAAGATTGGATATATATATAATATTAATATAATGACTTCACAATTCAAATATATGTCATGCATGTGTCGTGAGATTGATGTTTCCCTCACGAGCTAGCAGCCGAGGAGTTACATCAGTAGTTCTAGGTTAGTTGTAACATGTCTCTCTATAGTTCTCTTTTTTTATGCAATGTTTTCTTATTGACAACTATACGAGACTTCTTCGTCTTTCAAATATAGAATAATTATATCATGTCAAGTAAATAACTCCATCACTAATAAATTCAGCACCAAATATTTTCTAATTCATTGATAGTTTTTGTACTATATATTGCAGTTTTTCTCCTTTTTAGCTCAACTTTCGTTGCTTAATTAACTCAAGTAATCAAAGTTGGTATTTTTTAGTTGTCATTCTTAACCCTAACTCACATTTGAATATAAGATATAGAGCTAACTAGAATGTGATTAGATTGTATTTGTGTAAGGATCGACCAAGTATAAAATCTTCGATGACAGAGCTTTATGTGTTGATTCAATTAAAATGTAATGACATGGACTTTAAAGCTTAAAAACTTATGCATTAAGAGAGAATATATACATACATATATATATATATATAATATAATGACTTCACAATTCATATATAAGTGATGCATGTATTGTGGGATCGAGGTTACATCAGTAGTTCAAGGTTAGTAGTAACTTGTCTCTTTATGGTACTCTTTTTTTTGCAATGTTTTCTTATTGTAAACTATATGAGATTTGTCCGTCTTTCGAATATGGAATAATTATATCATGTTAAGTAAAGGACCACATCACTAATAAATTCAGCACCAAATATTTTCTAATTCATTGTTAGTTTATGTACTATATATTGCACCTTTTTGTTTCATTTTTTTGCTCAGTTTCAATTACTTAATTAACACAAGTAATCAAAGTTGGTAATTTTTTAGTTGGCATTTTTAACCCTAATTCTCTTTTGAATATAAGATATAGAGTTAACTAGCATGTCATTGGATTGTGTTTGTGTAATGATTGACCAAGTATAAAATCTTCAATGATAGAGATTTAAGTGTTGATACAATTGAAATGTAATGACATGATCTTTCAAGCTAAAAAACTTATGCATTAAGATAGGATATATATATATATATATATATATATTTTATAATGACTTCACAATTCATATATATGTGATGCATGTGTTGGGGGATCGATGTTTGCCACTCGAGCTAGCGGCCGAGGAGTTACAACAATAGTTCAAGGTTAGTCGTAACTTGTCTCTCTATAGTACTTTTTTCTGCAATGTTTTCTTCTTGACAACTATATGAGACTTCTCCATCTTTCAAATATGGAATAATTATATCATGTTTAGTAAAGGACCCATCACTAATAAATTCAGCACCAAATATTTTTTTAATTCATTGTTAGTTTATGTACTATATATTGCACTTTTTTTTTTTTTTTTGCTCAGTTCTCGTTGCTTAATTAACTCAAGTAATCAAAGTTGGTAATTTTTTAGTTGTCATTCTTAACCCTAATTCTCATTTGAATATAAGATATAGAGCAAACTAGCATGTCAATGGATTGTGTTTGTGTAATGATCAACGTAGTATAATATCTTCGATATATATGTAATGGAAATATAATGACATGATTTTTAAAACTAAAGAACTTATGTATTAAGAGAGGACGATATATATATATATATATATATATTATAATGACTTCACAATTTTTATATATGTGATGCATGTGTCATGGGATCGATGTTTGCCTCACGAGCTAGCAGTCGAGGAGTTACATCAGTAGTTCAAGGTAACTTGTCTCTCAATAGTACTCTTTTCTGCAATGCTTTCTTATTGACAACTATATGACACTTCCCCGTCTTCTGAACAGGGAATAATTATATCATGTTAAGTAAAGGACCCCATCACTAATAAATTAAGCACCAAATATTTTCTAATTCATTGTAAATTTATGTACCATATATTGCACTATTTTTCTTTTGCTTGTTTTCGTTGCTTAATTAACTCAAGTAATCAAAGTTGGTGATTTTTTAGTTGTCAATCCTAACCCTAATTCTCATTTGAATATAAGATATAGAACTAACTCGCATGTCAATTGATTGTATTTGTGTAATGATCGACCAAGTATAAAATCTTTGATGACAAAGATTTAACTGTTGATGCAATTGGAATGTAATGACATGATCTTTAAAGCGAAAAAACATATGCATGAAGAGAGGATATATATATATACACATATTATAATGACTTCAAAATTCATATATATGTCATGCATGTGTCGTGGGATCGATGTTTGCCTCGCGAGCTAGCGGCCGAGGAGTTACATCAGTAGTTCAAGGTTAGTGGTAACTTGTCTCTCTATAGTACTCTTTTTCTGAAATGTTTTCTTATTGAGAACTTTATAAGACTTGACCATTCTCTAATTTTTTTAATTATTAAATCATATTCAAGAAATTGAAAATAGCCTGAGGGGGCTGAGGGGGAGGAGCCAACGTTCCCACCCCCTTCTCCCCCTCCCCATTTGCTTTTCTTTGGTTTTGTTTCATTTTTGTGTTTTTATTAGATCTAATAAAAGCAGAACACGTTCCAGTTTCCCCAGTCCAGACTCTTTCTTTCGGATCTCTTTTTTCTTTTCATTGTTAGATCTGTTTTCTCCCTCAACACCATCTGTCTCTTTCCTTTTTGTATATCCTTGCATGGTGTTGCCACTGGGGTTGAGGATCCGCAAAGACCAGAAAACCCGCATGAGACGGTACCGGGATGGTGCTCATGCAATGGTGTCCTACGTTGCTGTATGCTGGTCCAGGTGCGGTGTGAAGGTCCTGTGCCATGCGATGGTGTGATCTGTGATGTGTGAGGTGCGATGTCGTGGTGCGTCTATGCCGTGTGGTGCGATTCATGATGTGGTGTGAGGATGTTGTGCGCTCAGGCTCATGCGATGGGTGGTTTTTTATGTCCGATGGGTGCTCGTATGGCCGCTGTTTTCGTGCACTGGGTGGGTGAAGCCAGGGATGGGTGAGAGGGACGGTGGAGGAAGGAAGTCCAGGTGGAGGAAGGAAGTCCAGGTGGAGGCTGTCGAATCTTGCGCGGCGGAAGATCGGGCTAAGGAGGAAGCATTTCGGGCAACAGAGGAAGAAGAAAAGAAAAAAGAAAAAAGAGGAAAAAGAAACTTGAAGAAGGGTGGCGACCACAAGTTAGAGATGAAACCTTGCCCTTTTTTAGGCTGGGCTTTTTCAGCCTAGGTTTTGTGTTTGTTTATTTGTGTAGGGTATCTCTGCTCTTTGCAGGGTTTTAATTGGTGTTTGTATTTTGTTTATCTATTTTTTAATAAAAGAAATAGGCTATTGGACTTATGTCCATTGCTAGAAGGTTGGATAACCCTCCCCTTATGGTGGATGGGGTTGGTTGGGATACTCTCCTCTTTTGGAGGATGGAGGTGGTTGGGATACCCTTTCCTCCTTTGGAGGTAGGGAAGCGTTTTATCTCTGTTTTATACAGAGAGTGATACTCTCTTATGAGAGTTTCTAGAAGTTTAGACAATACCGTTGCAAAGTAATTTGTGTGTAGGGAGGCATATAATAGATGTGTAGTTTGGCTTGAATTCAGAGTTTTCTCTATATTAATTAGTCACAGATGTAACTTCCGTCATGGATGAAATGAAATCTATTTCCTATAAAAAAAACTATATGAGACTTGTCTGTCTTTCGAATATGGAATAATTATATCATGTTAAGTAAAGGACCCCATCACTAATAAATTTAGCACCAAATATTTTCTAATTCATTATTAGTTTATGTACTATATATTGCACTATTTTTTTGGCTCAGTTTCCATTGCTTAATTAACTCAAGTAATCAAAGTTGATAATCTTTTAGTTGTCATTATTAACCCTAATTCTCATTTGAATATAAGATATAGAGCTAACTAGCATGTCATTGGATTATGTTTGTGTAATGATCGACCAAGTATAAAATCTTCGATGACAGAGATTTAAATGTTGATGCAATTGAAATGTAATGACATGATCTTTAAAACTAAAAAAACTTATGCATTAAGAGAGGATATATATATATATATATTATAATGACTCCACAATTCATATATATGTGATGCATGTGTCGTGGGATCAATGTTTGCCTCACAAGCTAGCGGCCGAGCAGTTACATTGGTAGTCTAAGCTGGTTAGTTGTAACTTGTCTCTCTATAGTACTCTTTTTGCAATGTTTTTTTTATTGACAACTATATAAGATTTCTCCGTCTTCTGAATAAGAAATAATTATATCATGTTAAGTTAATGGCTGATCCTTCACTAATAAATTCAGCACTAATTATTTTCTAATTTATTGTTAGTTTATGTACTATGTATTGCACCGAGTCAGATTTATATATAATTTTTTACCGGGGTTGTAAATGGTTCAATGGGATCGATAGTACTGTAACAAGACATGCGTGCAGTACTATTGTGATTAATTTGCCTGCAGAGAACCGTCTCTTTCTTAAAAATAGGTGTACCTCAACTACGAATTTTAGGAAAATGAAAAAGTCACGAAATGATTTGACGTTGGAGAAGAGGCCGAAGAATGTGAGAGGAGGGAGCTAGAGAAGTAGCGGAGCTCTTGATCCCTCCACTCCAATGAGTGTTATCTGGAGAGTTTTGTCATCAAGATCTTTTGGGGAGAGATGCATGCAGTTCAAAAAAAAACCTAGCTTTGTTCTCATGATGTCACTTTAGTTCTAATTCCCCGCAGCTGTCGCTTTTAAGACAGCTAGTTAGCACTACGTACAAGTAAAAGTTCATGCCTTAAACAAATGACTTGAGCCAAAGTAGTTTAACCTAGCTAGACTTGTAAGCAAGCAAACACAAAAAGTAGTTAGGTACTGATGATGTTAATAATTTATAGGGAGTTCTTGAGATCTTGGTGCATGGTAGGTAGTGATAAAATGGTCATTTCTTTCTTCTTTGAGTTGTTATTTTCCAAGGGATAGATATTGTACATTCACCTGTAAACCACATATATCTATGCAAATCATGTGTTTGAGCATGTAAGTACTAGATTTTAATAAAACCCCTTAAGCCCATTACATTGCTATCAGATTCAGCGCCTGTGTTGCAGTCACCCCGTAGAGAACACTAGATAGTAGATATCTCTAGTCCTAACAATTTTTTTGACTAATTTTCAAAGCAGAAAAGAGCAAAAAAAAAAAAAAAAAACAAGGGAACAAAATTACGCATTAAGATCTACTAATTATATATGGCAATACCGTAAACATTTAACATGTTAAAATTCGATCCTCATGATCTTCTGCTCGGGGTGGCAACTGGCACCATCAGGGCCGCGGGATAATCATTTCCATGGTTTATCCGTGAATTTGTCAATGAATAGGCCGATATGAAGGGGTTCTGGGGATGATTTATTTGTTCCAAAGGCCTTGGGGCGGCAAGCGTGAGCTCTAGATTAGGTAGTACTGCTGCATTGGGGGAACTGGGTTTTGCAGCATTTGACGTGTTCATCATCAGATGGGAGTCGATCAATCCATATAGCCAAACAGTTTCTTGGTTTTTTGACTCGAAATGTTCAGATCGAGAAAGGCCTAGTAGAGGATCAATAGTACTACTGGTATTGAGGTGAACTTTGTGCCCAAAAGCATATCCAGTAGAAACTGGAACTCTTTGCTTGGGATTACAACTTTCATTAGACTGGCCTGCCATGTTGCTGCTCCCAACCTGCAGCTATGTTCAATAGAAAAGGAAAACAAAACATAATCAATTTAAAAGGTTACGACTTTTTCTGTGACCACAAGATGTAAAAATCTAATGACGCAAGGAAAATCTTCTAAAGAGATCTGCACGTACCATGTCAAAGAGGCTTGAACGTCGCTTCTTCTTCATGTCAAGGCTGGCTTGTCGTAGAAAATACTTCTGAGCATGACTAGCAACTTGGGTTGGAGTTCTTGTTGTCACATAGTTTATAGAGATGCCTCTCCAATCACCCTTCCCTAGCTTCTCGAGCCCGATTAGAAATGTTCGGTGCTCCTCTTCTGTCCATGGAACTCCTAAAAATCCATAAGAATGCGACGTATTTATTTGTAACATAGTGAAAAACAGAATTTTCTGCTCTATTGAAAGAATACTTGTGGTGCTGCTGAAAAAAGTTTAAAACAATAGAATAAAGATATGAATAAATTAGAAACTGACCCTTCTTCCTCTCTTGGGGTCGTACTCGGCCTGTTAGACCATCAGACAGATAACCAATCCTAGTTTTATCAGAATTTTTGTCGGTGGAAATTCTGGATGAGGACAACGAAGAAGGTGGGGATGATAATGATGAGGGTGATGATGAGTACAAGCAATCCATGCTGAAACTTCTCTTCATGGCAACTGAAGATGAAGATAAGTCAAGTTGTACTCCAAAGAGCTTAAGACCACCAGCAAAAGTCCCTCTGTTAGATGTGCAGGTCCTTGAATTATGACCCTCGTTTCCACAATGTGAGCACTTTCTGCCCATTTTCACCCAGACAAGCTCAACCTCTTAGACTATCGACCGGCAAAAATCAACATGATGGGTGAGGTGGGGCTTATGAAAATGGATGCACACGATCGAGGAGAAGATGACTGGATGGACATATTTTATTGTTGGGGTATTTTTTTTGTTTTTCAACTTGGGTTCTAAACAAAAAGAAATCATAAGAAGTGAATCTCTCTCGATCCCTCTCGTTTAAGTGACCTCTAGAAAGCTTACCTTATACCGGTTTGTTTTGTCCTCCGGATTTAGGTAGGTACGTACTTGTCTTTACTTTTTATATTTACATATAAATGTTAATGATATTTACACCGGAGAGAGAGAGAGAGAGAGAGAGAGAGAGATGACCCTCAAATAGTAGATAGATCGAGGAATTGACAAGAAGGGAGGGAGATCATAGAAAATGTAAACTTTAAAAAGTGATTTTGATCAACCAAAGCAAATTACGTACATAGGAAATTTACAACAACCATATATATATATAAATACATATATATATATAAATACATATATATATATATATATTTATATATATACGCGCTAGGGAACGACCCCTAGTGCCTTAGTCCCGGGGTGCACTTGATATAATGATTTAAATATAAATAAAAATAAAATGAAAAAGTCAATAACTTATTCTAATCAAATTAATAATTTCAATACTAATATTAATAATTATTATATTCTAATTAAATTAATGATTAATATCATATATTGAGTGTTTTAAGTATTTTATTAGTTAAATTTACTTAAAGTTGAATTTTACAATGAGAATGCTCTAAAGTGTTTTAAATTCATTTTAATTTTTTATTTAAAAAAAATTAAAACAAAAAGAAAGAAAAATGAGTACACTATCAGAACAAAAAGACATGAAAAAGAGACGTCAATTCATGTGCGCCACGGGGCTATTAATGGCCTTTTGGTAAAACATGATCCTTTATTAAATTCTACAAGGGAGCTACACGTCAAATGGTCAAGGGTCTTAAGAGCCTTTTGGCAAAACAAGATCCTTCATTAAATTCTACAAGGAAGATACACGTCAGATGGTCAAAGGTTTTAAGGACTTTTTGGTAAAACAAGATCTTTCATTAAATTCTACAAAGAAGATACACGTCAAATGGTCAAGAGTCTTAAGGACTTTTTAGTAAAATAAGACTTAGACTGCATTTGAATGTTGAACTGAGTTGAGTTGAGTTGAGATAATAAAATATTGTTAGAATATTATTTTTTAATATTATTATTATTTTGAGATTTGAAAAGGTTGAATTGTTTATTATATTTTGTATTGAAATTTGAAAAAGTTGTAATGATGAGTTGAGATGAGTTTGTTAAACGGAAAAACAAGAAAAGTTAATAGAAAAATAATAAAAATTACTATTTATAATTAGATAGCACTTATTATAATAGAGTGTATATATATATATCGTTGTTATACAATATAGGAGAAGATCGATGAATATATAATAAATTCGCTTTGAATTGAATTTCACAGTTCGTTGAACCAAAGACCGCGAGAAGTCAGGTTGATTTTAATTAGTTGGTTGAGTCAATAAAAATCCTTAAAATGAAACGTACGTAGAAAATTACTACTCCTATATATGTTGTCGAAAAGTTTTTCAAAAGAAAATTTTCAAACAAGTCATCATCATCTAAACCCCAATCAAAAGCACATGAGATTGACGACCGGCCACCATTTCATGCAGATTGTTGCGGAATAATTTTATATTATCTGTAGATAAGATTTTAGATATGTTTATAAGAAATGAGTAATCATCTCTTGTTGAATCGATTTTATTAGATGAGTTAGACTTATAAATTTCTTCAATAATCATCGATCATATATGGTTGAGTTATAATATATATAAATAAATTATAATTATTAAGTAAAGTTAGGATCGGGACTGATCCATCATTTGGATGATGATCTTCATCTATCTTCAAAGTAAAAAAATAAAAATAACTAGTTAAGACATCCCATCCGCTTTGGAAAATTGATTATCAGCTTTAAGATTTGTATTTTTATTTGATCTTTTTCACTTTTAAGATCTAAAATTTTGACTACGTTGAAATTAAGGAACCAGCTTGGGGGCCACCTCGCATGTATATATGCATGCAGGAGGGGGATCCGTTCCTTCATTTCTAAGCCAGGTCGACGAAATTCCGCCATTTCTTTCTTTCTTTTCTCTCTCAATAAATATTGGTGGGACCGTGGGAAGGTCATGTATCCTTATCGTTACAAGTGTGTAAGAAAAACCATTTTGCTAAAAGATAATTATAATTATTAGCTAGGGTACTGTATCCTTTGCTTTCATTAATTTCTTTCTCGATTGCCATATGGCCGGAATTCATTGAGATCATGCAAATACAAGGTTTTGAGTTCATGCATGTCATCATTCGGTATATACATATATATATATATATATATATATATATATATCTATGTATATATAAAGTTCAGATCTTAAATCTCAAAAATGAAAAAGTGGATCTATTATATTATATATATTCATTCACATTTGCTATATATGATACCACTAAATAAAGATCAATGTATTTAAATTTTTTTTAAACTTCTTACCCGAATTTTAGGGTCTAGATCATTGTAAAAGAGATAGACACACAAAACATGTCTCACTCTAAACTCTAGAAAGCAAGAACTAGTCGGCCAGGTGATCCAAACTCAAGAAGAATGTGTAAAAATATTACATTTCCTATCTATATATGCAGGTAAACGTACACTATCTCTTATTTGACTATATATTAATATTCCTCAGTACCATATAATGTATAATTTTGAAGCATGGAGATATGATTCTAAGAATCCATAATCCATATCATCCACTCACAACTCACAATGTTTTAAAGCTTAAAGGTCTAAATATATACTTATTTGTCTTACTAGTTTGCCTAATTAACTGAAAGGGAAGTTTAAAGGTCGTCTAATTTGTCAATTATATATATATATATATATATATATATATATATGCGTACATATTATATATATACACATGCATACATATTATATATATAGAGAGTACTCTACATCTATAAAAAAATTATACAAAATAATCTCACAAATTCAAGTAGTTTGATCATCTGATCTTTTAGATCTACTTTACAATAAAAGTAACTTCATAATCTGACGAACCACATCAAACTATGTCAATTTATAGAATTGTTTTTGTGTAATCTTTTTGTAACTAGAGTATTTCCATTTCATTTAAGCATCATCTCATGTTGATCTTCTATATAATGTATGTATGTCGATCTTAATTAAAGGTCTAGCTTTAGTTTCTCTATATTAATCGATTCACTTCCAGCTTCTTCTAATTATTCTTCTTTTTCTTTTTCTGATTTTATACTATCACTATATTTGATAATAAAATAGAAGTTTTCAGCTTGTGGTCTCTTTAATTTCTTAATTCTTTTTTTAACTGCGTTTATATAATTTTTTTTATTAAATAACAGTGATTATTCTCATGCATTAATGCGCAATTAATTCATGACTAGCTAGTAATCATGTATAATTTCGAAGCAAGGAGCTTTGCTCCTATTCAACCACATCAGTGACATCATCCTCAACCCTTATAATATGATTGAGTGGATATTAAATAATATCACGTAATTAAGCAAGCGCAATTAAGTGAAAATACTATACTTAATTAAAATTTAAGTAAATATATATATAGTCGTTTAAATTTAACACTTTCTTTTTTAGTTTTGCTACCAGTTATCAATTCAAAAACGTTGTTTTATTTTAGAGGGAATTAAAGAATCTATAAGTTATATATCTATCTATATATATAAAGTGTGTATAAGACGAAATTTCTTGTTTTAACGTTTTTTTTTTCGTTAAAGTTAACGGCAATATATATAACTCTATTAATGGCTTGTTGTGCATTAATATATATTGTGCGTGCATGTGCATAATGGCTCTCCAACTTGTTGTGCGGGCGCGTGCATAATGGCTTTGCAGGAAAAGCATAAAAAATAAAAATATATATATAAATCTATTAAAAAAAATGATAATCCCAATGTGTAGAATGTATTTCTTTGGACATTTAGAATGAAATATTACTATTAATTAAAACTTTTAGACATTTTAATATATATTTATATCTTTTTAAAGTTTTTAATACCATTTTGAAGATCGTTTGGTTAAAGCACTACAATAAAATAAAATGAGATAAAATTATTGGAGTATCTGACTATATAAATCATAAATTTCACAATTTAATAATCATAAGTACCAAAATTTTATAAACAGAATTACAACAGTGAAATATCCTCAACGAAGTTATATAGTTATCCAGAAAAATATAATACAAAGCCAAAATATATAGGAAAAAAGATAAATAAATCTCATTTGACCCAAAACATGCCATTAAATACCATCATCTTGTTAAAATACTAATTGTAGTAGTTAATTTATTTGTTAAAGTTCCTTTGTAATATTCTATTAATTATATTACTTGTATAAAAGTTGAAACAATGTCTTCTAAGCTATATATGCCATCAACTATTTTTACAAATTTTATAAAAAAATATATTATTTTTGTAAAATAAATGTTTAATCTAACTAGACAAACGTGCTTTACACGTTACTTTGACCTAGTGTATATATATATATATATATATATATATATATATATGTCGACCCTGGATAGTGAAGGTTATATTTTTGGCATACTAAAAAGGAGTGCTTCTTGGACGTTCTCTTTTCTGATCAAGTAACACTAATGTGATGCTTCTGAGTCTTCTCATTACAAATATATATAGAAATAATTTAAGGAGAGTGAAAGGGAGAGAAAATCAGCGCTCAAATATCGAATTTTGGAGTTCAATGTCATATTAATACTCTTTAAAGATTATATTATTTAATAATGATTCCAACAATATTTGTAATTTATAACTTTTTTTTTTTATAAATCCCCAATAATACATATACACTACAATAGATTTCATTTATTATGAAGGACGAAACCATCACAAAAACTTTTTGGTAATAGTTTCTGTGACAGTTTGAAACTGTCACTAAAAAGGCGTCACAGAAAGTCTGTTGTGACAAAGATATGAAGAGCAACATGAGCCGGCCCTAAATATTTCGAGAGAGAAGCTCTACCTTCTCTCTAGAAGTTCAAACCGAAAACCACCTCAGAGGGGGGTGGGAGTTTCGGCTCCTCCCTCCCTCCCTCCTCCTTGATGCAGTTTTCTCCAAGTGTTTAATTTTCCAATCGGTGTTTTGATTTTATTTTTTGTTTTTTGGAGAAAGTATAGAGAAGCAACGTTTGATGTTTTCTGGTGACCAGCAACCACCACGCACCCCACCGCGGGGTTCCTAAGCCGCCGATCTTTTAGATTGCTGAAGGTTTCGTCAAAAGGAGCGATGCGTGATCCTCATGCACGGGTCAAAGTGCTAGCGTGGCCTCCACATGCCACCATACAGAGGGCTCTGCTGCCGCCACGAGCGGCGTTTCTGGGGTCAAAGATCTCGGTAGCTTCAGGATCAACAGTTCGGCACACTCCTAGCGTGGCACATGTCCTTCACGCGCCATTGCAGCCTCTTTACTCAGTGTTTTTTAGGTTTTTAGTGTATTTCAAGTTTCACTGTTGTTGTATTTCTATTTTTTCAAATTTTCACATGTTTTTCTATTCTGTCACTTGAGTTAGGTAAAAATAAAAGAAATAGATTATTAGACTTGTTGTCCATACCAGGAGATAGTTTTCCCACTCCTCCTTTGGAGGATGGGGTTGGTTTTCTCTCCCCTCCTTTGGAGGATGGGGATGGTTGTCCCTCTCCTCTTTTGGAGGGTGGGGGTTGGTTATCTTGTTTTTGGAGAGTGTAATATTCTTAGACAAATTGGGATTGAAATCTTTGTTCTTACAGAGTCTCATATCCCATAAGATTTTGTCATTAGAAGAAAGCTTATAGAAGTTAAGACAATACAAAAAAATTTGTGTGTGGGGAACCCTCAAACAGATGAGTAGTTTAGCTTGTAATCTGGGTTTCTTCCATGTATTTATCAATCATAGCTGTAACTTCGATTTCATTGAATAAAATGAAGTATATTTCCCATTAAAACAAAAAGTCTTTTGTAATGGTTTAATTGTACAACTGTCACTATAAGTTTGTTTGTGATAGTTGGGAGTCTTTCATGAGTTGCAAGTTCGAACGTGAAGCAATTTTGTGACAGTCAAATTCTATCATAGAAAGTACGTTCGAACATCAATAATAACGTTTGAATGTTAACCCAATCGATTAACATTCGAACGATAATATCTAACGTTCAATCTTTTTCATTCACACGGTCAAATATAAAGTTTGAATGTACACACGATCGAACATTTGTGATGTGATGTTTGAATTTTGCATTCGCATGTTAATGGGCAATTGTTCGAACGTCAAAGATTAAACGTTTGGATGGTTAGTAAATACGTTCGAACGCATCTTCTTTAATCATTCGAACATTAAGAACTATTCGTTCAAATGTAACAGAATAAGTTTGAACGTTTGTGGAGCATATACGTTCGAACGTATGTATCGCACATCCGTGTAGTTATGTTCGAACGTTGTTTTGAAAGTAAAGACAAGTTCGATCGTTTTTTGTTTACATTCGAACGTGCTAATCAAAACTAATAATTTTATAAAATTAAATATCATTCAAATTGTATCATATTAGACCGCAAATAGTATCCTCTCATGAAAATGTTTTAGAGAGTTACAAAATTAAACGATAAATATTTTGAACAATAATAGGATTTATATCTTCTTCTTCCATCTAAACCAACATCTCCCTCTGTATTTGTTCTTGAACTTCAATGTGTATTCTTTCCTCCTAGCCTCTTTGCCGCTCCTGCAAACGCATTTCTAAATCAGACTATCGTGATAAGAAAGCCTCAAACTCTTGCTGTCTCGACTTCATCTGCTCAATTTCTTGGTGTGTGGCATCAAAATTTTTGATAAGATTATTAACTTCTGAAGTTGAGGCCGTGGAGAATGAACCGACACACTTGAAAGAGCATCTCAAATCTCTGACCAAACCAGACTTGGTCCCAAGGACCTGCATAAATATGTTGATGTCACTGGGAAAAGATTCCTTAGAGGCAGACTGCATCACAATCATTTTTTCATACAAGAATGAGGAAAAAAATCATACAATAAGTAACATATTAAAATAAATAGTAAAAAAACATAATATCCATTCACATGTTGGCAAAGTTTGTTCACACAAAATTAATGCTACTTATACTCCATCCATTCAAACAAGATCAAATATGGTCATTAGTTCAAATGAATATTTCATATTGTTTGAATGGACGTGTCGGTTCAAACTGAGAAATATTTCATCCAAACAATTTATTAAGACGAAATTGGTTCGTCTAAAAAAAAAGTTATGTTTGAATGGTTTCGACTGGTTCTGCCCAATTTTGTCTCTAAAAATAATTTTTTGAGTCTCCCAAAACCTTTTGAGACAGTCTTTTCGAGACAAAATAGACACACAATTTTTTCATCTCCAAAAAAAATTTGGGACAAAATTTTAGTTTTTTGAGACAAAATTTTTTGTCTCAAAAAGCCCAATCTCTTGTAGTGTTGGCGACATGATCAATCCACTCATTCTGCGCATCGATGTGAGTAACAACATAGACATGAATAGGGAAAAATTTTTTAGGATCATCATGTTTCTAACAAAGCCACAGTAATAAATTTAAAAAATCATGTTAGTACTTAAATAAAAAAATATGATAAAAATGACTGAATTTTAATACCTAATTACCATTTTATTGGTAAGGCGTTGAAATGACCTTGAACCAGTGCAATGGAGGATTGTCAAAGACATTCTATTATGTGCATTGATAGAACGTAAGTGTTGCAGGATAAATTAACAATGTTAAATATAACCTACGAAACCAATAGAGATATAAATAAGTTATAGGGAAAAAAACCATAATACCTGATAATCTGTGCTTGTGAAGAAATCACAACACTTCCTCCAATCGTCTAACTTTATTTTTTGAAAAGGGGATTGAGCAGCCTCTTTCAACGTCTCAAATGTTTTGAAGTGGTCATGATATCTTCCCTTATGAAGCTGAAATAATATAATCATCAACTCAATCACATTTCATACTTTCTCACTACGATCAAAATTTAGGTCGAATTCATCCTATGAAGTGAATTGCGTCAAAAATATAAAATACAACATCTCTAAAAAAACTAGGGTATATAAACTCACCAATACATGACTCTGAATGTGATCCTTAACCTCATTCGGAACATTTCACCAAGACTGCACATAAAATGGCACATAAGCTTGGAGCAATGTTCCAACATAGGACGAAAGCGATGTCGCACTATCGTTCGCACTATAATGTTGTCACGTTCGAACGTAAAACTGTTGACATGTAAACGTAGATGAAATTAAGTATCCCATATACGACATAGAATCAACGCAGGAAAGTTTCTGCCAACCGTTCAAACAAATCATGGATTTATGTTCGAACGTTAAATTGACGTGCGAACATATATTTTTACTTCGCACATTAATAACAGTGTCAATTGTACTTCGAACGTATAATTTACGTTCGAATGTACTTTCACGTTCGAACGTATATACATCAAATGTTCAAATGTAACGTTTCGTGGAATGTTTGACTCCTAGCGTTTGAACGTAAAATTGCAATAGTCCGAACGTGATTACCTACTCGTTTGAATGTTTTCATTTTACGTTCGAACGTTAAAATTCAAACATTCAAACGTATTTCATAGCAGTTTTTATTTGTTTACCTTTATATATATGTCTACTCATATTTTTTCTTTCTGCAGGATATGTCTCATCATTTGAAAACTAGGAAACGAGGTAGGAAAGGATCCCCGAACACCTATAAGATAGACGTTCTAGTTGTTATAGCCAAACGCGAAGTGTTGATGAACGAGTTCAATGAGCTCACATGAGAGGACAAGACTTTGAGGTCCATCTTTATCTCTAGAGGTTTGACCAATATCTGTGCACTGAGGGAGAGGATATTCCCCTCCATGATCTGCGAGTTCTACATAGAGATGTCGTCCATACCTCAGGATGTAGCTACTCACACTGTAAATGTATGCGGTGCTCAATTTGAGGTATCGGCGAATGTCATCGACGACCTACTCGAAATTCATCGCTTATTTGAGGCATCGACTATAGTGGATGATCAGTCTGAGGATGCACCGGATGTAGGCATACCTGCATCATCTACTAGCCAATCGAGTCTTGGCCAGAGACATAGACCGGCCAGAGACATAGCCCTGTCAAAGGGTGAGGGGAGTGATCAGCATTAGGATGATGACTGCGATGAGGATTTCTTCATTCTCGTTGGGAGATACTGCACATCTTTAGATAAGAAGAGCACATTCTCCCAGATGTTGTTGCTGTCATTTTTCCTCATTTTGCATTTCATAGTTGCAACAAACATAGATCCTTTGGCACATAAGGTCACCTTCAGTTGAGCTCGCGCACAATTCCTCTTATAAGTGGCACATGGAGAGCCCATCGACTTACCACTGAGGATATATGAGAGGATTTGTTGTGAGCCGAGTATCATCTCCACTGATAACCTGCCATATAGTGTGATTATTACTCGACTATTACTAGAGCGGAGAGTAGCACCCCAAGCGGAAGAGTGGTTGACTGAGCAAATGAAGGCACTAGACATAACCTCACACTATCGGAGCATTGGACTTGGAAAGGGGCATGCTCGGCATGAGCCTAGGCCTACATTAGATCTTGTTCCACCGACCCAGTCTAGAGCTGGTGTTGCTACCCATAGAAGGAATACTAGTCAGCAGCCAATGGGTACATCTGCGAGGGATGCGCGCCCTGCTTGCTCGATGCGATGGTCTCAAATATTACTGTGCACATCGACCAACAGATTGCATCAATACAGCAGAGTGTCTCCGAAGTTGGTCATCGTTTAGATATCCTAAACGAAATGGTCAACACATTGGCTAAGGAATTTTATACATTTGTAAAAAACTCGTTCTAAGCTTTGTTGCACTTTTCTCGTATTTTGTATTTATATTTTAATATATTTCTTTTTCTAGTCTTTATATAATGAACAATATCATTTAATATATCTAGTGTTTTTGTATTTCAATTCTCAATCTTTTTTAATTTGAAATTTTATGTTTAATATTAAAACAGTTCATGTTCGAACGTTAATGACGATCGTTTGAACATAAACTAATCGTTCTAACTATAAGACAAAACGTTCGAATGAATAGTCTACACATTCTAACATTCGAATGAATAACTTACACGTTTGCACGTAAAGTGGACTTAATGTTCGAACATAATATTTCATACATTTGCATGTATTCATTCAAAACGACATCGTCTAAGTTACGTTCGAGCGAAATACTATTATAGTTCGATCCTTTAGCCATTTCTCATTCGCCTTTACTGACGGTTTCCTTAAAACTGCTCAAATTTGTAGACTTTAAAAAAGTGACAAATTTGTAAGATTTTTTTTTTGTTTAATAAGTTTAACTATATATTCATATATATCGCATGGATATCTATATATATAGAAAAAATTTTGGACATAAATCTCACACCCTATACACCCACTTAAAAACATATCATTTTACTTTTTTACTCACGTAATAAAAATGATTCCAGACATGTTTATGAATAAAATATGATAAAAATGTAAACTGACATGTTTTTAAAGTGAGTGTGAAGTATGTGAGACTTATGGGTAGCACGACTCATATAAATATATATATATATATATATATATTCTAGATCAGAACTTATGTTATTGTTCTAGAATATCAGTCATTCGTTTATTTGCATTATCCCAAAACAATTATATATTATATATTGCAACTAGTAATTAGAAGATATTCCAATCATATAAATATATATATATATATAAATATATATATATATATTCAAGTAGCAATTATTTTCAAAGGAGAACAAAAACAATTGAGTTATAATTGAAGATCATCAAATCAACAAACCCAAGACCTAATTAATATTAATAGGGACACATATATATTCGGCTAGCTACTTGTATTTTTTTTATTTTATTTTTATACCTCATACAGATCAAAGAAGATCTAATGCAACTCTAATGAGACTCGTGACTGTCTTCTAAAGGGCTGTACTTATTAGTTTATACAAAAACTAAGTTTATTCAAAAGTGTGTCTTGCATAAATATATGTGTGCGCGAGCGCCGGCCAAACCTTTGTGTACTTAGTTTATTACAAAAACTGACACAAGATTAGTACTTTTAAGACAACAAAATGCCCAGAAGTGTATCATTTTAATTGGATGAAGTAAAAAGCACTGCATCTAAAGCAGTACTGTTGAGTGTAATTCACTAATGAAAGTCGGTTCAAAGTACGTACGTATCCCACTAATACTTACGCAGTTTTCACATTATCATTTAGAATAATTCTACTTATAATCATTCCTACATCACATATAGTAATGTTACAAACAGTTATAGAATACGTAAATATTGTATAATCGTTTTGAAAAAGAGTAGGATCTATTATTAAAAAATTAATTTTTTTTTATGTGAGTTTCATATTTATTTATTTTTTTCAAAACTACTGCACGGCGCTTGCACACTCACAACTGCAAGTATCATTTCTCTTATTTTTATCTTATTTTTATTTTTTCTTTTAGCAAGCATGTGATGTAAGAATAACGAATATTAGAAGAACTCAATTAGTTTAGTATGAATAAAAAAAATTAAAACAACAGTAATAAACAGTGTAGACAGTTGAATAGGACTCTTTCATTTATATATACCCCAGTACTACTACGTACTTTGCAAAGGATCCACACCCGTTCAAAGTATACTCTGCTTGTAATTGACTCTGATACCATTTCTAATGATTCAAGAAAGTCCCAAAGCGAGATTTAGATCACCCATACTAGATTACAACAAGAGTACTACTCCCTTTATAAGAGTACTATTGATGCACAATATTCCGATCGAGGTACGATCGATCACCTATGTCTATGTTATAAAATATCAGCAACCATGCACACATATTGCAATTAGTCTTTTGGCTAATTAATATACTTAAAAAATTAGGATGCAAATGAATTCAAAAGTATGGATATAGAAAAGGTAAAGAACGGGCAATGTTGCTGCAGAGGTCACATCCAAGTTTATTGAGGATCTCAGACATGATGATGCGCCACTGATCATTGATTATGTAGGAACCTTGTCTTTGTCTGATCTTTTGTTTCTTTTAATTAGGTTTATATGTCATGATCTTATATTATGGTTACATAATTAGCATCAACTGTCCCACTAATGCTAAAAAGAAGGATTACGTCATCACAGATCATAATCCTGCATTAGATTACAGTTCTACTCTTGCGGAATGTCCAATGTACAAGCACTTTAATTTGTGTCTTTCTTTAATCATAAGATATATCATTATCTAATCTTATTCACAGAAAAAATTATATGGTTTTGTTAGTGGGAAACTATATGCCTTTAACTGAGATTTGATGATTTTATAATCATCTTGATCCCCCGGCGAATTGTTAAATAGTAGTACTGATATTTAAATATCTTTACACTATATCCACGTGGCATGATTTGATTTGTAAGATTTAAATTTTAAAATTTATTTTTTAAATTAAATCATACTGCGTGGATAGAGTGTAGTGTAAAAGTTTTCAAATAAAATTATTCATTGCGAAAACAATGCCATGCGACTTGTATCTTTTTCATATCCGGAATTAAAATATAAAAAATATATTCATTATTCATTTTATCATCATCCACTCATCATTCTATGATGTGGTATTAAATGATTGGTTCACGTGAAATGAAATATAATAAATAGTCTTTAATAATTTAATGTCGTCACATCATAAGATAAGGAGTAGCATTACTCATTAAAATAAACTTTAATTATATATATATAATATGGAGTAAGTAGTTATAAGTGTCAAATTCATCTTTGGCCTAGTGTCATTTCCTCGACCTTCATAATTTTATATATATATTAGCTAGTGGTGCAACCATGCGATGTATTGAAAAGTTATTAGATTTTTATTATATATATATATATATGGATGACGTACGTGATGATCATCGAGTTTTGATCTGAACGTGGCATTCTTCTATTACTAACCCTTTTTAATTAGATATAAAGAAAATAAGACGAAAGATTATAAAAAGAGAAAAAGAAAAGAAATCTTCGAGACCTATAAAATTCCATATTTTTTAATAGTTATTTATCTGATATTTCAAATAATTTTAAACTTTTAATGATCAAATTCATAATCAATTAAAAGAATATTAAATGGCTCGATAAGAATACAGACTTTGCTTAAGTTATATATGTTTTAGATCGGAATAATATATATAATTTCAAAAATGAAATACCATATTAATATGTTTACCCTCATATATATTAGAGTTTTACTATACATCAGCCACTATTCACTTTCCACCCCACACCTAACAATTTTTTCTTTCTTTTTTCATAGGGTATGCGGTGTGGATTAGTGAATAATGGCTGATGAGAAAATTAATTCTATATATTATGAAGAGGAAGACATAGGGCTGGTTTGGTTATAATTTTCTCAAACTTTCACACAAAATATAATAAATAATTTAACTTTTTCAAATCTTAAAATAAAAATAATATTAAAAATTTATATTATAACAATATTTTATTCAACTTTCAATAAAATATCTCATCTTATAATCTCATATCATCTGAACTACATAACCAAACGAAGCCATAATGCTCTAAAAAGAGGAGGTTGCTGCTAGATCACCAAGCCTAGGAAGGGTCCTTTGTAATTTAAGCTCTGCGGGGTGTATCTAAATCTAGAAGAATTATTGGGAAGATGGTTTTTTAATACTACTAGTAGGTGAAGTAATATTTGCACATTGAATTTGTTAATATATATATATATATATAGTACATCATGACCAACAATATTACTTTATTCCACAAAGAACTGACTTTCTAATTCTACGTCGAGGGGTGGAGAGGATTAAACAAGAGACATGATATTTGTAGTTCTAGGATATACAAATCTCGCATTCATTTTAAAAAAAATGAATAAATTTGAGATCTACATAAAAAAATTATTTTTTAATGGTAAACTCTAGTTTTCTTAAAAAAAAAAGTACTCGAGACTTGCACACTCCATGTCATATCAGACCATGCGCTGAACATATTCATATCATTTCCATTTGATCAAAAATAGATCCAAATCATTTTCATATCACAAGTACAAAAATTCACAGACATCATATTCACTCTTTTGCACATTTCAAAAACATGTCAAATATTGTTCATGTCTACACTATTCATGTCAAAAGCATTTATTTTCTCTTTCATACATATCTCATGTAATAAACAGGCTCTAGGCCCAGCCCTTTTGGAAGGCAACCGGATGCATGAAGCCAGCCCACGTTCTTGTTGAGGGACTCGGACGGCGTCGTTTTGGTAAGCGATTTCTTCTCATTTGAATTTCCTTTCCTTTCCGTCGGTTACTTCTTCCTTCTTTTCTCTTTCTTTTCATCCTTCCCAGCTGCCCTGCTTTTCAGAAAACTCCTCCATTTCGCATGCCTCACCCCCACGTCGTATGGTTTTGTGCGGTTTCCATCACAGAAATTCATTCCCGCATCACATTTGAAACACCCAGATTTTTTTTATTTCTCTACACAGAATTCTGGTTTGGTTGGCACTGCTCTCTCCGTGGGTTTTCAACCCTCGCACCGCCGCTGACTTGGTTGCACGACAGTGAGTCACTTCTCCTCCCTTCCGTTGTTTTATCTGTACCTCTTAGTTGATTTTGTAATTTTTTCTTCATTTGGGTTTCGGCTTTGTGCAGCGTTTTCGTGAGTCTCGCATACTGCCTTCGTTGGAGCTCTTCTTTGGAGTTTTTTTTTTCTTTTACTTTCGGTAACTAATCCGCCCACTCTTAGATATTACTCGTAATTTTTTTCTTATACTTGCTGTTACACATTCCATAGACCCTCTTATTTCTTTTCTTTGGTTTGTCTATCGCACACACACACGCTACTTGGGTTGGCCGTGCACTACACTTAGACATTAATTCCTCTTTACGCAGACGTACCACTAGCATTTTCAATAGAAGAATTGTGAAATTTATTTTTTTGAGTTGATGTTTTATTTGTTGGATTGTGGTAGAGTGTGTTGGAATTCTTGATGTGAGGAGTATGATTTTGGATGAATTGTGAGACTGTTTTGGATTATTATTTGAGACTATTTGGTGTAAAAGGATGGGTGTTTTGAGCTAGTTGTATGGAACTTTTATGCAAGTTTTGAATTGTTGAATGACTAGAGTATTGATGCTTGCACTGAAATTGTTTTATTCGAAGGTTGGAAGTGAAGTTTGGTTTGGGTTATGTTTTAATTATTGGAGTTGCTGTTGTTGGTTTTGGAAACAATTATAGTTGGTTTGGTGTTAATAGAAGGTGGTGGTTGTTTTGGGTTTTAAATGCGAATGGTTTGAAGATAGAGTTGTTCGGGTTTAATTGTTAGGATAGTTATGGAGCTGTGAAGGGACTGTTTTGATTTATTACTCAATAAATAGCAGCCTACTAGATTGGTTATTAAATGTTGGATATATGTTTTTTGTTTAGGTGGTGTTACTATTAGAGTTCCGGCTCAAGGTGTTGATAATACGAAGAAGTCAGGTAAGCGGGGTTCATATACTAGTTTTGCAAAAAACAAATGAAATGAGGTTGACTTTGAGAATAAATGTGTTTATTTTTTTTGAAAAGAGATGATCTGAAAACAACCTCAAATGTTTATTCTGCATATGCATAAATTCAGTATAAGAGAAAGTGTTTTTCTGTCATGACTGGTGTAGACATGAGCTAGTTTTGTGCACTTTATTTCTGAACTATGCAAAAGAGCGAATAAGGAATTCTAAAAGTTTTGTTATGAGTCAACGGAAATATTTTGATTCCATTTAGTCGATCATGTGAAGTGATCTAAAACAATTAAGTATTTTGTTTTGATATGACGAATCATCTGAAAACCTTAGCATGAAGTTCTGATTCTGTATATGATTGTAATTGGATTCCGATGAAATCTGTTCTGTTTCTGTTAAGGCCCAGCCACAGGTATAATGGTGGTTTATAACCCTACCACGGGGGTGAAACATGGTATACGGCTCAGCCACGGGTATAATGGTGGTTTATAACCCTACCACGGGGGTGAAACATGGAATATGGCCCAGCCACGGGTATAATGGTGGTTTATAACCCTACCACGGGGGTGAAACATAGAATATGGCCCAGCCACGGGTATAATGGTGGTTTATAACCCTACCACGGGGGTTAAACATGGTATTGTCCCGATGTGATACTAAACGATGATATGATTATAATGTTTCAGTTTAGAAATACCAACGGATTTTCCTTTTGGAATATGTTTATTTTTTTATGGAAATTTCGCTCTAATGTTTTTGTACAAAGTTTTGTTTCTGCATTCTGAAAGTAAATGTTTTGTTCTGCTTATCAAATGTTATAAATGCTCATGTTTACATGCTAGTATATGCTCTCTGCTTGCTGAGTTGTTGATAACTCACCCATTTAATCTTCATAATATTTCAGATGACATTGATGGTTCAGCTGAGGATCAATATTAGAGTTTATGGAGAAGATTAGCAGTGAATGGTTGTTGGGTACCTCGTGGTATTAGTGTTGATGTTGGATGTTATTTATATTTCTTAAGTTTGCTTCAATGGATTTAGACAGTTTATGGAGACTTATGTTAATGTTTCATTATTTCTAGTTTGTTATTTGAGACATGAAGAAGAGTTGATTTTATTTGGGTTGTTGGATTGGAAATTGGATAGATGAGTTTATATGGTTTATTTAATTGAAGTATTTACGTTTGATTTGAGGTTTGGGAAAATATATATTCTTGAATTTGGAAGTACTCTACCCTTGTTACAGTTGATTATCAGGTTATATGAGTTAACTCCCCGGACCCTCAGGGACGGGGCGTTACAATTGGTATCAGAGACAGGTTTGAATTCTTCATACTGTAGACCTTGGAGGTTTAGATATCTGTGGGT
Source organism: Juglans regia (assembly GCF_001411555.2). Classification (NCBI taxonomy): domain Eukaryota; kingdom Viridiplantae; phylum Streptophyta; class Magnoliopsida; order Fagales; family Juglandaceae; genus Juglans; species Juglans regia. Next base: position 29,163,430 of record NC_049910.1, read on the forward strand.
TCATAAGATGTGAAAATATAGGAACTGGAGGATTATAAGGATAGTCATGTAGATATTTAAGTTTGAGTTCCAAGAACCTTATGATTGATTTTGATGGGATTTGAGGTTTTAGATTTGGCTGATGTTAGGAATTGAATTTGGAACTTTGAGGTTATAGATTCTAGTGATATACGTGTGTATTTAGTGATGTCGGATTTACATAGTTATCTGATATATATATATATATATGTATATGTGTTTATATGCATATTTTATTTATCTTCTTATTTTATTCTATTTACCCGGTATTTTCGTTTTCTATTATTTTAGAACGTTTCACCAAGTTTAAACTTTCAGGATGGCTGCTTGTCGTCAAGTTCGAACCCTTGAAGATTTGAACGAAAACGACAACGGTGGGGGTTGCACGTTTGAACAATTTAATCGAACGCATCCTCCCATCTTTGATGGAAGAGGCGATGCGAACGCTGCAAAAGATTGGATACAAGGCATTGAAGAAATATTTGGTGTTTTGGAGTGCACCGATCAGCAAAAAGTCAGGTTCGCAGCTTTCAAACTATCTGGAGAAGCAAAGATATGGTGGAATTATGAGAAAGTTATCAGGGAAACTGAGGGGACTGGGTTAATTGTTTGGGCTCAATTCAAGCAGAATTTATTTGATCGATTTTTTCCTAAGGCTGATAGGGAAGCAAGAGCTCGTGAGTTCACTAACTTGGTGCAAGGGACCATGACTGTGCGCCAGTATGCTGCAAGGTTTGCGGAATTATCACGTTTCGCCGCATACTTGATTCCTGATGAGGAGAAAAAGACTAGGAAGTTTGAGGAAGGTTTGAACTACAGGATTTATGAACGGGTGATGATCCTACAGATTCAGAATTTTTCAGAATTAGTACACAAGGCGATGCTAGTTTAGCAGAATCTCAAGAGGGGTGCTGAATTGCAAGAACAGAGGAAGAGAGCTGCTCCACAAGGATTCCCTAGTTCGGATCAAGGGCAATGGAAAAGGAGAAATGAGGGGAGCAGTTCAAGTCAGAGACAGATACAGGGAAATCATACCTCTAACCCCTGTAAGTTCTGTGACCGCATACACCATGGAGAGTGCAGAAAGGAAGTGGGATATTGTTTCAAATGCGGTAAGGATGGGCATTTCATTAGAGAATGTCCATTGCTTGTGGAGAACAACAGAAGGCCCAACCCAGCTCAAAACTTTAGGCTGAATAACCAAGGCAACAATCAGTGGAGGACTGTACCAGCACGGGTGTTTGCTTTGACACCGGGAGAAGCTGAGGACAAGGATGATGTCATCACAGGTATAATTTCTGACCGTCTCTTAATTTTTTTTTTTTTTTGTGTTGAGAATTAAGGATTATTTATCTTATTATCTCTTTGGATTATATGACGTAACCAGGAATTGTTCCCTTATTCCTCAATAAGGCTATTGTTTTATTTGACTCGGGGGCTACCCACTCCTTTATTTCAATGGATTATGTTAAGTTGTGCCCCATTGTTGCTAGTGAGATGGACTACAATTTGAGGGTCTCTACCCCAACTGGTGATATAGTGACTTGTAACAAGATTATACTCAAGTGTCCAATAACTATTAGCGGAAAGGAAATGCCAGCTAACCTGATAGTCTTTCCTATGATTGGGTTTGATGTGATTTTGGGAATGGATTGGTTAGCTTCCAGTTATGCTAGTATTGATTGTTTTAAAATGGAAGTGGTGTTCAAGTTCCCGGAAGAGGAGGAACTTCGGTTTATGGGTTCCAAGGTGCATACCCCTCCATCAGTTATTTCTGCTTTTCAGGTTGACAAGTTATTACGTGATGGGTGTCAAGGGTATTTGGCTTTTGTGGTGGATGAACCAAAGGAAGAATTGAAATTTGAAGAAATTCCTATTGTGAGGGAATATCCGGAAGTTTTTCCTGAAGACTTGTCTAGATTACCGCCTGAGCGGGAGGTAGAGTTTGCTATTGAATTAACCCTAGGCACGGCACCTCTTTCCAAAGCCCCTTATCGAATGGCGCCATCAGAGTTAGCCAAGCTCAAAGAAAAGTTGCAAGACTTATTAGATAAAGGTTTCATCAGACCTAGTGTGTCACCTTGGGGAGCTCTAGTTTTGTTTGTGAAGAAGAAGGATGGGACAATGAGGATGTGTATAGACTACACGGAACTGAATCGAGTGACAATAAAGAATAAATATCCGTTGCCCCGCATCGATGATTTATTCGATCAGTTGCAAGGTGCGCAGGTGTTTTCTAAAATTGATCTCAGATCGGGTTATCATCAATTAAAGATCAAGGTGGAGGATGTGCCTAAGACAGCTTTCAGGACCAGGTACGGCCATTATGAATTTTTAGTCATGCCTTTTAGTTTAACCAACGCCCCAGCAGTATTTATGGACTTGATGAATCGAGCGTTTCATGAATTCTTGGATAAACTTGTAGTAGTGTTTATTGATGATATATTAATCTACTCCAAGAGCAAAGCTGAACACGAAGACCATATGAGACAAGTACTAGGGACACTCAGGGATAAGAAATTATTTGCTAAGTTGAAGAAGTGTGAATTTTGGGTTGAGTCTGTTGCATTTTTGGGACATGTAGTCTCAAGGGATGGTATTTCAGTAGACCCCGGAAAAATTGAAGCAATAGTTAGCTGGACTCAACCAACCAATGTGCATGAAGTTAGGAGTTTCTTGGGTTTGGCTAGTTATTACCGTCGATTTATAGACAATTTCTCAAAAATAGCAGTTCCCCTTACCGCCCTTACTAGGAAGAATAACAAGTATGTATGGACTGAAAAATGTGAGGAAAGCTTCCAGGAACTGAAGAAGAGATTGGTGACAGCTCCAGTTCTGACAGTCCCTAGCGAAAGAGGAGGATTTGTGGTTTATAATGACGCTTCACGATTGGGTTTGGGGTGTGTTTTGATGCAGTATGGCAACTGAAGACATATGAGCAAAATTACCCCACACATGACTTGGAGTTGGCCGCCATTGTCTTTGCACTTAAAATCTGGAGACATTATTTATATGGTGAAAGGTGCGAAATCTACACGGATCACAAGAGTTTGAAGTACTTCTACACTCAGAAAGAACTGAATATGAGACAGAGGAGATGGCTCGAACTAGTCAAGGATTATGACTGCAACATTAACTACCATCCAGGCAAAGCTAATGTTGTAGCTGATGCACTTAGTAGGAAACCAGTGGGACCGGTAATTGCAACTCTTACCACTCAGCCCCACTTATTAATAGACTTGGAAAGAGCCACTATTGAAGTAGTTGTGGGTGACCAGCAGGCATTGATAGCTAGTTTAATAGTTCAACCAGCTTTGATAGACAAAATTAAGCTCACCCAAAAAGAAGATTCTAAGTTGGCGAGATTAATCGAAGAAGTAGAAAAAGGGGATAAACCTGAGTTTAATGTTTCTGAAGATGGAGTGTTAAGGTTTGGAAATAGATGTTGTGTGCCGGACAGTGTTGTAATAAAAAGACTTATCCTTGAAGAAGCGCACCGCTCCCCTTACACAGTTCACCCAGGTAGTACAAAAATGTATCGAGATTTGAAAGAGTCTTTTTGGTGGGAGGGCATGAAGAGAGAGATTGCTCAATTTGTGGCACAGTGCCTAACTTGCCAACAGGTGAAAGTAGAACACCAACGACCGGCAGGGTTTTTACAACCACTTCAGATTCTAGAATGGAAATGGGAGCATATTTCTATGAACTTTGTTACAGGCCTTCCACGGACACCGACAGGACAGGATGCAATTTGGGTAATAGTAGACCGTTTGACGAAGACAGCTCACTTTGTACCTATCAAAGTTTCTTATAAGTTGGAGAAACTAGCCGAGCTATATATACAAGAAATCGTGAGGTTGCATGGGGTGCCTATGTCCATTGTGTCGGATAGAGATCCGTGTTTCACTTCGAAATTTTGGTGAAGCTTATAAGAGGCCATGGGCGCTAAGTTAAATTTCAGCATGGTGTTTCACCCACAGACAGATGGTCAATCGGAAAGGACCATTCAAATTTTGGAAGACATGTTGAGAGCATGTATGCTGGATTTTAAGGGAACTTGGATTCGACACTTGCCTTTGGTCGAGTTTGCTTATAATAACAGTTACCAGGCTAGCATTGAGATGGCACCTTTTGAAGCACTTTATGGAAGGAAGTGTAGATCTCCTTTATATTGGAACGAGGTGGGAGAAAGATAAATTTTGGGTCCAGAAATCATACAGAAGACAACAGAGAAGATTGAGACCATTCGAGCTAGAATGAGAGCAGCTCAGAGTCGACAGAAAAGCTATGCAGATAACCGTCATCGCCAATTAGAGTTTGAAGTTGGGGATAAGGTATTCTTGAAGATTGCACCCATGAGAGGGGTTATGTGGTTTGGAAAGAAGGGTAAGTTGAGCCCTAGGTACATCGGACCATTTGAGATTCTTGATCGGATTGGACCAATGGCTTACAGAGTAGCCCAACCACCCACACTCTTAGGTGTACACAATGTACACAACTCTCTCTCCGTGGGTTTTCAAGCCTCGCGCCGCTGACTTGGTTGCACAACAGTGAGTCACTTCTCCTCCCTTCCGTTGTTTTATCTGTGCCTCTTAGTTGATTTTGCAATTTTTTCTTCATTTGGGTTTTAGCTTTGTGCAGCGTTTTCATGAGTCTCGCATACTGCCTTTGTTGGAGCTCTTCTCTGGAGTTTTTTTTTTCTTTTACTTTCGGTAACTAATCCGCCCACTCTTAGATATTACTCGTAATTTTGTTCTTATACTTGCTGTTACACATTCCATAGACCCTCTTATTTCTTTTCTTTGGTTTGTCTATCGCCCACACACACGCTGCTTGGGTTGGCCGTGCACTACACTTAGACATTAATTCCTCTTTGCACAAACCACTAGCATTTTTAGTAGAAGAATTGTGACATTTATTTTTTTGAGTTGATGTTTTATTTGTTAGATTGCGGTAGAGTGTGTTGGAATTTTGGATGTGAGGAGTATGATTTTGGATGAATTGTGAGACTGTTTTGGATTATTATTTGAGACTATTTGGTGCAAAAGGATGGGTGTTTTGAGCTAGTTGCATGGAACTTTTATGCAAGTTTTGAATTGTTGAATGACTAGAGTATTGATGCTTGCACTGAAATTGTTTTAATTGAAGGTTGGAAGTGAAGTTTGGTTTGGGTTATGTTTTAATTATTGGAGTTGCTGTTGTTGGTTTTGGAAATAATTATAGTTGGTTTGGTGTTAATAGAAGGTGGTGGCTGTTTTGGGTTTTAAATGCGAATGGTTTGAAGAGAGAGTTGTTCGGGTTTAATTGTTAGGATAGTTATGGAGCTGTGAAGGGACTGTTTTGATTTATTACTCAATAAATAGCAACCTACTAGATAGGTTATTAAATGTTGGATATATGTTTTTTGTTTAGGTGGTGTTACTATTAGAGTTCCGGCTCAAGGTGTTGATAATACGAAGAAGTCAGGTAAGCGGGGTTCATATACTAGTTTTGCAAAAAACAAATGAAATGAGGTTGACTTTGAGAATAAATGTGTTTATTTTTTTTGAAAAGAGATGATCTGAAAACAACCTCAGATGTTTATTCTGCATATGCATTAATTCAGTACAAGAGAAAGTGTTTTTCTGTCATGACTGGTGTAGACATGAGCTAGTTTTGTGCACTTTATTTCTGAACTATGCAAAAGAGCGAATAAGGAATTCTAAAAGTTTTGTTATGAGTCAACGAAAATATTTTGATTCCATTTAGTCGATCATGTGAAGTGATCTAAAACAATTAAGTATTTTGTTTTGATATGACGAATCATCTGAAAACCTTGGCATGAAGTTCTGATTCTGTATATGATTGTAATTGGATTCCGATGAAATCTGTTCTGTTTCTATTAAGGCCCAACCACGGGTATAATGGTGGTTTATAACCCTACCACAGGGGTGAAACATGGTATACGGCCCAGCCACGGGTATAATGGTGGTTTATAACCCTACCACGGGGGTGAAACATGGAATATGGCCCAGTCACGGGTATAATGGTGGTTTATAACCCTACCACGGGGGTGAAACATAGAATATGGCCCAGCCACGGGTATAATGGTGGTTTATAACCCTACCACGGGGGTTAAACATGGTATTGTCCCGATGTGATACTAAATGATGATATGATTATAATGTTTCAGTTTAGAAATGCCAACGGATTTTCTTTTTGGAATAAGTTTATTTTTTCCTTGAAATTTCGCTCTAATGTTTTTTTACAAAGTTTTGTTTCTGCATTCTGAAAGTAAATGTTTTGTTCTGCTTATCAAATGTTATAAATGCTCATGTTTACATGCTAGTATATGCTCTCTGCTTGCTGAGTTGTTGATAACTCACCCATTTAATCTTCATAATATTTCAGATGACATTGATGGTTCAGCTGAAGATCAGTATTAGAGTTTATGGAGAAGATTAGTAGTGAATGGTTGTTGGGTACCTCATGGTATTAGTGTTGATGTTGGATGTTATTTATATTTCTTAAGTTTGCTTCAATGGATTTAGACAGTTTATGGAGACTTATGTTAATGTTTCATTATTTCTAGTTTGTTATTTGAGACATGAAGAAGAGTTGATTTTATTTGGGTTGTTGGATTGGAAATTGGATATATGAGTTTATATGGTTTATTTAATTGAAGTATTTACGTTTGATTTGAGGTTTGGAAAAATATATATTCTTGAATTTGGAAGTACTCTACCCTTGTTAGAGTTGATTATCAGGTTATATGAGTTAACTCCTCGGACTCTCGGGGACAGGGCGTTACAGTTGGTATCAGAGACAAGTTTGAATTCTTCATACTGTAGACCTTGGAGGTTTAGATATCTGTGGGTTCATAAGATGTGAAAATATAGGAACTAGAGGATTATAAGGATAGTCATGTAGATATTTAAGTTTGAGTTCCAAGAACCTTATGATTGATTTTGATGGGATTTGAGGTTTTAGATTTGGCTGATGTTAGGAATTGAATTTGGAACTTTGAGGTTATAGATTCTAGTGATATACGTGTGTATTAAGTGATGTCGGATTTACATAGTTATCTGATATATATATATATATATGTATATGTGTTTATATGCATATTTTATTTATCTTCTTATTTTATTCTATTTACCCGGTATTTTCGTTTTCTATTATTTTAGAATGTTTCACCAAGTTTAAAGTTTCAGGTGGTTTTTTATTTATCTTCAAGTTATGTCATGCCAAAATACTCTGGGTTTTTTATGTCTTAAAACCATCACTTTGTTAGGTTTGAAAACGTGTTTAGTTATGTATGAAAACTCTGGAAAATATTTTGTTTTGCATACTGTACTTTGTAAATGATGATGTTTGCACACTAGTATATGTCTTCTGCTTACTGAGTTGTTAATATATCACCTCTTATCTCCACAATATTTTTCAGATAATTTTGATCTAGTTCGGCTAGAGAACAAGAGTAGGAAGTTTTAGCAAGGTGTGATGATCATGGAAGAATAAGTGTCTTTTGGTACTAGTATTTATTGGTTCATGTTTAGTAGAGCTATTGTTTTCGGTTATTTTGGTATGTTAAGTTATGGATATTTTTGAGTCTTTAGTGAGTCTTTAGTTTATTTTAATGAGGATTTTTTTAGTGTACATATGAAGGAATATGGATATTTGTGTTGAATATTTTATGGAGTTCAGGATTATTTATAGTTGTGATATTGGAGTTGATATTAACTAATAAGAGCTAACACTCTAGAGCCCGGGACCGGGCATTACAGTTAACCCCCAAACAACATATTGTTTTGTCTACAGTGCTAAACTCACATACAATACATATACCCGGACATTGTAGTCTTTTGGTTCTAGAGAAGCTTTCTACAACTCCTAAAATGCCCCCAACCCTGATCCTCATATACTTTTTCTCACCTACGATAATAAAGCTTTAATCATTGAAATTATCCTTTAAAAGCACAATGGCATTTTGGTTGTTTCTCGAGCGAGTAGGGGCATTTCTATACAAACAAACAGAAGAAACTAAAATCCCCTCGAAAATCACGTACAACTTCACATACTCTGATACCCATGATCCATTCGTTGCTCTTTTATTTCTAGTATAAATAAAATACAAGCATATGCATGTAGCACGCAGCAAGTGAACTTACATCGTTGATCCCGTGAAAAATCATTGACCTTTGAGGAACTCCATGATCTTCTTGTTGGTCATGAGGGGTATCTGCGCCGTCTGGAATTCACCGCGCAGCAGCTCGTTGCCACTGCGAACCACACACATCGTCGATCTGGTTCATCTCCCTCAAATGGCGAAAGCAATAACAGGGGCTTCTCTCAACAGAAGGGGCAACCAGGCCCCTCACGCTCTTCGGCCCACAACAATTATAATGGCCCTCGAGACAATCGCAAGTCACAAAACTCAAATGGAAGGCCCACGGGTCAACGTAGATTTCAACCCAAATGTCAGCTTTGTGACCAACTGGGTCATATTGCTAAACACTACCCTCGCATGTCCTTTGCTGAACCGACTGCAAACTGCACATCCACTTCTCAAAACAAGGATACAAAATGGCTACTGGACTCAGTCGCATCGCATAATATTACTAGTGATCTCGCTAATTTGTCCGTTCACTCGGAATATGATGGCACTAACAAAGTTATAATTGGTGATGGCTCAGGTTTGCATGTCTCACATATTAGTTCCTTGGTTTTTCACACACCCACCCGTACCTTTAAATTAAATGATACGTTGTGTGTTCCAAGTATTCGCAAAAATTTAATTTTCGTTCATCATTTCACTACCCAAAATAATGTTTTTCTATAATTTCACCCTTCTCATTTTCTTGTCAAGGATCAGATCACGGGGGCGATCTTGCTCAAAGGTGCATGTGAAAATGGTGTTTACACACTTCTGGATTCACTGGCGGACTCCTCTCCACAAATGGTTGCAAATGTGCATGAAAGGACATCGATTGATGGGTCGTACAAGCGGCTTGGACACCCCTCTCAAAAAATTGTCCAATATCTTGTTAACTCCTTTTCACTTCCAATAACAAAAGACCAAGTGTCTCATCTTTGTAGTTCTTGTCCTATTAATAAAGCACATTAACAACCATTTCGTTCAACTAGTCTCCAAAGTCATTCACCACTTGATCTCATTTACACTGATGTTTGGGGTCCCTCACATACAATAGGCCTCGATGGTTCTCGCTACTATTTGATTTTTGTTGATCACTTTACCAAATACTTGTGGTTTTATCCCATGACAACAAAATTTGGTGTAAGTAGCATTTTCCCTCAATTTAAACATCTTGTTGAAACCCGTTTTCAAACAAAAATCAAAAGTCTCTATTCCGACAATGGTGGTGAATTTGTTGCTCTTAAAAAATATTTTTCAATCCATGGGATTAGTCACTACACCACCGCTCCTCATACCCCTCAACAAAATGGTGTCTCCGAGCGTTGTCATCGTCATTTAGTGGAAACGGGACTAACTCTCTTACATGATGCTTCTCTACCACTATCCTTTTAGCCTCATGCATTCCAAATGGCTGCTTACCTAATCAATCGACAGCCCACTCCTTTGTTAAATAACAAATCACCATTTGAAATGTTATTTCAACAATCTCCCAACTATCTCAAATTAAAAAAATTTGGTTGTCTTTGTTTTCCTCTTACTCGGCCATACAACACCCATAAACTTCAACCCAAAGCTCTTCTGTGTTTATTTGTGGGATACTCTCAAACACAAAATGCCTACCGCTGTCTTGATCTCACCACAAAAAGAACTTACATTTCTCGGCATGTTCTTTTTGACGAAACCAGCAGTCCTCTTTAGCCGAACGATGCTGACCCAGCCCGTCGCCCGTCTTCGCCGTCTGCTCCTCCCGTCTCAATGTTCTCTCTGCCGCGACCACCTCCAGTGCTGCCGAAGTGTACTCCCATTTTCGCATCATCACAAGGTATTTCCCCTGATCTTCTTTTTCGTTCATGCCCTAACTCACACACACACAACTTTGCACAGTCTGCTGAACCTTCACTCGCATCACTAGAAAACACAAGCTTACCTTCCCAAGCCCAAAATCATTCTACTGAATCATCCTCTGCACTAGTTCCTTTCGAAGCCCCAAATCCTCCTTCCGAATCATCTCCTGCACCGATTCAAAATCCCTTAGTTCAAGAACCCAATCGAACCCACTCCATGACTACCCGTTCCATGCATAACATTTACAAGCCTAAACAACTTCACACGGTTACCAAACACCCTCTACCCTACACCATTGAACCAAGTTGTGTGAGCCAAGCAATTTCTGATCCTAAATGGAGAACTACAATGTCTGAAGAGCTCACATCTCTGATGTGGCATGGTACGTGGGATTTAGTGCCTCCCCCTCCAAACTATAAACCCGTGGGTTCCAAATGGGTGTTTAGAGTTAAGAGAAAGGCAGATGGGTCTGTGGATCATTTCAAGGCACGACTTGTTGCGAAAGGGTACAACCAACGGCCTGGGTTGGACTACAAAGAAACCTTTAGTCCGGTTGTGAAACCGGCTACAATACGCACTGTCTTGAGTCTTGCTGTGATGCTGGGGTGGTTTTTAAGACAGCTTGACGTCAACAATGCATTCTTGCATGGCCAGTTGACTGAAGATGTATACATGTCTCAACCTCCAGGGTTCAAAGATTCTTCACAGCCTAATCATGTTTGCAAGTTACGGAAGGCGATTTACGGGCTTAAACAGGCCCCACGAGCCTGGTTCTCGGCTCTTAAGCAAGCCATTATGGATATTGGGTTTAAAAACTCAAAGGCTGATTCATCTCTGTTCATTTATAAATCCAACTCTGTTACATGTTTTTTGTTGGTTTATGTGGATGACTTAGTGATAACAGGCAGTGATAATCAGTTTGTTAGCTTAGTCATTGAGAAACTTGCATCATGTTTTTCATTAAAAGATATGGGTCAGCTGCATTTTTTCTTGGGCATGGAGGTTATTCCTACACAAACTGGCCTGTTTCTTTCTCAACATAAATACATTCGTGACATTCTTACAAAGAGCAATATGCTTGGTGCCAAGGATGTATCTACACCACTGTCCACGACCACTGTCCTCAAGCTTCTTGATGGAACTTCTTCCGTTGACAGTACTGAATTTAGACGGGTCCTAGGTGCTCTTCAATACCTCTCTCTTACATGTCCAGATATATCGTTTGTAGTGAATAAACTCTCTCAATTTATGCCCAAACCCACTGCCACTCACTGGACTGCTGTGAAGAGACTTCTACGTTACTTGAAACACACCATCTTTCATGGCATTCACATTCGGAAAAGCTCCAGTTCACAACTAATCACATACACTGATGCTGATTGGGCTGGCAATTTTGATGATCGATCTTCAACTTCAGCATACATCAGTTTTATTGGATCAAATACAATATCTTGGAGCTCAAAAAAACTAGAGCTCTTGCTAATGCGGCTTCAGAAACTATTTGGCTTATGGCACTATTCACAGAACTCAGATTCAATACTTCCTCCCATCCAACACTGCTCTGTGACAACTTGGGAGCCACACAACTAAGTCTCAATCCTGTCCAACACTCTCGAATGAAGCATATTCAGATCGATCTTCACTTTGTTCGAGATATGGTTCAGAAAGGCACACTTCAAGTTCACCATGTTAATTCCCAAGATCAACTTGCTGATCTTCTCACCAAATCTTTGTCAAGGCAACGTACAGAACTACTACGAAACAAGATTGGCCTTGTTGATGGCAGCTCCATCTTGCGGGGGCGTATGACAGATGACTCCACACATCAAGCCAAAGATCAAGCGACAAAGAATTAGCCAGAAATCAAGCTTGTAACAGCCACAAAATCACACAATTGTATAGGATGTATATATATACTGGGCAAAACAATGTAAAAAGTGAGTTGCATAGTTGACTATCCTTGAATAAAAATTATGTTTTGCAAGATTTGCAAATATTCAAACTTTATCACATACAGAGTTGCATTTAATTTTCTCCTTTTTCTAACATTATATTTACATTATTTATATCAGTATAAAAAGATAAATTCCATAATTACTATGATGTGATGCATGTATAGTATATTATATAAATATATTTATTTACTAATATTATGGCTAACCAAATTACATATCTCAAAATCCATAATCAACCCAAAAGTTATATATATTTTGTTTGCAGTACTAAACACGTATAACCCTGTCAATTATCAAAGTATTAGTCACTAATTAGCCAATACATAAAAATAAATAAAAGAAACAAAGAAATAAGCTTTTGTAACACCCTGTCCCTCTAAGCTAGAAAAGTTAGAGAACGAAATACTACTAAGCTCAAAGCATCAGGTTAATGAACCAGGGATGAAGAATTCCATACATTTATAATTTATGAGTACTTTTGTGATGCCCCTGACCTCCGCTTGGGATAGAACGGAGACTTAGATCGTTGGGACATACAACACAAGGTTACATACACTCACACATGTCAGTTATTATGCAATGCATCCTAGTATGCAACTAGAAGTATGCAATAATCGCAGCGGAAATAAATGTGAAAGTATAACTTATGCCATAATAACTAAAAAATCACAATTCATTAGTGATAAATCAAGTTCAAAGTACCAAATGTAACATAATCTTAGTACAACTAAGGGTCAAAGTCAAATCATCTGCTTTATGCGTTCTAAAGCATGAAAGACTTGTGCTATAAACATCAGGATTAAATCGAATCTCCTCTCAAGGTCTGGCTCCTCCTCAATCAATCGGATCCAACGCTCCATCTAGCTCGCCCTCCTCGAGACCTGACACAATTTCTATCATTCTACTCATCCCACAAGGGATGAGATTTACTCAAAATCTCAGTAAGTTAAACAACCAACGTGCATAAAGATAAATTAAGCATAAATAATGATAAATATGCAATACATGAAATGCAGAAAAATCATGTCTCTCATCCAGTTTCCTTAACATTTTCAGAGAAATGGAGACACATGTTTTCATTCAATGAACATTTTTACTTCCATAAAAATTATTAACAATTCATATAACATCATAACGTGTGGTAACATCACAGTTCTCTATATGCACTATGAGTGCCGGTCGGTGTCTGTAGTACAACTCATTTTAAGACTACGTTGTCTATATACTCATTCTCAATGCATTGATAAATATAACATAACATCATAACGTGTACATCAACCAACATTAGGTGTCATAACATATTAACTTTGCTCCAGTGTTCTTTAAAAAGAACCAATTTGAATCGTATTAACTGTTTTTTGTCAACTTAGGAGTTACCACTCCATTCTTAAGCACTCTAAAGTGGACAGAGGAATTCCACTAGGATAATTTCGCATCCTATCCTTTGGGGTCGTGACAAAAGTTATTTTCATACTATGTTTAAAAAATATTTTTCAAGACATGTGCATATGTAGAAGCTTTCATGCAAAACTGACATTTATAGATGCAATATGCAAAAATGGTGAAACATATCACATGTCCTGTAAATATGCACTCAACGTATCATATAATATGATTTTTTATGCTAAAAATTGATAATTGAAATATGAATGAAATATTTATCAATAATTCATAAATAATCTATCAAGGTGTAAGTTAGAGGCCAACCTACAAACTTCCTGAGTAATTTGAGAAAATGTCATGGCTGCTGAAATCAAGAGCGTACTAAGTTAGGATTAATAATACTATGGATGAGGTTCATAAACAAAGGCTTCAAAAATGGGTATTTACAAAAATACACCTAGTCTTTTAAAAATTGCCGCAAAGGCTCTAATTTTTCACTATTTGTAAAAGAACTCCAAATTTAATGAAACTTCATGGACTTCATATTTTTGGCATTCTAAAACCATATATACCATTAGAGTTATAAAAAACAAAGTGAAACTTGCTCAAACAGTCTCAACCCGTGGCATGCACTCTAGTTGATGCCTAAGTGTGTCTTCAACTATTGATTCCTATGAAGGCTAATTCTTGTATAATCAAGCTCATCCCAATACTTAATCATGGCTAAGAAATCATTAATCTCCAATTTATGCAAAAACGATACATGCTTGATGATCAAAACAATATATATTTAAAACCTATCATGGCATGCTTTTAATCAAGAATTAAACCTTTCATAATTATTCTAAGACAATGATAAATCATATCAAATCATAATTAAGACATGTCATAACTAAATTCTCACTTAAAATCATTTAAACATACAAATCATCCTTCAATGACCCAGTTTTGAACTAAGCATGATAATCTTCTCAGAACTCAACCAAAACTCATACCAACACTTGAAAACAAAGTTTGACATGCAAACTAAGATCAAGAGCAAGAAGACTTAAAAATTTCATGGCCTTCTAAGCACTCAAGACAACCTTGCTCAAGAACACTCAAGAACTCACCAAAACTCACTCGGTTTCACTCTATTGCACTCTAAAGGGGAGAAGTACTCTCAATACTCAAGAGGAAGCTTGGAGCTGAGGTGTGGAGGAAATGAAGAAGTTAGGAAGGTATTTATAGGCTTCAAGAGGGGAGGAGACATTGGCTTTAGTGCAATGTGATTGGGTGAAGTGGGCAGTGCACAAGTCTAAAATTTTTCGAGGTTGCTTCCATGGGCTTATGTCACCTTGTGTAGGGGGAATAGTGGCTTGAAACTACCAGGATTTCCACCTTTCTGTGGCTAGAATGGTCCTATAGAGGTGTCCAGGTCGTGGGGGACGGCTCAGAAGACAAAAAGTCAAGCAAACCACCCATGCAAACCGGCGAATTCAAGTGGTTTTCACTTGGTAGATTTGAGCTTCGGTTTTAGATGGTTTTGGGTGGGAAAATCCGTGATGACCCGAGTTTGTCTAGACATGGCCCATAAAATTCATTCTTGGTTGCCATAGCATTTTAGGATTTAGTAACTTTGAAAGGCCTTAGAGTCTTTGATTTAGTAACTTGAGCCCAAGAGGAGAGTGACCTTAGATTACCTTGTAATTTTTGGCTCCATTTAGAAACCTAGGCCCAATGGCTTTAGGCCCCTTACCCAAATCTTAGTCACTAGTGCCATGTGTCATGTAAGTGTTACACTAGGAATCTAGACTTGTTAGTGGGATAAGGGGGAGAGAGAAGTGTAGGAAAGCACCAAGAAGGGGCTTGCACGCCTACCCTAGAGGCATTTCCACTTGTCAACTTGCTAGAAACCTTCTAGATGAATCAAGGGACAAAAGGAACCTAGGAAGACTAAGGGATATTCGGCTAGCCCATCTTCCCACACGCTAAGACCCTTGTCTTCCCCAAAATTCAAGTTCCAAGGTAGATTTCTTGGGAAGGGAAGCCTAGGGAAGAGAAATAGAGCTTTTCTAGAAAATCGACATGGGAAACCGAAGGGGGGCACAAAGGATTTCAAATTTGGTCAGTTTTTGCCAAGTGTCAAGCATGCACTAAGCTTCTAGAATAATAGATGAAGTGACTTTTGTATCAAGGACAAATATACACTTAGGGTTTTGGCTAACACACTTCCAAGCACCCCATTCACTTGTCACTTGTCACTTAGATTATTTTTGGACCAATGGCACATGAAAAGTCACCTAGGGAAGGAGCACTAGGAAGATGAAGCATCAACTTGGGAAAAGGAAGACGGAGGGGACGGCTAGAGCTATGGCACATGCCCAATGCCACTTGTCATCCATGCCAAAGGTTACTTGTTGGGAAAAGGAAGAGGCATGATATGTTTTACCAAGATACCCTTGAAGAGATATTCACTTGCTTAAGGAAAGGAAAGACGTAAAGGGGAAAGAAGGGGATTTCGGCCAAGGAAGGAGAAACCCTACACGCCACCCCCAAGATGTCCCTTCCCAATGCAATCCAAGTGGAGAATTCTAAGAGTCATTCTCAGCAATAGAGAAAGGGGAAGAAGAAACCTATGCCACTTGTCATCCATGCAAAGATTTTGGAATCAACCAAAGAGGGAAGTGAGGAGTCTACTATAAAAAGGAAGGGGTACATGCCTATGGGTTTTTCCCTTGCCATTTTTCAGAATTTGCATGAACTCTCACACTCTCCACACAATTCTCATATGTTCATTTGAAGGTTCTCTCACTTTCCCGTATTTTCTTTCCAACCAAACAAGGAGGATCCTTTCAAGAGAGAGGATTTTGGCATCATCAAGGATAGACAAGGTAAGGATATGTTTTTTTAAGTATACACTCAACTTACTCTTGGTTAATACTTTTATATATTTGTATAAATCCTTTCATTGTTGTGTTTGCTTTGTTTGCCATCTCTTGATTGTTTGTTTGAATATGCTAATATTATCTTGAGTAAATCTATGGTCAGAATTATATGCTTCAGATTTGTGATGAAAATGCCATGAAATACACCTATGAGTTTTGGTTTTCACTTGATTAAGGTTGATAGTTTATGCAACATGATATTTCGGTTTGAATATGCCTTGGAAGTTTCGGACCTTAGTCAAAACCTATGATTTAATGTTTTGTGTCACTATGCTTTGATTTCTATATTATATGCTTGAAGTTGGGAAGATGTTTAAGTGATGATTCTTCATGATTTTGTGCCTATATGTTTCAGCCTAAGCAAGTTCTCATGATTCCATGTATGTGTTTTGATATCTAATGTGGTTTATGTTATCATGCTATGAAATGAACATGTTATGCTTGGTTATTTCATGCATAGCATTTCACATGTCATATGTCAAGTGTAAGTACGCATGTTATAAGTCTCATATCAAATGCATTTGGGTGTTTTCAAAGAAAGTGTTTTCAAAAAAAGTATTTTCAAATGAAGTGTTTTCAAAGAAAATGGTTTAAAATTTTTACCACAACCCGAAGTGCTAGGGCGGGGGAATGTCTTAGTGGAACTTCTCTATCCACTCTGTAGTGCTTAAGAATAGAGTGGTAACCCCTGGGTCGACAAAATATTGTCGACGAGCCTCGAATGGATTCTTTTCAAACGATGTCGGAGCGAGGAAGCACCTAACGCTAGTTGGTGCATAAGGCATGTAACCCGATGAAGTAAAGTCGAGTTAATATGAATATCTGTTTATGACATATTCATCATGGTGTATAGACCGTTGATGGTGTGGTAACTAGTAAGAACACGCGGTGTTAAGGGAAACCATGTTGTGTTCACCCTCTGAACAAGAATAATAGCTTATGTGATAAGGATCACTCGATGCAAATCTTGTGATACATTCTGATAAGGCAAGTTTTGATTAAGATCATGTGATTAAGAAAAGTTAAGAAGTTTTTTTCTGAAAAGTTAAGTTTTGTTA